>NC_029790.2:125616302-125626758 GCF_000816755.2 Arachis ipaensis
GGCAATTAAAAATATTTGAGTTATTAAAAATTGTATACTTTTAAAAAAATTTTATTTGAATTAATACTATATATGTGTTGAGCTACATATATTTCTTTATTTTCTGGCCTTATAGGAGACTGTTGTGTATTTGGTTTTATTAAAAAAATATTAGATTTTTTTTAGAAACGATTGCTAACTTGTTAAGAATAGTATATTTTACGTCATTAAGCCATAGAAATTGTTGTCTCACCACTACCTTCTGGCATAGTATTGCGTGACAAATTTAGCTTTATTACTAACATATTTTGTTTCCTTTAACAATTAACATTACCAATTGATTGCGTATGTAAATTTGTCTTAAATTTTAATGCAGATTTCAATCTGCATTCTGAAAACAATGAAAATAAAGATATATTAGCAAAATGATAAGTTAGATGCCATATCAAAAAGATATATTAGTAAGTTGATACTACACCAAAAATATCCATCATCTTTAGTTTTGAAGCTTCGTTGCAAAATAAGAATACAATAGTAGAAATAAATTTAGTAAGTTGTCAGTTAGTTAAGCTTGCATATATAATGATTTTAGTTTTTACTCTAATTTTAACCATTTTAACATGTAAAATGTAATATTTGTACATCTTATTATAATTATTAAAGGTGTAATATAATAGAAAATCAATTGTTCTAAGCATAATGCCTATTTGATATTTAGATAGGTCTAAAACATTTTTATTTAGTTAACTTTTTGGGACAGATAAATATCGAATGATTAAATACAAACTTTTTTCAAGCAAAAATTTAGGTAAGGTGATAATAAAATTAAGATTAATTATGTTTGCTATTAATACATATTATTTAATTAACAATGATTCAACGCTTTTATACACGAGTACTATAAAATTGGAGTTTATTTTAGTTAAAAACCAAAGTTAATCATGAAGGATTATTTCGCCATCAATATATTTTCTTTTCTAATATTGGTAAACAATTTTTTTCAAATGAGACAATTGTTTTAGCTATTTTTGGTGATTACTTAAAAGATTTCACCAATGTCAATCATGTTCAAAGTGGAGCAGTATTGACTCCTGGTTCGTCCGAACACTAGAGAGGCCGAGCTTAAGCGCTTCCGAGCAAATCGCCGATGAAGGGGAAGAGCTTTACGTCGGCCAAAATCAAACACCGTGGCGGGAATATCTGCACAAGATACTCCGACGCTCAAGTCAGTAATGATTTTAAGTGAATGGGTTTAGAGTAAAAAGTAAAAGACTGAGAGTGATAGAACCTGAGACCTAGCCGAGCATATTAGCTAGGTTTTATAGGAGTTGGTTTTTACCCGTTAGTGGATAAGTCCTAGTTTGTAGGTTGGTTATGATGTTCTGTTTTGGTGCTATAAACCAGCTGAGCACGTTTTCTTATTTTCAGTTGGGTGATGCTGCTTCGGTCCTGATCACGTGCCGAGATTTTCGGACGGCTGATACGGGACCGAGCTTTATGATGCACGTGTCTTTTTATTCGAATGGGTGAGGCCGAGCTTATCTGCTCTTGTTCCGAGCTTGTTTAATGTGACGCCAGCCTCAGATATTTACGTGACGAGTATTCCGGGCGACCGAGGATACAGGTAACGTATCATAGCCCCCAAGCTTGCCTTGGTGTGGACAGGACTAAGGCGAGCTTTCGGACCAAGAGTACTGGATCCTCAGTTGCCGATTTTGTTTGTCGCATATGGTCCTTGTAGCCCCCAAGCTCGGCTTGGTTTTGTTTGGACTACGAAACGGTTTTTTATGTGTTTAATACTTGCTTCGTTCTTCGCGCCATTTGACATGATTGACGTGAAACGTGCCCCGCATCCTCAGGCACCCTTGTCCGTTGGATTTCGTGGTCATTAAATGCCTCTCTTTTTTGACGACGAGGATTTAATGCGGGGGTTTTGTGTAACCGTTTAGGTTACTGGGCTTACTCCTTTATTACCTTTGCTTTTTGTAATTCCTATTTGCTGCTGTTTTCTGGAAAAAAGGAGTTTTGGTTTGGTTTCCTGTCTGAGAATGTCTAGCAAAGGTCAGTGCTGAATTCACGTTTTCTTCTACCTTTTTGAGCTTTATTTTTCTTTCTTTGTCTGCAATGGAGAACTGTGATGTGGTTGATCCGTGTGGGTGGGTTGATTCCAGGGTGAGGGAATATGCATCTCAGTTTGATGATGAGGAGTCAGTAAAGTTACTGGAGTCGGATTTGTGGGTTAGAAAAGGTAGTAACATTAGGATAGAGTTATTGCCGTGTGGTAAAGAGGACCGAGTCTGTGACCAGTTGAGGGATTGGTCTTTCTTTTATATGTATAGCTGTTTGTTTACTGAATTGGGGGTCAAACTGCCTTTTACCGAATTTGAATGTGGGGTCTTATACTGGTTGAACTGCGCCCCTACCCAGCTGCACCCGAATTCTTGGGGTTTTGTACGGGCTTTCGAGGTATTGATGGAGTTATTAGATTACCCTCCTTCTCTGAGGCTTTTCTTCTCGTTGTTTCAGGCTAAGGGGGTGGGACGTGGGTTGTGGGTAAATCTTAGCAGTTATCCGCGTCGGGCTATCTTTGGTCTGTATAAATCTTTGTTTAAGGATTTTAAGTCGATGTTCGTTAAGGTGAGGAGTGTACCCGAGGAGTTTCCCTTCTATTTGAATGAGCACTTGGTCGAAAAATTTCCCTTGTCTTGGTGTCCCGAACCTTATCAGGTATTAGACGTAGATGATAGGCATCCAGATGATGATATTATGATGAGCTTCTTATTTAAATCATTGGGTCCGAAGGGGTTGTTATCGATTGCCGAGATGTTGAAATGGGATACTAATAGACAGGCTGTTTATGATCACATAGGTAACTTAATTTGTCATGCTTCTGTCTTTCCTTTATAAGGTGCTCTTTCTGGTTTTTATTTGCTTGTCTTTGTTCTGCAGCTGAGAGGGCTCCTGCGATTACAACTGCGGGCCTGAAATCTTTCTTCAACCAGCGCAAGAAAGGTGAAAAGGAAGTGTCTTCGAATGCTGGAAAAGGTTTAGCTGCCTTGATTCATCATGGGCCAAAACATAAGAGGAAGAGGGGACAAGCCCAGGGCAGCCTTGCCGAGGTTTTGGAGGGTAAGGGGGAGTCTTCTATGATTTTGGAGAAGGTTGAGTCTGCATATGAGTCACAGAAAAGGCTTCACGGTTATGACGAGAATGAGCACGCTAGGTCTCTGTGGGCGCTGAGCTTGCTGCTTCTATGGAGAAAAAGGAGTTGGAGTTGGCCGATGAGAAAAAACTTCAAAAGTCCTCGTCTGAAAAATTGAAGGTTGTGGAATCTGAGAACGATCAGCTCTCTGCCCGGGTCAAAGAGTTGGAAGGCGGAGTTTATGAGGCCTTTGCCCAAGGGTTTGACAGTGCTGTCTCCCAGGTCAAGGTGGTGTATCCGGAAGCTGATCCTTCGAAACTTGATGTCATGAAAGTGGTTGTTAATGGTGAACTTGTCAAAGATGAAGGTACTGGTGAGAGTGAGGGATCTAGCATAGGTGATAAGGCAAACTAGGCTTTTAGTATTTGATCTTGTTTATTTTGTATATTTGTAGCATGCTTGAAACTTGTGGCTGTTTTATCTTGAACTTTGTTTTCGAATATTTGGCGATAACGTTTTGGGTACCGAGTATGTAATTCGGTTGCGATACTTTTATTTTCCGAGCATATAGCTCGGCTTAGTTATGACTTTGTAAAAACTGATATTTTGGATGAATTCATGATTATGTGTTGGTGACAGTTGCAACTGTTTCTTGATTGTTGGTAAAGAGAGTAGTAGCTCTAATACAAGGGTTATGGCTGGTTGATCTCTTGGGACTTGTTTAAATATTTTGATGTTTGTTGTATTTTTTCCGAGTATTATGCTCGGTATGTGCATTTAGAATTCCGAGTATGAAGCTCGGACTAGTTTGTTCATTGGAAAAAACTTTGACTCGTTCTTATGATCGAGGTTTTCCGAGGAATAAGCTCGGCTCGTGATGTTAGGGTTCCGAGGATTATGCTCGGATAATTTGGAGTGTTTACTAGCTGAAGTGTATGTTAACTGTCAGAATGAGAACTGTTTTGATTGCACATTGAGTTGTGTGGGTACAATGACTTGTTGCGTCTGGCCTCGTTAAAACCCTTCCCGAGTAAAACCCATGTGTTTTGGGAAAAAACCTTCGGAGGGAAAAAAGAGTACCATCATTCGCTATTTTGCATACTATGTTATGACTGATATTTCTTTAGAGAGGAGATATTTCATGTTCCCGGTAGCTGGTCTCCTTTGAGGGTTTCTAGTTTGTAAGCCCCCTTTCCGAGATTGTGAAGAACTCGGAAAGGACCTTCCCAATTTGCCGCTAATTTGCCATGTGCTGGTGGTTTTCGAGCATCTTCTGTTCGTCTGAGTATAAGGTCTCCATTGTTGAAAGACCTGTGAATTACTCTTTTGTTGTGTCTTCACTCTAGGTATCATTTTCTGGCTCGTTGCTTTATGGCGGAAATTTCTCTGTCTTCTTCTACAAGGTCCAATTCGGCTGTCCGAGCTTGCAAATTATTGGATTGATCGTAGAGGTCGGTCCTTAATGTTGGGATGCTGACTTCTACTGGAATGAGTGCTTCTGCGCCATATACCAGTTTGAAAGGAGTTTCTCCCGTGGCGGACTGAATGCTGGTATTATAGCTCCATAGGATTTCTGGGATGAGATCGGCCCATTCTCCTTTAGCATCGCCGAGCTTTTTCTTTAACCCCTGCAAGATAATTCTGTTCAACCTGTCCGTTAGTTTGCGGGTGCTCTACCGAGCTGAAATGATGTTTGATGTTAAAGTTTGTTAGAAAGGTAGCGAGCTTATGATCTGTAAATTGTCTCCCGTTATCCGAGATTATCTCTCTTGGGATACCAAATCTGCATATGATATTTTTCCATAGAAAAGATCGCACTTTCTCTGCTGTTATGTGCGCTAGTGGTTGTGCTTCTATCTACTTAGAGAAATAGTCAATTGACACTAAAAGAAACTTTACCTGGCCTGGCGCTTTCGGAAAGGGTCCGAGGATATCCAGTCCCCACCTATCGAAAGGCCAGCTTACCTCTATGGTATGGAGCTCCTCGGCCGGGGTCTCTGAGAGGGTGGCGTGCTTTTGACAATTATCACATGTTTTGACTTTTGTGATGCAGTCTCATTTTATCGTCGGCCAATAGTATCCTGTTCGCAAGATCTTTGCTGCTAATGCTCGGCCGCCGATGTGGTTTCCACAGACTCCTTCATGCGTTTCAGCCATAACCTCCTCGCATTCCTCTCTGCTGATGCACTTGAGTAGTGGTTGTGAATGTCCTCGCCTGTATAGGGTGTTTCCGAGCACTGTATAGAAGCTTGCTCTTCTTCGGAAGAACGGCAAGTTCGGCTCATCATTTGGAATGGTGCCTGTATTAATGTAATCGAAAAAAGGTGTTCACCAATCTGGGACCTGTGTAATACTCAAAATTGTATCCTGCTCAAAACTTGGTTTGTCAAGTGTTAGCTGGGACAGTGCCGATGTGTTTTCGGCTTGCCGAGTCGTGGCCAACTTAGATAACACATCGGCCCTGGTGTTTTTCGTCATTTGGTATAGTGCCTGTGTTTATGTAATTGAGAAAAGGTGTTCGCCAATCTGGGACCTGTGTTATACTCAAAATTGTACCCTGCTCAAAACTCAGTTTGTCAAGTGTTAGCTGGGACAGTGCCGATGTGTTTTCGGCTTGCCGAGTCGTGGCCAACTTAGATAACACATCAGCCCTGGTGTTTTGTTCTCGATTTACATGAATAATATCGAATTCTTTAAATTTTGAAATTAGATCCTTTGTTATGAGCCAATATTTCTCTAACAAAGGATCTTTTACCTGGAATTCGCCCTTTATTTGATGTACCACTAACGAAGAGTCGCAGTAGGCTGTTATTCGAGGTATCTGTAGTTGTAGGGTGAGCTTTAGTCCAGCAAGTAGGGCCTCATATTCTGCCTGATTGTTGCTTGCGTTGAAGCAGAACTGTAGTGACTGTTCGGCCACCACTTTGTCTCCTTCTTTTAGTAGTATCCCTGCCCCACTGCCTTCTTTGTTTGACGCTCCATCCACATGTATGCTCCAACTGGCCTCTGTATTATGTGTGTCATTAGTCATCTCCGATATAAAGTCGGCTAGCACCTGTGACTTCAGTGTTTTCCTTGATTCGTACTGGATGTCAAACTCGGAGAGCTCGACCGACCATTTTATCAATCTGCCGGCGAGCTCGGGTCTGGTTAATATCTGCCTTAGCGGTTGGTCTGTTCGTACTATGATTGTGTGGCTCTGAAAATAGTGCCGCAGTCTTCTTGCTGTGGTAATTAGTGCTAGCGCCAGTTGTTCTATCTTCGGGTACCTTGTTTCTGCTGGCTGTAGCACCCTACTGATGAAGTATACTGGGTTTTACTTTCTTCCTGTTTCTGTTACTAAAACCGAGCTTATAGCATGGTTAGATACTGATAGGTATAAGTACAGTGGGTTACCTGTCTCTGGTCTTTGGAGGATTGGTGGTGATGTCAAGTGTTGTTTAAGTTCGGTAAAAGCATTTTCGCATTCGTCTGTCCAGTTGAACTTCCTGCCTTTAGAGAATGTCTGGAAAAAGTGATAAGATCGGTTTGCCACTGCAGGTAGAAAACGTGACAGGGCAGCTATTCGTCCTGCAAGTTGCTGGACTTCCTTTACCATTTTTGGGCTTGTCATGTTCAGTATGGCCTTGCACTTTTCTGGGTTGGCCTCGATGCCTCGAGATGTTAACATGAATCCCAGGAACTTCCCTCCTTGTACTCCGAACGCACATTTGTCTGGATTGAATCTCATGTTATATGTTCGGAGTTGTCTGAAGATTTCTGCTAAGTCGTCGCAGTGTGACCTCTGCATAGGTGTTTTTGCTACCATGTCATCTACATAGACCTCCATATTGCGTCCTATCTGTTGTTGGAATACCTTGTCCATTAGCCTTTGATATGTCGCACCTGCATTCTTTAGACCGAAGGGCATTACCTTGTAACAAAAATTCCCATGTTCTGTTATAAAAGCTGTTTTGCTTTGGTCTTCTGGGTGCATTAGAATCTGGTTATAGCCAGAGTATGCATCCATAAAACTCAAAGCTTTGAAACCAGAGGCGTTATCAACTAATTTATCAATGCAAGGCAGTGGATATGCATCTTTAGGGCAAGCTTTATTTAAGTTTGTAAAGTCGACGCACATGCGCCATTTACCTGAGCTCTTCCTTACCATTACCACGTTGGACAACCATGTGGTGAAGCGAATTTCTCTGATGAAGCCTGCATTGATGAGCTTCTGGGTTTCTTCGAGTGCTGCTTGTTTTTTCTCTTCTCCGAGGTTCCTTTTCTTCTGTGCAACTGGTCGGATTGTTTTGTCGATTGCTAGCTTGTGGCAGATGACTTCTGGGTTGATTCCGGGCATGTCATCTGGTGTCCATGCAAAAAGGTCGGCATTCTGACGCAGTATGTGAATGAGTTTTGCTCGGTCTGCCCCTTCTAATGCTTCTCCAACATATGTGCATTGTTTGTCATCTGATGTCAGTGTTACTTGTTGAAGATTGTCCATTGGCCGAGGTCTTTCGCCGAGGTCTTCCCTTGGGTTCGAGATCGGCTAGTGTCGCTGTGTTGGCAGACGTGTGGATTGCTTGAACTTGGGGCCGAGCTTCCTGTTTTGTTTGTACTGATTTTAGACCAGCGTTATAGCATTGCCGAGCTTCTTGATGGTCGGCATACACCGTAGCTATCTTGTTTTCCTGCACTGGAAACTTGACACACAGATGTAATGTGGAAACCACTGCCCTGAATATATTCAGGGCGGGTCTCCCAAGTATAATATTGTAAGGGCTGTAACAGTTTACTATTAGGTATTGAATATCAATCGACTTTGACATAGGGATTTCTCCCATTGTGGTCTTTAGCCATATGTGTCCCATGATGGGGACTCTCTCTCCGGAGAACCCAATTAGCTCTCCGGAGGAGGGTTGTATCAATTTTTCTGATAATTTCATTTTTGTAAAAGTAGAGTAAAATAAAACATTAGCACTACTACCTGGATCTAACAATGTTTTTCTTACCAACAATTCTCCGACCTGGATTGAAATTACCACGGGATCGTCGAGGTTAGGGCTTGCCGATTTGAAGTCTGCTTGGTTGAAGGATATTGTGACATCTGGTTCTTTGTCCTTCTTTGGTTGTATAGTTCCTTCGATTGCCAGCATCGCTCTATAGCTTCGTTTCCTGGCCGAGCTTGTTTCTCCTCCGCCTGCGAATCCCCTGATATGTGGTTAATGACTCCTCTTGGTGGATCAGGAGTCGTCCTCTCTTTTTTGTCGCTGGGCATTGCTTGCTTATGCTCTACCCTGTCCGAGTTTCCTACTCTGCCCTTCCGGGTTTCGATATATTTGTCCAGGAGCCCTTGGCGTGCTAACCTTTCCAGGAGGTCCTTCGCGACGATGCAGTCGTCCGTAGTGTGACCGAACTTCCGGTGGAAGGCACAATGCTTTGTCTTGTCCACGAACCTTTGATCCTGGTAGTTTCCTGCTCGGGCTGGTGGCTTTATGATTTTGGCGTTGAAGATCTCTCTGATGATGTTTTCTCTTCTGGTATTGAATCTGGTGTATGTGTTGTACTTTGATGCGGGCTTGGGAGGTTTCTTAGTGTCCCTGTTGCCTGGCGATCTGAGAGTTCTTTCTTCATCTCTCCGATGTGGTTGTTTGTCCGACTTTTGGGCTTCTCGGAGTTCTTCGATCTCCATTTGACCTGCCGCCCTTTCTCGGA
Organism: Arachis ipaensis; assembly: GCF_000816755.2. NCBI lineage: Eukaryota > Viridiplantae > Streptophyta > Magnoliopsida > Fabales > Fabaceae > Arachis > Arachis ipaensis. The sequence continues at coordinate 125,625,118 of NC_029790.2, forward strand.
ATTCCTCTAGCGTCTTCAGCTTTGTTATGGCAATGGTCTCCCGAAATTTGCCAGGCCTTAGGCCGGCCTTGAGAGCGTGCAGGTGAACGGCCGGGTCCAAGTCTTGGATCTCCATAGTGGCGTCAGCGAATCTGGTCATGTAGTCTTTCAGGCTCTCGTGCTGACCTTGTTTGATGGTGCCGAGATAGTCCGAGCCATGTACGTAGATTCTTGATGCAGTGAAATAATCATTGAATGATCTGGCGAGGTCTTCGAAGGAGGAAATCGAACCTGCAGAAAGTTTAGAAAACCAAAGTAACGCAGCACCATCTAGGTATGTGGGGAATGCTCGGCAGAGAACGGGCTCATTGTTAGGGCCATTGAAGAACATCATTGATTGGAACTTCTTCACGTGGGCTCGGGGGTCGCCGAAACCCTTGTATGGCTCTAGTGCGGTGGGCAGTATAAAATTTTTTGGCATCTGGTAATTTGTGATCTCCTCGGAGAAAGGGTTGTCGAGGGTGAGCTTTTCCTTTGGCGGGATGATGTTTAATGGGTCTGTAGTGCCTTGAGCCGAGCTTTTGGAGGTTTCTCCATTGTTCTGTGTAGACAGCTCGGCTATCCTTCGTACTTCCGCCTGAAGCTCGGCGATTTGAGCCAGGAGGTCGTCCTGTGAGAGTTGTGAATTTTCCTTGTCAGCCATGTTCGAGGATCGAGAATCCTGCAAAATAGAGTAGAAGACTAAACGAAGGAAAAAGTGGGGTTAGATGTATTCGGCCCCACGGTGGGCGCCAATTGGTTCGTCCGAACACTAGGGAGGCCGAGCTTAAGCGCTTCCGAGCAAATCGCCGATGAAGGGGAAGAGCTTTACGTCGGCCAAAATCAAACACCGTGGCAGGAATACCTGCACAAGATACTCCGACGCTCAAGTCAGTAATGATTTTGAGTGAATGGGTTTAGAGTAAAAAGTAAAAGACTAAAAGTGATAGAACCTGAGACCTAGCCGAGCATATTAGCTAGGTTTTATAGGAGTTGGTTTTTACCCGTTAGTGGATAAGTCCTAGTTTGTAGGTTGGTTATGATGTTCTGTTTTGGTGCTATAAACCAGCTGAGCACGTTTTCTTATTTTCAGTTGGGTGATGCTGCTTCGGTCCTTAATACGGGACCGAGCTTTATTATGCACGTGTCTTTTTATTCGAATGGGTGAGGCCGAGCTTATCTGCTCTTGTTCCGAGCTTGTTTAATGTGACGCCAGCCTCAGATATTTTCTTGTTTAATTGCTAACATTGTTGAAGTCAATCATTACATGTTCTCTTTAAAAAATAATGAGATGATACCTATGTGTACTTATACATTTATAGTTTGTAATATTAATTACTTGATAAAACAACTTTTTTAATATTAATGAACCATATACCATCCTATTCCGCACAAAAAACATGTTTGAGTATTAAGGTTAAATAATGTCTTTTTTATCGAGTATTAGCAGTCCGTCCGTGCGATGCGCAGAAAATGGTGAAACAGTGATTAATCTCAATATATATAAATGAGAAGAAAATATGATCATGGCAAAATAATTATAATATTAAAAAGGTATACATTGTTGTTCCTGAAATGAAGATATTAAAAGTATCTCTTAAATAAGTTGATAACGAGAATATT
>NC_029790.2:125627206-125640363 GCF_000816755.2 Arachis ipaensis
TTTATTATGTGATAATAAATTATGAATAAATATTATTTATCTATATTTGTGAAAATTTTGTTTGAAAATTATTATTTATCAATTTACTAATATATCTTTTGATCCTCTTGTGGAACAGCAAAATTTTTATCCAAGACTTTGTTAATACAGGACCCAAAAAAAAAATGCCAATAATATTTTTATGTAAGTAACAATTTCATGTCCAAATAAAAAATGTATGTAACAATTTGCACACATCAGCTTTGGTGGTGAAATTCTCTATAGTCTTTTTTGTCACCGAGTTATCTTCACTACTTTGCCAATTACCATCTCATAGACAATTTTGTTTTCGTGCTGGCCTCTTGTTTGGGAAATTAAATTAATCCTAAAACTAAAGTGATACAATTTTGTGTGTCTGCATAAAAGATTATGTGGCAAGTCACTTACTACAAAAAAAAGGAATTTTTTATTTAAATAAATAAAATAAATGTAATAATTATCAAAATAAATAATTTTAAAAGTATTTACTGATTTAAATTTTTTAGTCTTATCTTGTTTACACGATAAACGAGATGACATTTTATGTATCTCCTTTACAATGTAAACGAGATAAGACACATCAGTGTCTTATTTAAAAAATTTCGTGTTGTCTATCTCGTTTACACTGTAAACGAGATACATGAATTGTTCATCTCATTTACAGATATATAGTAGACAACCACATCAGCTATAAAAGGATGTGTAACCTTTGGTATTCTTCACAAACTTTTTCTATCTAGTATTTCTCACGAATACAGGGCATCAATGGCCAGTAATAATCCATACATAGTTGTGCTTGTTTATCCCAATTGTCATATGAGAAATGGCGACAACAAGGTGACATTTGAGTGTGAGGATCCGATATTGTTTCGCACTCAGCGTGTGAATACGTTGCCGGATTTGAAGAGTTTGATATTGAGCAAGCTCGGTGGTACAGAAATGAGAAAAATCAGAAGGGTGACGTATAAGTTGCTGGCACCCATGGGTAACGGAGTCTTCCGGTTTCAACTATTCCGACTTCAAGGGGACGAGCATGTGCGACTGATGTTCGACATCCATGGGAGGATCATGGTGGAGCAGGTAATGGAGCTTTCCGTAGAGATAGGACACAGTGGTGGTGGGAGTTCCGTTTCAACTATTCCCTCGGCTGTTATAATCGTTACGGATATTCAGGGCTGTGTCAGCTTAACTTTTAATAGGATTGGAATGGGCTAATTAACTAAAGCACATATACTTTCTCCATAATAGATAGAGGGCTTTGTCGAGCTTCTTTCCGGGCTTGATGAAGTAGCTTGCGGATTGGTCTTCATTGCAGCTTTCTCCTCTTTCTTTTTCACAGCTGCCCATGAGTGAAAAGCAACGAGCGTCTAAAGACCGAGCACTATCGCCCAGATCCTAAAGCCTTCTTATCTTGAGTAGTGGGGAAAAAGCTGTTGGAGGAATAATAGCATTTGAAATGGAATCATCATAACACTCGACCTATGTACAGGACGACCGACCTCTCGCACCACCACCCATTCATGTCGCCATTCCAATGGATGAGGCAAACGAGGGCAAGGAGGAGTCGGATGAGGATTACGTGGCGGACAGTGCAGACAGCAACTCGTTCGATGGTGGGGATGAGGATGAGTGTGTTCCGGAGACACCTATCCAGACTGTGGCTGGTGCGGTATTTATAACCATAGACTAACCGGCAAGTGCACCGGATCGTACCAAGTAATACCTTACGTGAGTAAGGGTCGATCCCACGATGATTGATGGATTAAGCAACAATAGTGTTTGATAGGCTTAGTTAGACAAACAGAAAATAGTGTTTGGAAGTTCAAAAGCATTAACAATAAATTTAGAATATTAAAGATAGGCAGATAAATAAGTTGGGAATAAAATATTGAGAAGGCAGTTAAGGCTTCAGAGTTATCTATTTTTCCGGATTTACTTTTCTTACTAACTATTTTAATCATGTAAGATTTAATTCATGGCAAACTATTTGTGACTAGACCCTAATTCCTTAGACCTTTCTAGTCTCCTCTAAAATTCATCAACTGTCAATTCCTTGGTCAATTAATTCCAATTAGAGGGTGATGATCAAATTCTAGTTCATATGCCACAAGAATCCTAATTATCCAAAAATAAAGGGATTATATGTCACGTATCCCGTTAAATACAAACAATTAGAAATTCAGGATAATATGTTTTCAAGCTATTGTTCAAGTAAAGAGCTTTTCCAAGTTATACAAGAACTCAATTAGAACATGGGTCATACTTCTGTTCCACCCAAATTCATAGAATAAAGAACGAAAATAATTATTGAAATATAAATAAAAAACATGAATTAAAATAGAAAAATAATAATATCAATCCATACAATAGACATAACTCCTAACCTTAACAATTGAGGATTAGTTGCTCATGGTTCGGAGTGAAAAATAAGGATTGTAAATTGGAATAGGAATAATGTTCCCGTCTTCGAATCACCCTGTTGGCATTCCTTTTATAACTAATCCTAATAAATTTAAAATCTAATTTTTAAAATTAAAAATAAAAATAATATCTTTTCCTAATTTAAGATTTGAATTTAAATTTGAATTAATTAACAAGTCTTCAGTTGATGGGTGGAGACCACATGTTTTGTCCATTCTGCAGCTTTTAATCTGTGTTTTTTGGGTTGAAAACTGAGTTAAAATAGCCCAGAAATCGCTCCAGCGTTTTTCTGCGTTTTTCCTGCACGTGGCGCATGTCACGCGTACGCGTCAGCCACGCGTACGCGTCGATGGTTTTCTTCGCGTGTCACGCGTACGCGTCGCTGAGTAAATCTTCAAATCACGCGTACGCGTCGCTCCTCGCTACCATCTCATTTGATTCTTGTGCTGCAGAAACTCCATCAAATTCCACCAAATGCTACCTAAAATAAACAAAATTACAAAAGACTCAAAGTAGCATCCATATTGGCTAAAAGATAATTAATTCTTTATTAAACTCAACAAATTAGATGCAAATTCACTAGTAAAATATAGGAAAGATGCTCACGCATCACAACATCAAACTTGAACTGTTGCTTGTCCTCAAGCAACCAAAATTAATATAGGCTTAGGATGTGAATTTGCATGAGAATGAGAGTTCGATTAAGCTCATGTCTCTTCTTATAGTGGGGTTTACAATTGCAATCCTGAATAGTTTTGGCATCTCACTTTATCCTTTGAAGTTCAGAATGATTGACATCCATAGGAACTCAGATTTCAGATAGTGTTATTGATTCTCCTAGTTCAGTATGTTGATTCTTGAACAAAACTACTTTATGAGTCTTGGCCGTGACCCTAAGCATTTTGTTTTCCAGTATTACCACCGGATACATATATGCCACAAACACATAACTGGGTGAACTTTTTCAGATTGTGACTCAGCTTTGCTAGAGTCCCCAGTTAGAGGTGCCCAGAGTTCTTAAGCACACTCGTTTTGCTTTGGACCACGACTTTAACCGCTCAGTCTCAAGCTTTTCACTTGACACCTTCACGCCACAAGCACATGGTTAGGGACAACTTGATTTAGCCGCTTAGGCCAGGATTTTATTCCTTTGGGCCCTCCTCTCCATTAATGCTCAAAGCCTTGGATCCTTTTTACCCTTTGCCTTTTAGTTTAAAGAGTTATTGGCTTTTTCTGCTTGTTTTTTCTTCTTTTTTTTTTTGCCATTTTTTTTGCAAGCTTGTGTTTTTTCACTGCTTTTTCTTGCTTCAAGAATCAATTTTATGATTTTTTAGATTATCAATAACATTTCTCTTTTTCATCATTCTTTCAAGAGCCAATAATTTTAACATTCATAAACTTCACTATAAAAATATGCACTGTTCAAACATTCATTTAGAAAAAAAGTATTACTACCACATCTAAGTAAATAAGACTACTCTTAAAATTAACTCAATTTCTCATGCAATACATCACTTCTGTATTTTTTATTTGAATTCAAGCTCAGTGAGTAATACATGAGACATCTTTTCAGAATTAAATCAATTAAGAGAAAACTAAACTAGACCTAGGATTCTAACTAATCAATGATCATGCAACAAACAAAGTAGAAACAGCAGAAAACCGGAACATAATATAGAAAAAGAGGGGAGGAATAAAGAGTGAAAGGAGTTTAACCACCTTAGTTATCCTAACAGTCGTTTTATTCTTTAGGTTAGTTGTGCTCCTCTGTGAAGATGATTCGCCTCCCTTTTGGTGCCATAGGAATAAACAGAAAACCCTTAAGTGAAGCGTCAACACCAAACTTAAAGGTTTGCTTGTCCTCAAGCAAAGAAGAACTGAAAATAAAAAGAGACAAGTATTAATATGAAAGAAAAAGGAAAGGATAAAAGAACAAGAGAGAATTAGGATTGGGAGAAGGAGAAAGAAAATTAAAACTGGGCGGCGAAGGCGACGCATGCGCGTACGGCACGCGTACGCGTGGGTCGCGGAACTTCCTTGATGACGCGTCAGCGTCAGGCACGCGTCCGCGTGCCCTGGGTTTTGCGCAATTCGCTCGAAGCCAGCCGCGCGCACGCGTAACTCTCTGTTTGCGTGGCTATGGAACCAATATTGGCATACGACGCGTTCGTGTCATGCACGCGCACGCGTGGATGGCTGATTGGTCAAATGACGCGCACACATCAGGGACGCATACGCATGGGCAATTTTGTGCTTTTAGCACACTTCCAGCCCCAAGCCAGCATAACTCTCTGCCCAAACACCTTTTACGCCGATTGCGAGGTCACGCGTACGCGTCGATGACGCGGACGCGTGGAGTGCCAAAATCATGAGTGACGCGTACGCGTGGGATACGCGTACGCGTGGGTTTGTTTGTGCTAGAGGCATCATTTTCGCATCATTCCCATGCAACTCTTTGTTCAAAGTTATTTTTCACGCACACATGACTGACGCGTACGCGTCAGCGACGCTTGCGCGTCGTGTGCTCTTTTTTTTTGTTTTTTGTTTTTTATAGCTTGAGGTGTTCGGTTCCTATGATAAAATAGCTGCATGATCAGTAAAATAGTAAAAACTCAATATAACTTAAATAAGTAAGAAAACTACTACTACAAAAAATAACTAAGGATACGAAATTATCGGGTTGCTTCCCGACAAGCGCTTCTTTAACGTCACTAGCTTGACACTTGATTATTGAAGTTTCTTCCTCTTCTTCCAGTTGGTTAAAAGAAATGTCTCCAAGGGGAGAGAGGTGAAAATTAGTGCCCCTTGATATAAATTCCTCCTAACAAGCTTTCTTTTATTGTGATTAGCTTGATTCACCTTGCTTGTTGGGGTAGAGGTTGGATTGCTTTTTGCTGACCTTTTCTTCTTCATAGATATTTTCTTCTGTTTTATTGTCACAATTCTCTTTTTAGTGCTTCCCTTGGTTATCTTCACATCTTTGATTTCAACATGTGGGTGTTGTGTGATGGTTAGAGTGTACCCTTCATCAAGAACTTCTTGAATTGGTGGTTCAATAAACTCACCCTCCATGCCACTCTCTGCTTCATTGGAGTGTAGATTTCCATAATTGTTTTCATCCCTTGCAACCTTCTTTGTTTGTGCATCTTCCTTCTTTGTTGGTGCATCAACCTCCTTTATTTTTACATCTTCCTTTTCTTCTATATGTGAGGGTGGAAAATCCTCTAATTCACTGGAGTATAAACTCCTTTGATTGATTTCCTCACTTTCTTCCATAGGATCCTGCATTATATCTCTTGGGAAGAAATTTGCTTGTTCCTCTTCCTGGGACTTGATAATCGACTGCACATGTTTCTCTACATTTTTGACACTCGTCTTTATATCATGTAAGAATTCTTTCATGAGAAGCTCAATATCTGATGGTATTTGAGATTAATAGGGAGATGGTGGCTCTTGATATGAATAAGAAGGAAGTGATGGTTCTTGATAAGAGTAAAAAGATGATGGTTCTTGATATGGATAGAGAGGTGGTCGTTCTTGGTATGGATATGGAGATGGTGGTTCTTGATAGTTAGAACATGGAGCACTGAAGTTTCTTTGGTTTTGACTTTGTCAACCAAAATTTGGGTAGTTCTTCCATCCACAATAATATGAGTCACTACTCGGGTGTGAGTAGTAACCCATATGATCTCTCTCCATCATTTTTCCTTAGCACAAAATACCAAACAGAATTAAACGCACTATGTGGTAAACAGGAAAGCAAAGAAGAAATAACAAAATTCTAAAAATTAAAATAAAAAAAATTAAAATAAAACTAACTAGGAGACACCAAACTTAGTTTTAGAAATTAAGATAAATTACTAGTATAAAATTCACGAAAAGGAAGAAAACAAGGAAAATTTTTTAATTTTTTTTTTGAAAAATAATAAAATAATATTTAAATAAAATTAAAATTAAAATGCCTAATCTAAACAATCAAATAACTAATAGTTGTTAATCATAGTCAATTTCCGACAACGGCGCTAAAAACTTAGGTAGCGTTTGGTGGAGAGACAGAGACGGAAAAACTGAGACTGAGAGACAGAAACTAAGAGACACGGATTGAAATAAATCTCAGTATTCTGTTTGGTGCAAAATGAGAGACAGGAATTAAAACAAGAATGAAACTCTAATTTAATTTGCACGAAGGGTAAAATTGGAATTAATTAATTGAAATGAAAGTATTTTAGGTATAAAATGTTATTAAAGTTTCAGTCTCCATCTCTAAAAATTTCAGTCCCCTGTGTCCCTACTTTTTGGAGGTACTGAAATACTGAAATTTTAGAGACAGAGACAGAAATTTTAGTACCAGTCTCTGAACTAACAAACACGATACTGAGTCTCAGTCTCTCAGTCTCTGTCTCAGTACCTCAAAACAAACGCTACCTTAGTGTGGTATTTATAATCACAGACTAACCGGCAAGTGCACTGGATCGTACCAAGTAATATCTTACGCGAGTAAGGGTCGATCCCACGAGAATTGATGGATTAAGCAACAATAGTGTTTGGTAGGCTTAGTTAGACAAATAGAAAATAGTGTTTGGAAGTTCAAAAGCATTAACAGTAAATTTAGAATATTAAAGATAGGTAGATAAATAAGTTGGGAATAAAATATTGAGAAGGCAATTAATACTTCAGAGTTATCTATTTTTTCGGATTTACTTTTCTTACTAACTATTTTAATCATGCAAGATTTAATTCATGGCAAACTATTTGTGACTAGACCCTAATTCCTTAGACCTTCCTAGTCTCCTCTAAAATTCATCAACTGTCAATTCCTTGGTCAATTAATTCCAATTAGAGGGTGACGATCAAATTCTAGTTCATATGCCACAAGAATCCTAATTATTCAAAAATAAAGGGATTATATGTCACGTATCCCGTTAAATACAAACAATTAGGAATTCAGGATAATATGTTTTCAAGCTATTGTTCAAGTAAAGAGATTTTCCAAGTTATACAAGAACTCAATTAGAACATGGATCATACTTCTGTTCCACCCAAATTCATAGAATAAAGAACGAAAATAATTATTGAAATATAAATCAAAACATAAATTAAAATAGAAAAATAATAATATCAATCCATACAATAGACAGAACTCCTAACCTTAACAATGGAGGATTAGTTGCTCATGGTTCGGAGTGAAAAATAAGGATTGTAAATTGGAATAGGAATAATGTTCCCGTCTTCGAATCACTCTGTTGGCATTCCTTTTATAACTAATCCTAATAAATTTAAAATCTAATTTTTAAAATTAAAAATAAAAATAATATCTTTTCCAAATTTAAGATTTGAATTTAAATTTGAATTAATTAACAAGTCTTCAGTTGATGGGTGGGGACCACATGTTTTGTCCATTCTACAACTTCTAATCTGTATTTTCTGAGCTGAAAACTGAGTTAAAACAGCACAGAAATCGCCCCAGCATTTTTCTGCGTTTCTTGCACGTGGCGCATGTCACGCGTACGCGTCAGTCACGCGTACGCGTCGCTGAGCAAATCTTCAAATCACGCGTCAGTCACGCGCACGCGTCGCCATGGAAAGTTCCAAATTCACGCGTACGCGTCGCTCCTCGCTACCATCTCCTTTGATTCTTGTGCTGCAGAAACTCTATCAAATTCTGCCAAATACTACCTAAAATAAACAAAATTGCAAAAGACTCAAAGTAGCATCCATATTGGCTAAAAGATAATTAATTCTTTATTAAACTCAATAAATTTGATGCAAATTCACTAGAAAAAGATAGGAAAGATGCTCACGCATCAGTGGCGCACCATGTCCGGACTCCACCTCACCCAATTCCGGCGCTATCGGTAGTGCCATCTCACTATCACAGTCTGGATCTGAACGCCATGCATGAGAGGACTCCGTTTTCTGACACTGATGAAGATGATTACAATCTAAACGGTGGTGTAGAGTTTCGGGTCGGCCACAGGTTTAGAAGCCGAGAGGTAGTGCTTCAGGGTGTGAAGAACTACAGTATTCGCAGGAGTGCGGAGTACCAGGTGATCGAATCGATCCGGTTAAAGTACCATGTGCAATACCGTCAAGCTGAGAATGGGTGTCAATGGAGCCTCCGTGTGGCCCTTTGGCAGAACCTCGAATACTGGTAAGCTCAACTTTACTTGTGCTTTTCAATACTTCTGTACTATATATTAAGTAGGTTTGAAACATGGCTAAAGCAATACTGTTTTGTTGTGTTCAGGGAGGTTCGGAGGGTTGGTAGTGTGCACAGTTGTCTAGTATCTACCATGTCTCAAAACCATCGTGAGTTAGATAGTAGTCTGATCTGCAAGGTCATCTTGCCGTTAATTCAGTCCAACCCTTCTATGAGCAATCCGATTTTGCAAGGTGCGGTCCAGGTAAGCTATCACTTCAAACCATTCTATAGAAAGGTGTGGATGGCCAAGCAAAAAGCAAGTGCACAGATATACGGGGATTGGGAAGAGTCGTACAATAAGGTGCCGAAGCTGCTTCAAGTACTGCAGAGTTGTTTTCCTGGTACCATATGTGACCTACGCGTCAAACTGTTCTATGATGGATACCTCCTGGTACGCGACTACAATATGTTCAACAAGGTATTTTGGGCTTTTCCGTCATGTGTCGAGGCCTTCAAGCATTGCGAGCCCTTTGTATCTGTAGACGGCACGCATCTGTATGGTAGGTACGGTGGAGTGTTGCTTATTACGGTGGCACAAGATGGGAATAATAACATCCTGCGTATTGCTTTTGCCATTGTGGAGTCCGAGAGCACCGAGTCATGATCGTTCTTCCTTACTAATCTGAGATGCCACGTTACCCCACAGGACGGCCTGCTGGTTATCTCCGACAGATCTCAGGCCATCAAGGCCGCGCTAAGCTCCAATGATAGTGGTTGGCATCCCCCAAGAGCCTTCCATGCTTACTGCATCAGACACATGGCTGCGAATTTTATGACTCGGTTCAAGTCAGCTTAGGGCAACAGATACCTCATTAACGCTGCTTACAGTCCAAGTAAGGCTGGGTACGAGTGGTACATGGATGCTTTGAGAGGAGTCTCCCCGTCGATGGTGGACTGGGCGGGTCATTTCAGGAAGGAGATTTGGCTACAACATTGCAACAGCGGGCGGCGGTTTGGTCACATGACCACAAATCTGTCCGAGTGTATCAATGCAGTGTTGAAGGGGACCCGATACTTGCTGATTTCTGCCATTGTGCGCATCACGTACTAAACATTGCAGAAGTTTTTTGTGACGAAGGGCAGGGAGGCACAGTCACAGCTGGTGGCTGGATGCCGCTTCTCCCAAAGACTCTTGGCCGCCATTGAGAAGAACAGAGAAGGGATACCAAAGATGCATCTCACTCATTGTAATATGCAGGCCTTTGTGTTTATTATGGAGGAGCTAAAGCCGTTCGAAGGATGGGGGGAGGTTCCTTCCGTGTTCGGCTATCGGACGGTACGTGTGATTGTGGCTTATTCCAATCTCTCCACTATCCGTGCCGCCACGCACTAGCCGAGTGCGCCGCCGCTAGCATTGAGTGGGCCCCATATGTGCATCCAGTGTACAAATAGGAAGCTGTGTTCAAGGTGTATGAGATAGAGTTTTCCCCTATCCCTGACGAGTCGTTGTGGGCGGAGTGGCATGGGACGATGCTGCGTCCTAATCCAGTCATGCGTCGGAAGGCGACTGGAAGGCTCGTGTCCACCAGATTCCAGAATGATATGGATGAGAACGAGCGACATGAGAAGCGGTGTGGCTGGACGTCGGGGGGCAACTCGGAAGGGTGAGATCGTCTCTCGGCTGGCTGGCAGTGGGTTGGACGTCGGGGGATAACTCTACGAGCCTCGGGTCCTCCAAAACCTCCTGCCCCGATAGATGCCGCACACGGCAAGCCTCACGCCACCAATCATAGTATCATCTGTTCGGCCTGGTGTCAAACGTGTAAAGCACGGTGATCCTGCGACCGGGATCGAACCTCTGGGACCAACCATCGTACCACTGCTGGAGTCGCTCTGGCCACCAGACATCCTCACCACGGCCAATGATGGTCAGATACCTATCGTTCAATACATTAAGTAAATAAACTAGTATCACTATCAGAATAACAAACAACTACATTCATATAAATTTCAAAAAACTATCCAACATTCATACCTGTCAAGATTCACTGGAGTGCCTGGCACCTGCTGCTCCCCATTGAACTGCCGTTTCACCCGATCAACGTGGTAAAACCGGACAATGTTGAAGCAGACCAGCGGGACGGCTGACAACCAGGTCCCCCACTCCTCCTCCTCACGGAACCAGTGCAGGCACAGAGCCTGCATCACAGGTTCATCGTAGACTCTCCATGCAAACTGAATAAAAAATATCTCCGACATCAGTAACCATATGCTATCTATCTAACTGTCGAAAATATAACGTACGACAACACAACAAGTATTTAAAATCACAATATATTTTATTTCATGACTAACCTCATCGAATCGTAACTGGTCGATCGAAACCCTCCAATGCAGGACCCTGGCCTAATGCTGATCCCTACTCTACTACTGCAATCCAACCAACCTGACAATAAAGGAAATATATACAATTCGTTAAGTAACAAACCATATGAATTGACAACAATATTTAATGCAAATACAAAAATAAACATTGGTTACCTCGCAGCCAGCGGATACTGGTAGATTCCTCTATCTGGTGGACACCACTGAGGAAATCTCTGATAAATCCAGCTCATCAACAGCGGAGTGCAACCGGCGATGTTCGTGATGCCCCGCTGTGCCGCCGAACAGAGTGACTGGTACGTCCAGGCCAGCACAGCCGAGCCCCAAGATAATGCCCTACACTCCCCGAAGTCCCGGAGAAGCGGTAGCCAACGTATGTGCACCAGGTTGTTAGACTTGTCTGTCATCAGATACCCTCCGATCAGTAACATAATATAGCACCTAGCGTACTGTCGGAGGATCTCCGGGTCGTCGGTCGGGGGGCATCTGGCGGACACGATCCCGCAACCACACTAGCTTCAGTGTGAAAGACTCCTTCCTCTGCGCAACCTACTGTGTCGCCACTGGAGGCTTGACACCAAGAAGCTGCTCCACCATAACCCACATCTCCATGCTGTACCACCTACCGAAGTCACGGAGGCACCCTCCAACGGGGTTGCCGTGTGCGTGTAGGCCTAGGTGGTACGTCACGTCCTGCAGGGTGATAGTGACCCCACCCCACGGGAGATGAAATGTGTGCGTCTCCGGACGCCATCGCTTCACGAGTGCCGAATCCAACCTTATCCAGATATGGGACGATGGCGTCTGGCGGAGGAAGGATATGGCTCACTCATCGGGGCAGTAGAAGGCGAGGCCTCTGAACAATAAAATAAAAATTCAGTCTTATAAAGAGATGATCATAAATTTATGCATATTATTGAATTCTTACTCTTTTTTTTGTGTGTTTAGATCAGCTTAACATATGATACAAAGCAAATATTTCTATCTAACTTACAGTTACTTCTAATTAAGAACATACTTCCATGTTTCTAGCCTACACATGTCTCTAAATTACATATGCCAGGATACCCTTCATAATTAGAATGTTATACATACTAACAACCTAGCACAAGAAAAAAAAAAGCTCCAAACCAACAATTAAGTTATAACAACCTTGCACAAGCAAATAGAGTTCTAAATTCCTTTTAGAGACCTATCACTAAACTATTTAACTACGTTCTTGTCAATTCAGGATTACCTTAACAATGGTCACATACTTAGATTAAACAAACAGAACGCAACTAACCTCGAAGTTGGCCGCCCCACCCCGGCGTAATGTGATGTGTCGTTCAGCCTGTTGATGTCTTTGTTGTTCCCTGCCTGGCGCGCGCCATCACCGTATCAGTCTAAAATAGGGTAAGAAAGGGACAAAAGAGGAGAGAAAGAGGTTGACTCAGTCAAAATGAGGCCCAGACTGCCGCTGTAAACAACTTCTATTTATAAATACAAACAGTGTAAACGAGACAGACATATTGCAGCTGACGTGTCATATCTCATTTACACTGTAAACGAAATACATAAAATATCATCTCGTTTATAGTGTAAACGAGATAAGACTAATATATAAATATATATGTGATAAAATATATTTATATTTTAACCTATATCTTATACTGATTTAATAGTTAATTTTAGTGTCCTTAAGACATAATCGTATTTTAATAGTGGGGAACAGGAACAAAGATTAATTCAAATTTCAATTTCAATTTCAATTTCAACCCACTATTTCCCCACCAGTGAGCGAGAGCATCCGATCAGGCCTTCCCGGCGACATCTACGCCTTTCTCTGACACCGCCGATCTTCAGCAACAAGCTGTGACGTCAATACAAATCCCAAAATCACCTCTCATTTTCGCACTCTCTCTCTCCCGGCTCGAATTACGAATGGCCGATCAGAATCCTGCGGTGCCAGAACCGAAGAGTGGCTCCGATGCGTCTTCTCGGATCGAGGAAGTGAGTGAGTGGTCGTCGCTCGCGATTTCCGCCAGAAGGCCTCTGAGTACCTGGTGCACGAAATTGTGATCTTTGGTAATGGCTCCAAAGGCTTGGTGCTCTAATATCAATTCATAATTTGTCACAACTTCGATACAACTAACCAGCAAGTGCACTGGGTCGTCCAAGTAATAAACCTTACGTGAGTAAGGGTCGATCC
>NC_029790.2:125640447-125647956 GCF_000816755.2 Arachis ipaensis
TAATTATTTAATATTTTAATAAAAATTATTATTTATACACTAAAATTAATAATTAAAATTAATTATTAATATATTTATATATAAATATATATGTGATAAAATATATTTATATTTTAACCTATATCTTATACTGATTTAATAGTTAATTTTAGTGTCCTTAAGACATAATCGTATTTTAATAGTGGGGAACAGGAACAAAGATTAATTCAAATTTCAATTTCAATTTCAATTTCAACCCACTATTTCCCCACCAGTGAGCGAGAGCATCCGATCAGGCCTTCCCGGCGACATCTACGCCTTTCTCTGACACCGCCGATCTTCAGCAACAAGCTGTGACGTCAATACAAATCCCAAAATCACCTCTCATTTTCGCACTCTCTCTCTCCCGGCTCGAATTACGAATGGCCGATCAGAATCCTGCGGAGCTAGAACCAAAGAGCGGCTCCGATGCGTCTTCTCGGATCGAGAAAGTGAGTGAGTGGTTGGCGAAGACATTCGAAGCCACCGGCAAACCCGTCCCAGAGTTTGAGTACACGCCTCGCAGCGTCTCGCATTTGCATAGTCTCTTAACCGTCTCCAAAGCCAAAGACGAAGCTGCGCGTCTCGTCGCTCGCGATTTCCGCCAGAAGGCCTCTGAGTACCGATCCCAAGGTACGGTTCTAATTAACCGTGATTCAAGTTAATTCAAGTTAGTGAGACTCCTGCATCATGGAAGTTATAGATTTATTGTTGACTGGGGCCTCAATTCTCGCTTTACCAATTTCCTTTTTTAATTTTTAATTTTATCTTTTTTCTATTAGGGATTGATTACTGGAATTCCTAAGTCCAGATTTGATGAATTCTATTTTTCTATTCTTAATTATTATTATTTTCTTGGTTTGTGATCTGAGATGACGATGATGATGATTGTTTGAAGGACAATACTTTGATCAAGTTACTTATGCTCATTTTACATCAAATGATGGCATGTGCAGATTTTTGTTGAAATTAAATTATGTACCGATCTCAAGAAGAATTCAATACGTAACCGTTTGAGTTGAGAATCGGATAGAATGGATGCTAGGAATTTTTTTGAAGTTTACTACTTGATTAATCTTATGGTTTTGGATCTGGTTGTTGTTCATGGGTGATGAATGAGGTGTTTGCTAAATGTGGCTTCGCTGAATACTAAATTTCCAGGAATTTAGAGCTGGTTTGATTAATTTTCTGTTTTTGTTTTTGATTGATATGCTTTATTCATCTTCAAGATTTTATTAAAGGAATGCTGGTTCTATAGTTTCTTTTAAAAATAAATGAAATCGAGGTAGCATGCTTGTTCGTCTTGGTGATTGTAGCACTGTTCTTATCAATTGAAATATTGGAATGAGACCAGAAAACAAAACAAATCTAACATTTACTAATGTGGTATTGTCGTTGTAACTCTCAGGGTTAAAAATATTTTGGACAATTGATTGAAATTGATGAATTTAGGGTCTCTTGTTCATCATGGATAAGTGGTTTGGTAAATTTTGGCTGGGTTCTTAAAATTGCAGTGTTGTCCTGAACTTGATCTCTGTGTTGGTTTCATTGTGTAGCTGCTAGAATTAGAGAGATTTTGGAGAATGTGGGTTTGGCACAGGAGAGTTTGCCTTCAAATGTGGTTGCATCTGCACAAGTTCTTGCCAATGTGGCTAACTTGTTGAATATAAGGGACACTGAACTCAGTAGGTTGGTTTTGCTTTACCAAATCTTTTTTGGGATGGGAATTTTAATATTGTTTATTTCTATATTTTGCTTTGAAGTTTGAACCTTGAAGGCTGTATTTAGCTTTCTTGTAGCAATGGGTGATATTTCCTTGCGGAAAACTGGTGTTGAGGAGAAAAGGGCTAAAGTGCAGAAAGAGTCCAAGGTTCTCCTTGACTACACTAGAAAGGCTATAGCCAGACTTACATATCTAAAAAGGTAAGTTTTAAAATGAATTATGTTTCTGTGTGCTTCTTGCAAGCACAATTTCTTGGAAATGTAGATGTGAAACTGAGAAGTATGTTAATTTTTGTCAAAAATGTTCTTTCATTTTCTACTCAGTTTTACGAAATAAATTTTGGCAGAACTCTTGCCCAACTAGAAGATGAATTACCTCCATGTGAGGTTCAGATGGAAAACTGGAAGACAAACTTGCAAGTAATGGCTGCAAAAGAAAGACAATACATACAACAATGCGCCAATTACAAGGTAATGCTTCTTGTTTATGTCCTCAAAATTTAGTTTGTATTTATATTTTGGATGGAAAGCGATAGGATGAAGAACTAGCATGCAAGGGTTATAGTCAGTGATGAGGATAAGTAAGTAGATAAAATAGTATAGCCAAAGAGTTGTTGTTTTCTACTTCGCAGACAGGGAGTATAGAAGCAAACTACTGTCATTGGAGAAACTGTGAATTATCCACCTTTATAGTTTGCACCCATTAATCCATACAGTAGGACAGATATTTTGCTTGCATTCTAAACAACTTTCCTAAGACATAGAACATCATATGTTCTCAAGTTTTTTTCTTATTTATCTTGAAACCTCTAGATGAATTGATACTTTAAATGTTTGAAGATGTTGAAAGGTTTCATTTAAGAATCGTTTCAATATCTATCTTTGATTAACTAGCTTGATCAATAAGGACATATGGATCTTGTAGAATCAGCCTACCCAAAGTTTAAACTTGAATATTCTGTTCTGTTAAACAATAACAACCTTGCTCTGTTCCACTAGGTGAGACCAGTTTGATGGATTAGACTAGAGAATAGTATCCTACCATAAATCATGTTTATAGTATAAAGTTCTTTTATGCTTTCATCAGAAGTTTTTATTGGTATCAAGTTCGGGTCACCTATTTCCCAGCACACTACATTGAAGTCTAAATTGTTGGGGTGATAGAAGTTCCTGATAAAGGTTTAAAATTTTGGGATCTCTTGACGTTTTAAGGCTGGCGATTATAGATTTCATACATCATACCGTGCTTGCCATTTTCTTTATAGCAAATGGGGGTTTTCTGGAGCACTTTTTGTATAAAGACTCTAAAACTAGTAAATTGTAATCGTTGATTGCCTGTTAACGTTGTTGCCAATTGACATAGTTGTTATTTCGCTACATTCCTTAATTCTTCTGATCTTTTGCAGGCAGTTCTCAATCATGCAGGCTATACCCCAGAGATTAGCCACAGGGTGTTAGTTGAAATGGCTGAGCATAAAAAGGAGTTGGAGAAGAAAACTAAGCCCATCCTTGAGACACTAAGGAGCTACCAAGATTTGCCGCCGGTATTTGATATTTTACATTCTCTCCAGTTTTTGCTCGCGTGCTGAACTATATATATATTTGGGAATCCGTTTACTCTAAGAGGAAAACTTATCCGTTCACTGATAATTCTCTATCAACATTGAAATTTACGAATCCAACTGAGTTGATTATATTATCTTAATGATCAAATTTTCAAAAAGGTAGGACATCAATGGTTGTTTTTTTCTATTAGTCAACATTTACTTGTATTTTTAAAATAAAAATAAAATTTGTCAAAATAAAGAGGATGACGAAGCACCAAATTATTTTCAAACGTTATGAAATTTCATTCACATGATCTGTATGGTGGACTTTTAATTCAAAGTTTGGATGAATGAAATTTAATGTCAGTAAAGAGTTATTGAGTGGAATAAGTGTATAAAAAGTAACTATGTTTTGTCTATTCTAACATTTTATGGCTAATGGGAATTTTCCAGGATAAAGCTTTGGCTGCCTTGGCTATTGAGGATAAGAAAAGACAATATGCTGATGCGGAGAAATATCTTGAAGATGTATTGCAATCGGCTCTTGCCAATTCAGGGTGATATACTACCATCCATTTTTTAAATTTCGTTTTTTATTCTACTTTCGAAAATGTTTGCTTATTGAGTTGTTGTAGGCTTGTCTCTTGAGAATAGGCTAAAAGGTTATGCATTTCTAGGTTATGGCTTTGCTACTTGCTAGTAGTACACACAACCTAATTGTGAGATATTAGTGCTTGAGTATCTATTAAGTTCGACATTGATTGTCACAATGGTTGAATACTAATCTGCTTCCATCGAGTCCAGTGTGAAAATTCCAAATAAGTTAGATTTCAGCGGCAATTACGAATTCTCAGTAAGGTAAAGTTCACCGATAACTAGAGTTCTACAATTATCATTTGGGGTTACTTGTACAAATATGCTCACTAACTATTAATGCAAGTCTAATATAATAAGCTAGGAGTAGGAGTAACAGTCAATTTAGTCTCCCTATTTTCACACAATTACAATAACAAGTTTAATAGCTAATGTCAAGTACGAAGTTTTTTTTTTAATTAACATTCTTATATACTTTGGAATAAATAATTCATAAATGTTAAGGGTTAACATTTTTATTATTTGTCTTTTATTTTTTCTTAATTTATTAACTTATTGATCACAAAAAGAAGATCAATATATTCCTCAAAATAAATTTGATAACATTTAAAAATTCAAAAGATATTCTTTATAATTGTAAAAGTATCATACTAAGACAACTCAATAAAAGATAATTTTATATCTTTTAATAATATAAATTGTCTTATATCAAAAGTAACATAGCTAAACAATCATTTTATCCTAATTAATTTTTGTTTATTTCTCTGAAAATTTGGACCTCAACATACTTTTACAGTCTTTTACGATAATCTTTGTAATATACAGAAATATAATTTTGATTAACATATAATGTCATATATATCATAAGAAGTTTGATAAGTAAATACTTTAATGTATTTAGCTAAAACTGTTTAAGCAATTATTGTAAAGATAGTATTGCATATAACCTATCTACAAATGTAATCATTATTATATAATAAAGTCACTAACCTGAAATAGGAAAAAAATTAGTCAATAACCTTTTTTGTTTACTGTTTGTTACTTTTTGTTCGTTGATTGTACAGCTCCTCATACTTTTGTGTCATTTATTCAATGTAATTATTCATGAGAAGATGTCTTGATGTGTAAATTATTAATTAAGAATTATTAAATGATTTGACATGTTAGACTAAGTTATTTAATATAATATATATGCATCTTAATTATTATTTTCACATGAATACATTCTCATATAAGTATCCACTTTTTTGAAACCAAAAAACCTGAGTTCATGCTTATATTTACACTATTTTTAGTATAATCTAATTTTCAATTATAACCTGTTGTTTACATTAACCTCTTTCGTGTACGCATATAAACTACAACCATCAATTGTGCGAACCATGAGTGAAAATTCATTTTAATGTAGAAGGTTTTTCATAACTTAAATTTGGTTCCCGCTAGCTGCCCAAAAACCATGAAATCCTAAGGGAAAGTTTAAATGCCTTGGAATTTCAAGTCTGGCGACGAGGGCTTTGGAGGTTCCTATCATTTTTGGGTTCAAGATAACAAGGTAACATCTCTGCATTGAAACTGCATACTGCAAAACAAATAGATATATAACATCAGCTAAGTAAATGTGCATAAACAAAACCTCGTTTGCAACTTTTATATTGATGTGTGTGTGTGTATTTATACATATTTGTGGTTGTTATCGTGATTGAAGTCATTGCAACTTTTACAATGAGCAATGCAGTCCTTGTGTCATGATTTTCTTTTTCCTGTTTCAACTTAAAATGAGTGTATATATAAGTGCAAACTCACTTCCAGTTATCTTTATTTGAAGTTGAATGCTGTAAATAATTTGACATATTTGAGTAAAATATTATTTAACAATTTCAACTATCAACTTTATACTAGAGTAATTATATGTGAATTTTCACCTTATATATATTATGACTTTTAGAACTGTGATACAACTTGATGCAATTACATTTACTGATGTCACAATATAATTTGTAGGGTAATGAAATTGTCACTCCTATTTACATGATTTTTTTAATCATATATTTATATGAATTATTTATAAAAAAAAGTGGCATTATCAAAATATGACTCACAAAATTCATTTCCAATATTATATATTTGCAATTGTAATTGCAAATGAGATTATAATTGTTCTTTAAGCTAAGTTAAATCCTGAATTTATTCAATTACTTGATTGAAATAACATAATTTATTATCATTCGCCATTTGTTTAGAGAATAAATAAATAAGAACTGGTAAAATTTGTGCTGACCTCAACAACAAGGAGGTAGCCATCATCTTCTTCTTCTAAATCACTTTTTGGGACAAAAATAGGCTCCCCAATAAATCTTCTGCTTCCAACAGTCCAAGTTTGCACAGAATCTGTCTCTGAATCTAACTTCACAACAGTATCAAAAGGGAAGCTTGGTAATGTTTTACGTGACCCTAAAGTAGTTGCAGCATAGAGATACTTGTTTCTCTTGCCAGAAAATGCAGGATTTATAGTAGGAAAATCTGAAGATTTCTTCCATTTCTTCATAGCCTTCACATTGCATTCTTGGCAATTGTGGTCAGAATCTAATTTTATTGATACCTGCATACATTATTATCATTTCATATAAATGTTGATCAGCATCAAGATGACTATTTAGGAGAATATTCTACTTTCTCTTCCTTTATGGCGTAACTCACTTTTTGATATATCTTTGATAATTTAATTTATATTTATTTAAAAGTTTATATTAAAATTGACAGCGAGAGGGAAAGAAAGAGGTTGAGAAGTAAGAATGTGATACAAACAGCCAAGAAAAGATGTAATTCAAAATTTAAAAAATGATGATAAACAGTAGAAGAAAAAAAAACATTGCACAAACATAATAGAATATGAGTTATTATATGGCAAATACTAGTAACGTACCTATTAATTTACTTTTTTGTAAATTAAATAATAATAATAATAAATTTAAAATTAATCAAGATGGTAAGTGTGTTATATTTAAACTAAAAATTCACGAGTTCAACTTTTGAAATGAACAAAATAATTTTTTTTATAAATTATATATAATATAAAAAATTTTGATAATGAAAATTTATATACCAATTCTCTTGATAATTAAAAATTTGATAAGAACAGTTGGGTTTCTAGAAGAACAATTATGACTCGTTGAACTAAAAGTGCATGCACAGAGGAAAAGAAAAAGGGGAGAGGAATATCGATATATACCTGAACAAGATGAGGCAACAAGTTATTTTCACCTTGTATGTTCATTATTGATGGATCTAGCTTTTGATTTTGCCAATTGTATCCTGATAATATTGACCAAAACAACTTCAGTTAGAAATGCTTGGGAATAAATATATGATTACTAAGTCAATTATTTTAATTTTGTTTCTTCTTAAATGTCGTGATTAGAAATATTTGAACCTTATTAAATGCTTAATGCGTTGGATGTAAATGCATAGGAGAATATGAAAATAAAATAATTTATATATTGTTGGATCAAATAGACTCATTTTTCTTCTAATAAAGGTTTATATTTTCATATTTTTAACTAATGTCCAAATAAATTTCTAATAAAAAATAAAAATAATATATACATACAAAAAATTCAGCCACAAAATC
>NC_029790.2:125648090-125649765 GCF_000816755.2 Arachis ipaensis
TAAGTTGCGAAAATTGAACCACTGGTAAGAACAAGCAGCAGCAGTGATTTGAATATGTAAATTGCCATTGGCATGACGAAGTTCAAAGGCATTGCCAACATGGAGCAGCCATAACCGTGAAGGTGCTTCAAGTGGGACTCTCCAGTCTCTGAAATTGGATTTGGATTTGGTTGGGAAGCGAGGAAGCAAGTATATGGGCGATGTGTTCTTACTTGGATTCACTTTTAATGCTGATATCATTGGTGATATCCCACACACTGCTGCCACTGATCCTGATCATCATCAACAACAACAATTATTTTCCCAGCACCAAAAAAAAAAAAAAATTATAGATTCTCATTGTCTTAGAATTACTCATTTTAAAATTTTAAATTATTGGGTTGAGGTATAAGATTATTATTTATCTTTCATGTTTTTTTAAGCAAAATATATATTTTTTTACTTAGAACGTAAATTCTTTATAGGTATATTGTTGTTTATGCTAAAATTGTTTGGGTAACAAAAATTAAATTCAAATTTTTTTGTTATAAAAAATCTAATATCATGTTTGCTATAGACTTTTCTCATTTGAAGGGTGAATTTTACATAGATTTTTTCTTCTTAAACTATTTTTTTTATTTATTTGAAAATATGAATCATGTCATAAATCTTTTTAATTATAGAAATTTTTTTCATAATTTAAAAATTTTTAATTGGTCTTCAATCATTTAAGTAGTTAGTCTAATAAACTGCTTTTATAAATCGTAACATACTGATGTGTCAAAAACTACTTAAACTAGTTATTTTGATGGTTAAGAACCAATTAAAGATTTTCAAATCAAAGGAGAGTTTAACTTTCGAACAAATAGTTAAAAACTGAAAATAATATTTATTCTAAATAATCATATCTTTATCATCTAAACTAATCATTATTAAATAAAATTAAAATTAATTATTTTAAGGTTTAAAAAATATTGAAAACATCTAATGCTTTATTCATTTATTTAACAGAAAGATGATTACAATATTCCTGACATGGATGCTAGTTCTACTTCTACATGCGTATTACTATTACATACAATACCATTATTCACAAGAAGAGTAAATCCATGGAAATCAATAATATAATAATTACCTTTGGTGGAATAATATAATAATATAATAATTACCTGGCACGTCAAGTTTTATGCGATTGGCAAACACTATGTAGTGGGTATCTGTGAAAGCCCAATCATGGATCATAAGGTGGTCTGGGATTCTAAACTCTTGCTTATGTAACAACTTGAAATTGGAATCGTATTCTATAAAAACAAGAAATAAAATATAAGAGCTAATAACCGGCAAATTTATCAAAATAAAATAATCTAGCTAGTTGATACGTATTGAAAGGGATATTAGAAAAAAAAATAATGCCATTATTATTGTAATAACTTAATTACCGCTAAAAGTAAAATTGCTGCGTGGAAGCAACATGTCTTCTGCATTGCAAGAAACAGTAAGTAGCCTGCTCTTACTAGAATCAACCTTATAGTGAGACAAAAGCCTCCTTGGTGGCATCTTAAACACACCTGTAATCAATAAATTACAGGTTAAAAATTTAAGAGTACAAGTCACTAAAATAGTGGTTTAATATTGAAGAGTTTGATTTAGATAGATTTTCGTTTTTTATTGTATTTTTTAGTCTGATAAACTAATA
>NC_029790.2:125649853-125651878 GCF_000816755.2 Arachis ipaensis
CTATATATTATTATATATATATAATATAATTTAAATTTCTAACACTTATTTAAGTAAACGAGTTAATTGATCATTCAACTAACTTCAATTCGTTTAAGAGTTTAGATAGTATTTATATTCATGCATGAGATTAAGTTTAAATTTTTTTCTATTGTCAGCATAAAAATAAAGCATTTGAGAATATTATTTATACTATTGAATATACTTAAAGAGTTAACTTGTAATAATTAAGATCCGTAAATTGAAAAATCAATAACCAATTTTATTTTATTTTTCTTTGTTTCCCTTTGGGGTAAATGGAATAATCCTCAAAACAGATACACTAGTGCGCAAACAAGTACCTTGGAAAATACTGTTATGATATCACCTTGTGCCACACTAAGTTTTGCCACAATTATTCATTTTCTTATTTATTTATTTAATTCGATGGAAAGAAATTAGAAGCACTTCCATGTGTCGCTTAATTTGAATCCATACTTGCTTCTACTCCTACTTCTCCAGCTAACTTCCAACTCTAGATGGTTATGCTAATACGAGCAATTTCTTCGTTATATATGTACAACATTATAAATCAATAAATTTTAACAGTGAATATATGATAAAAGAAAAGACACATTGTTTGGTGCGTGATGCATAAAATAAAACTAAAATTAACTCTACGATCTAGATGTCTACAATATTTAATATAAGAACTAGGAGTTAGGACCAAAGGAACCACTTTAATTCGATTATTGTTCCGTTTTGCCCTGTCATATACTATATTATTAAATATTAACTATATTTTCTTCATAAATGCATTTACATTCAACAACTACTTAACCCTTGTGCAATGCATAAACTTAAATCTAATTAACTATATATAAACTTATCATAAAAACTGAGTTTTAGTTTCATTTTCTGAACAAAAAAAAGTTTCTAAACGTAACTTGGAGATTCAAGTGTTTTTAATCATTTTTAAAAAATAGAAAACCAATTACACTTACAAGTGTTTTTAATCATTTTAAAAAAATAGAAAACCAATTACACTTACATAAAAAAAACAAATTAAATATAAAATATATAATAAAGTAAATAAAAACATATTTGCGCGGTTGAAGTTTTAAATGAAAGTGATGAAAATAAAAATAACTTTATAGTTTGACATTTTTTATTAAACGATTTAATATAATATGTGTATTAATATTTTGACTATTATCCTATTCGAATTTGATCCTTCTAAATTTTAGATTTTTATTTTAGAAGGTAAAATATAATCTCTCACTCTTGAATGATTTCTCTCTCATATTTTTTTTTGTCTCACTTATGAAATAAATGATGAGAAATCACACTTTATCCTCTAAAGTGAAATCTAAAATTTAGAAAATCCAAATCCAGGATTCACTTATAGAGCTGGAAATGAGTCAATGCAACTCGAACTCGACTCGTTAATAGCTCGATAAGCTGAACTCGTGAGCTGATGAGCCTAGTTTGAGTCTGTAATTGAGCTTATAGATTAAATGAGTTGAACTTGAGTTTGAATAAGGTCAGCTCATTAGCTCGTGAGTTGGCTTCGATCATAAATTAAATGAGCCGAGCTTGAGCTTGGATAAGCTCAGCTCATTAGCTCGTGAGCTGGCTCGATTATATATATATAACAATCTTAATTATTTAATATTTATATTTATTTTTTACATATAATTTTAATATAGGACATAAATAAAAAATTTATAATTTATTGATAGATAAACAATATATAAAATTGATCTTTTCAAATATTTTTTAAAATATATAAATTATAATTTATTGAAATATAATTATAAATTATGTTCCTATTATTTGAGTCAACTCGAGCCAACTCGTGAATTTTTGGTGAGCCGAATTTTAATTTAAGAAATAGACTCAATTGTTAATGAGTCGAATCGCGAACCAAGCTCAATTTTTGTGAGTTGAGTTTGAACTTGGTCTAACTCGACTTAGCTAAGTTCACTTCCACCTCTATTTACATAAAGACATTTTTATATTAGTAATCACTTTATTAATTAAATA
>NC_029790.2:125653624-125654125 GCF_000816755.2 Arachis ipaensis
TCTTATTAATTTTTATTAATTAATATAATAATTAATAAAAATTAAATAAATAAATTATTTTTATTATTAATTAAATTTTTTTATTATCATTGTTATTTGTTATTATAAGGGGATTGGCATAATGATACTGCTCACTTTCTTGCAAGAAAGGAGGAGTGGATAGATGAGTGTGTGTTTTGATCTTTTTTTGATCTACCACCTTTAATTTCATTGTGAGTTTTCCTACTCTTTTACCTTAAATTATTTTTATTATTAATTAAATTTTTTTATTATCAAATATTTTTGTTATTATAAGGGGATTGGCATAATGATACTGCTCACTTTCTTGCAAGAAAGGAGGAGTGGATAGATGAGTGTGTGTTTTGATCTTTTTTTGATCTACCACCTTTAATTTCATTGTGAGTTTTCCTACTGTATCTACTTTTACCTTTCACTCCAAAAAATATAATAATCTAACTTGTATTATATTAATTGTCAAGCCCAAAAAAATTCATTATTAAT
>NC_029790.2:125654348-125658822 GCF_000816755.2 Arachis ipaensis
TCTTAGAAAAAGTGTAATAATGTTTAAATAATAATTAATAATGGTCTAAACCAGAAAGCTGCTATAATATAACGCAGAAGAAGAAACGGACACATACCGTACAAAATAGGCTTCAAGAGGCCGGCAGCAACCTCCCATACACCATCACTATCTTCCGTCGAATCATCATGACCGTCCATCATGTTATACCGTCCGATCGTATCCAACGTCCCAGATTCAATCTCATAAGGCTCACCACCTTCCCACATGCATAGTAGCTTCTCCCCCCACCTCACCACACTAGTGTTCGCGACATTTTTCATTACCTTCGTATTCCCAACTTTCTTCCCACCTTTCAACACAGAAAACGGACCTCTATGCGTAAACCGCCACGTGTCAGTTTCTGGATCATGCTCTTCTACTTGCGCTTCTGTCTTAATGTATTTCGCCATGTACGTCACTCTATTGTTGTCAATCGTGAATGCTCTTAGGTATCCATGACCGTCTAGTGGGTGCACTGTGGAGCCGTGATCATCGGAGAAAAGCCCCGGTCCGGTTAGATAGTACGTGCCGGAGGGGAAATCCGACGGTATGACGCCGTCCACAAGGCGTAGCGTGATTGGTTGGGTTGTTTCGGATCGCTGTGAGACGAAGAGGAATTGGTAGTCCCAAAAGGCGGTTATGGAGTCATCAAGGTCTATAGATGGAGGAGGTACTACGGGGACGGCAACATGGGTTTCGGGTGCGGTTATGGATATTGCACGAGGTATGGTTGGTGGTGATGGCGGCAATGGAAGTTGTTGGGGAACCGGAATTTGCCTTATTGGAGGAGGAATGTATGTTGGTGTGGTCTGAATTGGTTTGGCGTTCATTTTTAGAGGTAAAGGCTTTTGGGTCTTGTTATGTGAAGGTGGCAACCAACATGTGATATATAAAGAGTTTATAGCACCCTGGAGTTTAAAATGCTTATTTAGTACCCAACTAATAAGTGAAGGAACAAACAAGGGACAATTATTACAAGGATCATTTTAATACGAATATGTTATATACTTAGATTATAATGATTATAGTATTTTAAAAATATTATTAAAATTAAAATAATATTTTTTATTATTAAATAATATTTTTTAAAAATATTTATAAAAATATTATTAAAATTAAAATAATATTTTTTATATTTTTAATACTTTTAACTATTTTTTAAGTGCTGTCAAAATTACATCCTTAACACT
This sequence comes from Arachis ipaensis, assembly GCF_000816755.2. NCBI lineage: Eukaryota > Viridiplantae > Streptophyta > Magnoliopsida > Fabales > Fabaceae > Arachis > Arachis ipaensis. The sequence continues at coordinate 125,655,560 of NC_029790.2, forward strand.
TCGATTTAACTATGTTTAATAATGTTTAACACTTCGATTTAACCAAATAAAGCATTTGAGAATATTATTTATACTATTGAGTATACTTGAGAGGAAGTATAGAGAGTCAATATATGTTCTGTACAATGCATATAATGGAGGTTGATTTTAAATTAAAATTAAAGTATCGAATGTTTATTTAAAGTTGTTCATATGTAAAGGTGTATTTGTGTGAACAGTTTCAAATATTTTAAATTGAATGTTCGATTCAGTAGGATATCTAATATCCGGATGGTTATTTTAGATAATATAAGTATATTGTGTTTGATAAATTAATAGTATCTTACTTTAGATGTTCGAATTTGTACGATAATAAATAATTACTTCATATTATTGGGCCAAAGAATCAACCCATTATACACATTATATACTTATTCCAAAATTCTTTACTTAAAGAGTTAACTTGTAATAATTAAGATCCTTATATTGAAAAATCAATAACCAAATTTATTTTATTTTACTTTATTTCCCTTTGGGGTAAATGGAATAATCCTCAAAACAGATACATTAGTGCGCAAACAAGTACCTTGGAAACTACTGTTATGATATCACCTTGTGCCACACTAAGTTTTGCCACCATTATTCATTTTCTTATTTATTTATTTATTTAATTAGATGGAAAGAAATTAGAAGCACTTCCATGTGTCGCTTAATTTGAATCCATACTTGCTTCTACTCCTACTTCTCCAGCTAACTTCCAACTCTAGATGGTTATGCTAATATTTCTTCATTATATATGTACAACATTATAAATCAATAAATTTTAACAGTGAATATATGATAAAAGTGTTAGTCTAAATAATTATTTTCGAAAGTTTAAGTTGATTCAAAATGCAGGTGAGGAAGGAAGTAAAGGCTGAAAAGACATACGTATAAGCATTAGGTGAAAATTATATGACACGGACTTAATTTTAACATCTTGATAAATCGAGCAGTCGCTCGAGTCACTCGAATAAAAAATTAAATAGTCTTTTAAATGAAAAATCGAGCAGTTACACGAATAGGGAAGTTGATGGTTTTCTCTAAGTTATGAATTTTGTTGGTAACGTTCATGATTAAATAAGTAGGAAGAGTTATCTAAGAATTTGCATGCAAGACAGCATCATGTAATTAATGGTCGGTTATGGAAGTGAGTTATAAATATTAGTAAGTTTTAGGAAATAAGTCAGAAATACATTTAAGCACACTCATATCCCAGCAAATTCTTGAGTTTGCGTTCGAGTTCGAGTTCGATTTCTGTAAGGTTTCTTCCACTGTCTTTACCTTTCATTTATGATTCTTGCAAAATTTTATTTTTCAAATAAATTTATCTTTCAAGCATTGTTTAATTTCCATGTCCAATTTACATTTCGGTACCTTTAATTTCTATGTCTAAAGTTCTTTGATCCAATCGAAGAAATTTTAATTGCTTTCTTTAAAATTCAATTCAAGCCATTTCGATTTCAGTCAATTTTACTTCTCGAATCCTTTATTTTACACTTCTTTAGCCTTTTGCACTTTTTGAACTTTTTTTCTATCTTCGCACTCGTCTAATTCGAGAACCTCTTATGTGCTTATAGAAACCTGATACCTGTAAAAGATGAGTTAGTTTCGCTCTCAGACCATTAGAATCGAACCATTATCGATTTATTAAAAATTGAAAAACAAAAAGAAAAGACACATTGTTTGGTGCGTGATGCATAAAATAAAACTAAAATTAACTCTAGGATCTAGATGTCTAAAATATTTAATATAAGAACTAGCAGTTAGGACAAAAGGAACAACTTTAATTCGATTATTGTTCCGTTTTGCCCTGTCATATACTATATTATTAACTATATTTTCTTCATAAATGCATTTACATTCAAACCAACTACTTAACCCATGTGCAGTGCATAAACTTATTAAAATTAATTAACTATATATAAACTTATCATATTTTAACTATTATTCTATTTGAATTTGGATCTTTTAAATTTTGTATTTTTATTTTAAAAAGTAAAATGTGATCTCTTACTCTTAAATGATTTCTCTCTCATATTTTTTTTAGTCTTATTTATGAAATAAATAATAAGAAATTACACTTTATTTTATAAAGTAAAATCTAAAATTTAGAGGATCAAAATCCATCCTATTTATGTATAGGGCTGGAAGTGAGTCAAGTCAGCTTATGAGCCAACTCAAACTCGACTCGTTAATAGCTCGATAAGTTGAACCATAAGCTGGTGAGTCTAACTTGAACCTGAAATTAAGCTCACAAATAAAATGAGTCGAGTTTAAACTTAAGAAATATGGTCGGTTGTTAATGAGTCAAGTCACGAGCCAAACTCAATTTTCGTGAGCCAAACTTAAATTTAGTTTGGATCGGCTCACTTCTAACTTTATTCACATAAAAATATTTTTATATTAGTAATCACTTTATTAATTAGATAAATGTTTCCATGCTTTATTATAAGATAATACTAAAAAAAATAAAAAAATAATTAGAATTTATTTTTATTTAATTTTTATTAATTATTATAATAATTAATAAAAATAAAATAAAATAAATTATAGTTATTATTAATTAATTTTTTTTATTATCAAATATTTTGGATATGGTAAAGGGATTGGCATAATGATACTTTCTTGCAAGGAAGGAGGAGTGGATAGATGAGTGTGTGTTTTGATCTTTTGATCTACCACCTTTAATTTCATTGAGTTTTCCTACTGTATCTGCTTTTACTTTTCACTCCAGAAAATATAATAATCTAACTTGTATTATATTGAAAGAATTGATATGTGATATAATGTAATGAATTTAACTGTCTACATGCATGTGTAAATTGTCAAGCCCAAAAAAAAAATTCATTATTAATACTTCATCATATAATAATGATAATAATATTTATTTTCTATTATATATGTGAAATAAGTCTTCAATTTAATGATGCTTAAGAATTAAGAAAATGATTAGAAATATATACTTTGATTTTAAAAAAATTAATGAGAGATATGAAAAAAAATTACTTAAAGTTTTGAGTCAATAGTCAATTTAATCTTTGATTTTTTGTTTACAAACAATCTGACATCTAACTAAAATTACATAAATTACAATCTGATTTTTAACTATGTAATAATAAAAGGTTTTGTTTGGATGAGATAAAGTTGTTTGTATCGAAGAAGTTGCTAACAACTACTGAATTAATTAAATATTCCAATCCAAAATCAAGAAGTTTTTAATCAATTATACTAAGAGAAAATCT
>NC_029790.2:125658838-125659985 GCF_000816755.2 Arachis ipaensis
TAGGGATGATTTTTATTATATATATTTTAAATAAAATTAAAAAATATAAAAAAAATCTAAAAAAAAATTGAAAAGATGTATTCTAAAAAAAAGTGTAATAAATGTTTAAATAATAATTAATAATGGTCTAGATCAGAAAGCTGCTAGCCTGCTATAATATAATGCAGAAGAAGAAACGGACACATACCATACAAAATAGGCTTCAAGAGGCCGCCGGCAACAATCTCCCATACACCATCACTATCTTCCATCGAATCATCATGACCGTCCATCATATTATACCATCCGATCGTATCCAACGTCCAAGAATCAATCTCATAAGGCTCACCACCTTCCCACATGCAGAGTAGCTTCTCCCCCCACCTCACCACACTAGTGTTCGCCACATTTTTCATTTAATTTTCCTTTTTTTTTTTTTTGTCTCATTTATACATTTTCACTACACCGATTAACTCATCCTCTTTATCTTGTATTTTCGAGTCTAATAAGTCAAACACCTCTATCATTTGCCGCCTGTGTCTTTATACGCCTTTCCATGTTCGCTATCTCTTATATGTTTATACTATGTTTTTCGGTAGTTTGCATACCTTTTTGACAGTTCACCACTTTTTCGGCATCTCTCTAACAATTCACCACCTCTCTTACAGTTTGTCACTTATTCGATAGTTTTTTGGCAGTGCATCATCTTCTCGAAGGTAGTTCGCCCCTCGCGCTTCCTTTCGGCAGTTCTTTCTCCCAATAGTTTCGTCAGTGATTTCCTCTGCCAACACTACAAGAAAAACGTTGAGAACCGTTAGATTTACCATTGGATTTAGCATCGGATATTAGAGGTGAATTTTTCGTCAGATTTGGCAATAAATTCGTCACCCTAAAATATTACTGTTAGAGTTGATATTCCGACAGTAACATCGACGGTAAAATTTGGAGGGAATAAATAAATTTTGGCATGCTAGCTACTGTCAGATTTACCGGCGAGTAAATTCGACATTGAACCTTGTTTAGTGAAACATTGCCTTTTGGTTACACCCACCACGTTACCTTCGGATAAATTCGCTGGTAAATCCAACGGCAATCGTACCCTAAATTTGAACCGCGAACCCTCTTCCCCTTCATTTTGAAATTGATTTCTCTCTTTAATCTCTCACCT
>NC_029790.2:125660079-125664070 GCF_000816755.2 Arachis ipaensis
CTCTCTCTCTCTCTCTCTCTCTCTAACCTCTCACCTCTCTCTCTCTCTCTAGCCCATGCCACCTCTGCCACCGTTGCTCAAAATGTCCTTTTCTCTGTTCTCTGTTTCCACCGCTGTTGTCCTGCCACTGCTAGAAAGACCGTCGCTGCTTGCATTTCTATCTTCTCTCTTCTAATTGCTTTCCATTCCAGGTTTTCATTGAATCTGTTTTTCACCTTGTTTAATTTCTGCTTAGTTAATTTTAATTTCATTTAGTTAGTTGATTTTTAGTAATTAGTTTAGTTAGATTAATTTTTATTTTAGTTGATTATAGGTGGTTAGGAGTTTTCATTGAATATGTTTCTCACGCTATTTAATTTCTGCTTAGTTATTTTTAATTTTATTTAGTTAGTTGATTTTTGGTAATTAGTTTTGGTAGATTAATTTATGTTGTAGTTGATTTTAGGTGGTTAGGTTAGGATAATTTAGTTAGATTGATAGGTTCTGATCTCTGCTCAATGTGTTTGGAATTATTATATGAGATTGTTGATTCTTGTTGCTGGAATTATTTGCATTGGTCTGAATCATTAATTCTGCGTTTTACTATTAATTTGGCTGAAGAATTGTTGTTGAATTTGTTTGAGCAATGTTTAACTGTTTTGATGATTCTTTGATTGTTGTTGCTTTGTTAGGAAATTATTATTTTAATGCTTATTTTGCTGATTCATATTGCTACTGGAACTGCTAGTTTATGCTGATTAATTATAGTGTTTTGCCGTATGCATTGCTAGTAATGTTTCATCATGTTATTTTGTGCTTTCTCGAGTTTGCGTTTCAAATTTTTTGGGTTGTTAAAATGCTTTGAAAGTTAGAATATTTTGAAAAATTGTTAACAAAATTAGAATGTTTTGAGAGTTAGAATGGTTTGTTAAAATGCTATACAAATTAGAATACTTTGAAAAGAAAACAAGATAAAATAAAATTAGAATGCTTTAAAAGTCTAATTTAGTTCTTTTGAAACTAAAACACTATGTAATTTTCTTTTTTTTTTTATTTACTAAACTAAACCACTTTTCAAATTATTTGTTATTTTTTTGAGTTTTTTCTTATGTTATTATTTATTGGTGTTGTTATGTTATTAATATATTATTAATATATTTGCTATACAGACATGACGACAGGTAGCAGAGGTAGGTCAAGTGGGAAACTTGGTCATGGTAGAGGGCGGACTTTCACCGAATCTCCCAGGATTTGTCCAATCATTGCCTCTACCCCACCTACCCCGTCGACCCCTGTCACATCACAGACGGGTCCATCGGACTAACAAGTTATCATGGTTCCAAACCGAAATTGAGTGCTTTCTTCTACTATGCCCCCTTTCAGATGCAGCGACGATGTCGATAGAGACAGCAATGGGTGATACCTCCAATGCCCCGAGCAGGATGCTCCTCCACCACCGCCCGTCATCCGGCTAAGAATTTGGCCCGATGACATGCAGTCGTGAGTTTAATTTTTTAATATTAGGTTTGTTTATCTTAAGTTTGTTTATGTTTACTTTGTTTATCTTGAGTTTGTTTATCTTATTTATTTGTTAATGTGTGGTTTGTTTTTTGACAGGTTTGCATCAAACCTCAATGCTTGCACACAAAACATATTCGAGGTCATTAAGTCCATGTATGACCACCTGTGGCCGACCTACACACAGATTCCGGCTGAGACCAGAGAGTGCCGATTTTAAAAGTAGGCAATAAGAACCCAATTTGATTAGAATTAATTTACTGTATTTGAATTGTATTTGAACTGTATTTTATTCCAACTAACTAATGTTGGTAAATCACTTTGTGCAGTTGAAATTCATATGAGATGCGGAGCATCACCTCATGATTCGGAAGATCTACGACCACTAGGCAGTCAAACGTTTCAGTAGATGATGAGTGATGTTTGTCAGGGAAAAGACCACATGACATCGTTGATCCATCCAAACATCAAGAGTGAACTGGAAGCTCATTTTAGAGATAACAAGGGGTTTAAGCGTCCCTGTTTGACAAACATCGCCAACAAAGCTTCGCCCAGGTCGTTGAGGTATACATGTGGGTCGGCGACCTTCATGAAGATGAAGATGAGACTGGTAAGAATTTTGGCATTGTTTTATGTTATAGTAGTTACTTGAATTAGTTTTTAAATTTGTTCAATTATTTTATAAGTTACTTGCTCTGTTGAAATATACTTATATAGTCCTGTATGAACTGAACTGAGCTGAGCTGATATAGAATTACTTCACCGGTTTAATTTTCTTGTTGATTATCAAATTGCTTAAGTAGTTAGTAGAGTTTAGTTTGTTTAATTTTCAATTTTAGTGAATTTAGGTGGTTGGGATATGTTAGAATAGGTTAGATTAGACTCTGAGATTGCTAAAAAAATGTTGGATCGTTGAACTGATTGCTAATTTCTGCTGCTGAAATTGTTTGGAAAATGCTTGACTATGAAAAAAAAAATTATGGATACTTGGTTTGGATGGAACCCTTCAAGGGTGGCTAAATCTGAATTTCAGGGGAGACTCTGTCAAAATTTTCATAAGATTTACATTGAAATCGAAAAAATGAAAATTATGTTTTCAAAATTAGAATTAAGATTTCCTGCTTCATATATATTTGTCTGTCATTGTTTAGTTTGTTCGTTTATTTTATTGTTTGGTTGATATATTAATTTGTAGTCTAAGTCGTTGGATCGTAAGGCGACACTGGCGGAGACCTTCAAGTATACCTATACTTTGAAGGCAAACAAGGAGAGATTTGCTGATGATAATTCAGCGGACCATTATATGAGTTTAAATTAATCCTAAATTTCAATTTTATTTGGTTTAAAGTCAATTATTTAACTATTATCCTAATCACAATTAACGTGTGTGATGTAAGAGGAGTATCAGCAGAGGTTGGAGTCTGCGACCTAGCAATCTTAGGTTGTTCTCTGAACCCTACAAGAATCACTGCTTCGAGTTGGGCTCGTTCTTCACTAGTGGCCTCCGCTCTTCTACGTTGGCGGCTTTCTCTGCCTCTGCCACATCCCTGCTGATCTCCAGGAAGTTGTCGACCTGAGGGAGGAGGTGCAGAAGCTGACATAGGAGCTTCACCGGCAGCATGAGTAGTCTGAGCAAAGGTATCGAGAGATTCTTGCACACGTTGCTGTCAACTCAGACCTGACGAAGAACCTAGAGCAGCTTGATAGGTAACAACAGTAGATGGAGGAGTACAGCCAGCTGATGTGCGCTAGAGGAAGCGGTGGCGGCACCACTACATACTGCTAGTGGGACACTAACGACAGCACCTACTCCACCGCCTCAGGAGGGGGACCACGACGCCGACGAGGACGACGATTATCAGGATCTGTAAGGTTAGAGTTTTATGCTTTTTTGTTTGTTTAGGGTACAGTGTTATACTTCTGTGACATTTTATTGTATTCATACAATTTATTTTTAATAAAATAATTTGTTGATTTCTGGTAATTTTAGATTTCTAACAATTTTGTTACAAGAATTTTAATTTGATTTGACTGTTAGTTGTGGCTAACTGTGCCAAAAAAAAAATAAAAAAAATAAAAAGTCTACTAGCGGATGTACAGTTGGATTCATTCGACGAGCGAAATGGTGCCAAAGTTACTGATAATCATCAACTCAGACTCGACAATCCATTGAAAACAACGATGAAAAATCTGTCGGCCGGTAATTAGCATCAGACAAAAAAATCCGTCGGTAAGGAGATTCCGACGCCGTTTATACCGTCAATTATAGGATAACAGTAAATCCGACGGTAATCTATTTAGCGACAGATTTATTTGATTAATCCAACCGTAAATTTGACGGTAATCAATATTTTTCTTGAAGTGTAATTTTGTCTGCGTTTTTTCCAGTAGTTATGTTTGCTCTTCTTTTAAACAGTTTCGTCTATGTTCTGTTCTGGCAATTCTCCCCATTCCATCAGTTTTTGTAATTTTTTTAGTTTATTATTTTAAATAA
>NC_029790.2:125664151-125679573 GCF_000816755.2 Arachis ipaensis
ATATATACTTTTTATAATATAAAAGTTGATTTTTTTTATATTTTCTCATTTTTATTAATTATTTTTAAAATAAAAGATAAAAAGTATTCAATAGATATACATGAAAATTATGCGCATAACATCCTTCTAAATTTGTGTATAAAAAAAGAAATTAAATCAAAAGTCCAAATATCATATTTTATAATTTTAACCTAGTAGGTTTGGTATGTGGCTATACGCAATAGCATTAGAGCAATACGAGTTTAATTTAATTACAGATTTGCCACCGCTGCTTTTGCAATTTACATACATGGTTCATGGTTGCATGGTTGATTTAGTTTGTGCTCTTTCAATGTTGATGTGGGGTATGGTTAGCAATTTACAATGTGGTGGACACGAGAATTCTTGCACTTTCAGTGGCAGACACAATGCATTTCAATATTCATGGTTGTGCGATTTGTCTGCTTTTGAACATTTTTTTTCTCAGATATCTACTGAGTTTGGCAAATTAATGATTAATTTGTCATGGATTAAAATTTTATTGTTAGTTATTAGAATATTATATATATAAGATAGAATTTAAATTCTTAATACTTACATATTAATGAATTAATCATTAGACTAATTTAAATTGCTTAATATTTGGTTTGTTTTAATGGAATAGAGAGAAGAAAGAGTAGAGCTTGGTGCTCCATGAATCCTACAATTACTGGTTTTCCCCTTTGGTCAATGTGCTGGTTTTAGTTTAAGAGAGAGGGAGCAATGTGTGATCATCATATAGGAGCTGCAATCATAACCTCTCATTATGATAGTTGAGAAGGAAAATGTGCAAGTTGCATTATAATAACTCAATCATTATATATGTATGATGTACATTCTATCACCACTTTAATTTTTTTATTTCTCTCTTTTTCATGACTGTATTTTAAATTTTCGGAAATCACATTTAACAAAATATGAAGTCTCTTTGTATAGGTTTCTAATAATAATTGTTCATATCCTAACCTAACACTAAGGCTCAGGTCGAAATAAAGGCCCAATCTAAAGGTTGGCTCTCATTCGACACCGACCTTCTCTCAAGAAGTCGGATCTAACCATGATTTGCTCTAAGGAAGTCGGAAGTGAAGATTAGCTGGCAGATAACACTTATTCAAATAAGTAACTGCCCCCAAAATCTCTCAACTCATTTCTAGGAGCCATATCTCAACTTCCCTAAGATAAAGGGACGATTATCCTCCTTAAAAAGTGGAACTACTCCAACGGTGGTTATTGGATCACCACTATAAATATACTGACACCCCTCAGGTATCTCTAAGTTCTAATACTCTCAAAACTTGCTCAAACCCTTGCTAACTTAGCATCGGAGTGTCTTTGCAGGTACCACCCCCCATTCTTTCTCACACACAAGTCGGACAGAGGCTCCCAGGCGCGAACCTGCTCGAAGGCTTCCTCCATCAGACGATTGGGCCAACCCAACGAGTCCAGCCCATTAATCTCCGGTTACCCATGATAACATTGGCGCCGTTGCCGGGGACCCGAGAGATCAACCAATAATGGCAGATAATTCACTCGAGGATGGTCACACAGCATCTGATTTTGAACAAGAGAATCTAGACATTGGAAACAACAATGAGGATGTCGATACTCACAAAGGGGTGACCAATCAGCACAAAGAAGGCACCTCAGGACTGAAAAATCCGAAAGCAAACTCTTCTGAAGGGCGCGAATCAGAAAAGGAAGGACAACCCCACGCAGCCGATTTCATGGGATTGTTCCACGGCCACCAAGGGCGCTTGGAACAGTTAGAGCAAGAGCTGGAACGACAGCGAGAGGCAGAGAGAAACATGAGAAATGAGATAGAGCGACGAAAAGAGTTAGAAGAAAAGCTCTTAAGGCTGGAGTCTACTCTCAAAAATCGAAGCTCCTGTAGCGACCGAGAAGATTCTCCCTTAGGGGGAGAAGACCCATTCAGCAAGGACATAATGAGGGCAAAAGTTCCAAGAAACTTTAAAAGTCCTGATATGGACCTCTATGACGGAGCTACTGATCCAAAGCATCATTTAAACAACTTTAAAAGTCGGATGTACCTGGCTGACGCTTTTGATGCTACTCACTACAAAACTTTCCTGACCACCTTGACGAAAGCAGCGATGAAGTGGTTCGACAGTCTTCCTCCAAGGTCGGTCACTAGCTTCGACGACCTCTCGTGAAATTTCTTGATGTGATTCTCCATCCAGAAGGACAAAGTAAATCATGCACCAAGTCTCCTGGGAGTAAAACAGGAGGTCGGAGAACCTTTAAGGGACTACATGAAAAGGTTTAACAAAGCGTGCCTGAAGATTCAAGACCTACCCACAGAGACAGTGATTATGGGCCTAGTAAATGGACTTCGAGAAGGTCCCTTATCCCAATCCGTATCGAAAAGGCACCCGACCTCCTTAAGTGATGTACAGGAGAGATCTGAGAAGTACATCAACATGGAGAAAAACGCCAGACTTCGAGAGCCGACCTGGCGACCTGGACACCCTCACTCATCAAAAGAGAAGGAAAGAGAGCCCAAGAAAAAAGAGGAAGTCGGCCCTGAAAGGCCTAGGAGATATCACTCATATACTCCTCTAAGAGTCTCCCTAGTTGATGTATACAGAAAAATTTGCCACACTGAAAGGCTACCACCCCTAAGACCCATCAAAAATAAAAGAGGGGGGGAGTCGCGACGACTACTGTGAGTGCCATAAGATATATGGTCACTCAACAAATGAGTGTTACGACCTTAAAAATGTGATAGAAAAGCTGGCCAGAGAAGGTCGGCTTGATAGATATCTATGGAAAGGTCGGACCATCATGGGAAAAGAAAGCGAGATGACGAGGATCGAAGAGATCCACCACCGCAGACCCCGGAAAGACATGTACACATGATCTCGGGAGGATTTGGTGGAGGCGGCCTCACAAAGTCGTCTCGCAAGAGACACTTGAAGGAAGTTTATCAGGTCGGAGGCGAGGCTCCCGACCTCCCAACCATCTCATTTACCAAAGAAGATGGACAAAGAATCATCCCTGGACATGATGATCCAGTTGTGATAACTATGATCCTTGCAAACGCCCATCTTCATAGTACCCTGGTAGATCAGGGGAGCTCAGCCGACATTCTTTTCAAACCAGCATTCGATAAGCTGGGGTTAGAGGAAATGGAATTAAGAGCTTACCCTGACACCCTATATGGCCTAGGGGATACACCAACAAAACCACTGGGATATATATCCCTTCACACAACTTTTGGAAGAGGGGAAAAATTCAAAACTCTGAGCATCGACTTCATAGTCGTGGATGTGGCTTCGGCTTACAATGCCCTAATCGGCAGAACCACTCTAAACTGACTCGGAGTAGTGGTGTCTACCCCTCACCTTTGCATGAAATTCTCAACAACAGAAGGAATAGCAACCATTAGGGAAGACCATAAATTCGCAAGGAAATGCTACAATGAAAGCCTGATATACTCCTCTAAGAGTCTCCCTAGTTGATGTATACAGAAAAATTTGCCACACTGAAAGGCTACCACCCCTAAGACCCATCAAAAATAAAAGAGGGGGGGAGTCGCGACGACTACTGTGAGTGCCATAAGATATATGGTCACTCAACAAATGAGTGTTACGACCTTAAAAATGTGATAGAAAAGCTGGCCAGAGAAGGTCGGCTTGATAGATATCTATGGAAAGGTCGGACCATCATGGGAAAAAGAAGCGAGACGACGAGGACCGAAGAGATCCACCACCTCAGACCCCGGAAAGACATATACATGTGATCTCGGGAGGATTCGGTGGAGGCGACCTCACAAAGTTATCTCGCAAGAGGCACATGAAGGAAGTCTACCAGGTCGGGGGTGAGGCCCCCGACATCCCAACCATCTCGTTCACCAAAGAAGATGTGCAAGGAATCATTCCTGGACATAATGATCCAGTAGTAGTAACTATGATCCTTGTCAACGTCCATCTTCATAGAACCCTGGTAGATCAGGGAAGCTCAGCCGACATCCTTTTTAAACCAGCATTCGATAATCTGGGGTTAGATGAAAAGGAATTAAGAGCTTACCCTGACACCCTATATGGGCTAGGGGATACACCAATAAAACCACTGGGATTCATACCCCTTCACACAACTTTTGAAAAAGGGAAAAAATCCAAAACTCTGAGCATCGACTTTATAGTCGTCGATGTGGGGTCAGCCTATAATGCCCTAATAGGAAGAACCACTCTAAATCGGCTCGGAGCAGTGGTATCTACTCCCCACCTTTGCATGAAATTTCCAACATCAAAGGGAATAGCAACCATTAGGGGAGATCAGAAATTGGCAAAGAAATGCTACAATAAAAACCTGAACCTGAGAGGAAAAGGCAAGGAGGTGCATGCAATTGAGCTCGGGGGGGTCAGAGCCAAGGAAGAGTTGCGACCACAACTCGGGGGAAAAACTGAGGAGGTACAGGTCGGAGAAGAGGAAGGAAAAAACACCAATATAGGAGCCAACCTGAAAGAAGATTTAAAGAAAAAGCTTAAAGCTCCTATAAGAAAATTCCGACCTCTTCGCCTGGAAAGCCTCCGACACGCCAGGGATAGATCCCAAACTCATATCGCACAAACTATCAGTTTATCCCGGTTCACAACCTGTTCAGCAAAGAAGACGGAAGCTCGGACCTGAACGAGCCCAGGTAGTGGAAGAACAAGTCAAAGCCCTCCTAGAAGCTGGGTTCATCAAAGAGGTCAAATATCCAGCATGGCTGGCAAATGTAGTGCTAGTCAAAAAATAAAACGGCAAGTGGAGGATGTGCATCGATTATACCGACCTGAACAAGGCGTGTCCCAAAGACCCATACCCACTTCCAAGCATTGATACCCTAGTAGACTCCAGCTCAGGGTACCAGTACTTGTCGTTTATGGATGCATACTCGGGATACAATCAAATCCAATGTATAAGCCGGATCAAGAAAAAACATCATTCATCACGCCTAGAGCAAATTATTGCTACGTGGTCATGCCTTTTGAATTAAAAAATACTGGAGCCACATATCAAAGGCTAATGAATAAGGTGTTTGCTCTTTACCTTGGGAATTTAATGGAAGTCTATGTGGATGACATGCTAGTAAAAATCAAGGATGAGACCGATCTCTTGACAGACCTCTTGCAAGTCTTCAACACCATAAGGTTGCATGGGATGAGGTTAAATCCCACAAAGTGCACCTTCGCAGTAGAGGCTGGAAAATTTCTAGGATTCATGCTTACACAAAGAGGGATCGAAGCCAATCCTGACAAATGTAAAGCAGTCCTAGAAATGAAAAGCCCAACTTGCTTAAAGGAGGTCCAACAGCTGAACGGCCGACTTGCCTCCCTCTCCAGGTTATTGGCAGGATCAACATTAAGAACCTTGCCACTCTTCTCTCTACTAAGAAAAGAATGCCAGTTCGAATGGATTCCTGAGTGCGAAGAAGCATTCCAGGAATTCAAAAGGTTTTTAAGCCAACCTCCCATTTTGACCTGACCTAAGGTCCGGGAAGAACTCGTCCTGTATTTGTCCATAGCAGACAAAGCTGTAGCATCATCTCTAATACGGGAAGATGAGGTCGGGCAGCATCCTGTATATTTCACCAGTAAAGTTCTACATGGCCCTGAATTAAGGTATAAAAAACTTGAGAAGTTTGCGTATACCTTAATAGTAGCCTCTCGGAGACTACAGCCTTATTTTCAAGCTCATACAATAAAGGTTCAAACGAACCAACCCATGAAGCAAATCCTCCAGAAGACGGATATTGCGGGTAGAATGGTTCAATGGGCAATAGAGCTATCCGAGTTCGACTTAAAGTACGAAACTCGGACGGCAATAAAAGCCCAATGCCTCACCAACTTCGTGGCTGAATATACAGGAGATCAAGAGGAAGCATCCACTACATGGGAGCTATATGTAGATGGATCCTCAAACAAATTCGAAAGCGGTGCAGGCATAATACTAGTCAATCAAAGGGGAACGGAAATAGAAGTTTCCCTCAAATTCGACTTTCCAGCTTCTAACAATCAGGCAGAGTATGAAGCCTTGATTATAGGACTAAAGCTGGCAGAAGAAGTTGGTGCAACCAAGGTAGTCGTATTCAGCGACTCTCAAGTGGTGACCTCCCAAATAAATGGAGAGTATCAGGCTAAAGACCCCAATATGAAGAAGTACTTGGACAAAACCTTGGAGTACCTTGGGTGCTTTGCAGAAACCTAGGTCAAGCATATAACTCAGGATCTCAACAGCAGAGCAGATGCCCTCTCCAAACTAGCAAGTACCAAACTAGGGAAAATAATAGAAGCCTGATCCAAGAAACTCTCCTAGAACCCTCTATGGCAAAAACAAAGGCCAAGCAAGACGTCCTTGAAGTCTCCAGATTAGACATCGGATGGATGAACCCTTTAATCAAATACCTAAAATTTGACATCTTACCCAAAGAGGAAAAAGAGACCAAGAAAATCCGGAGGAAAGCACAAAACTACACTTTAGTGAAAAATATAATCTACAAAGGGGGGGGTATCAACACCCTTATTAAAGTGCGTTTCGACCTCAAGAACGACAGAAGTCTTAGAAGAGGTCCACAATGGTATCTGCGAAAATCATCTCGGAGCAAGGTCCCTGGCTAGGAAAGTCATCCGAGCCGGGTTCTACTGGCCGAATTTGTAGAAAGATGCCACCGAGTTTGTGAAGATGTGCCAGCCATGCCAAATGCATGCAAACTTCCATGTCGCTCCCCCTGAGGAACTCATAAGTATAACTTCTCCATGGCCTTTTGCTAAATGGGGATTGGACCTATTAGGACCCTTTCCTCAAGCACCTGGACAAGTAAAATACTTAATAGTGGTAGTAGACTACTTCATAAAATGGATCGAAGCAGAACCATTGGCCACCATCACCGCCCAGAGAAGTCGAAGATTCCTCTACAAGAATATTATTACAAGGTATGTGGTACCTTACTCTATCACCACTGATAATGGTACTCAATTCACCGACTCTACCTTTAGAAACCTGGTAGCCAGCATAAAGATCAAACATCAGTTCACCTCGGTAGAACATCCACAAGCGAACGGACAAGCCGAGGCAGCCAACAAAGTTATACTGGCCGGGTTAAAGAAAAGGTTGCAAGATGCAAAGGGAGTGGGCTGAAGAACTCCCTTAAGTACTCTGGGCTTATCGGACTACACCTCAGTCTACCACAGGGAAAACACCCTTCCGACTTGCTTATGGCATAGAAGCCATAATACCAGTGGAAATCAATGAGCAAAGTCCAAGGGTGAGCTTCTACAATGAGGTTGGCAACGTACAGGGGCACAAAGAAGAACTTGAGCTGCTCCCTGAAGTCCGAGAACAGGCCCAGATAAGAGAAGCAGCATTGAAACAAAGGATGACAAATAGATATAACACAAAAGTCATTCGAAGAAGATTCACCCCAGACGACTTGGTTTTGATTAGGAATGATATTGGAGTCAACAAATCTGGGGATGGAAAGCTTGCTGCCAATTGAAAAGGATCATACAAAATTAGTGAGGTCTTAGGAAAAGGCTACTATAAGGTGACCGACTTAAACGGAACCGAGCTGCCTAGGTCGTGGCATGCTTGTAATATGAAAAAGGTACTATAGTTAAAAGCAAACTCCATTCTTTGATGTACTCTTTTCCCGACTTCATGATTTTTTCCAAAGAAAGGGTTTTCCTGAAGGGGGTTTTTAACGAGACATCAAAATGGAGACTAAGGGGCAACACTTTGTCAAACCCCTTAGTAGCAAAAAGTACCTTCGTAAATAAATAAAGATTTTTTTCTCCACATCTTTTTATAAATTCCTTTTACAATACTATCATTCTTTCTATGAAACGCACTGACTTAAGCTCGACAAAACGTGAAAATCCCGTGAACCGACCTAGAAGGTCGTTAGGATAAAACGATGAGGTACAAGTCGGTGTAAAGAGATTATAAAAGTAGATTATGATAAACTCGGAAATTTATCGACTCACAAGTCGGCAAAACCGAGAAGAATGGAAATGCATTGCGAAAATAACCTAAGTTACAGAAACTCAATAAAACAAAATTGAGTGCAAGGAATGCAAAAAGGGATAAGAAAATCCATCAAAAATCAAAGGCAGAGGCTGTCCCAAGTCTTTGAAAAAACTCAAAATAACTTAGACAAGAGACAGCTAGCCAAAATATTTTCCAAAGATCAAAAGGGTTTTTAAGCAAAAAAGATCAAATTTAAACAGAAAGCATGCACGCCACAAAGATATCTTAAAACCCTTATCCAAAAAAGGGTATTTTTTAAAGCAAAAAAATATTTTGTTTACGACCACAAGGGGCCAGGAAATGTTAGCAAACCACCGCAAACAAACAGACATATTAAATTGTTTAAAAAAGAGGGCTCACAGACCGGGCCCCAATAACCAAATTTCAAGTAGCAGGAAGATCAATATCACTAGAAGGAAGGTCACCACCACCAAAAGAAGGATCCGCAGGGAGAGAAGTCAGAACAACACCAGGGGAGGACGGAGCAGACTGTTCAGGATCTTGAGGAAGAACCCCAGACGAACTCGGCAGGTCTCCACGAGGAGGGGACTCCACAATCCTCTGCCCCCTCGTCTTTAAGTCGGAGTCAGTCTCAGGTCAGGGAGGAGAGACAATAGCCCTATCAACCACAATCTTGTCAGGGTCCAAAGGAGAAAGATCCAGGTCAGGGGCAATAACCCCGACCTGTTCCTTGAAGATCCTCCACGCCTCCTCGGAACCCTCAGCCATTGAGTCCTCCAGCTCTTGGAAAGCCTCCGGACATACTGTCAACTCTTTCTTTAAGTCAAGGTTCTCTCTCAAAAGCCTAACGTAATTCTGCTCTGCCTTCTCTTTAAGGCACTCCGCCATGGCGCACTGGCCCATCAACTTCTTCTCCCTCTCCTGGAGACGACCCCTTTCCTCCTTCAGCTCGGCGACCTCATCTTTAAACCTCTTCTCTTCCTCCTGATAGAGGAAAATCCTCCCCTCCAATTTCTCAAACTTCTGGGTTGAGCCCAAAGAACTAATGATACGAAAATAAAAGATAAATAAGAAAATAAGGATTCAAACTGAATAAAAAGATACATTGAAATTAAAATAGAAACAAAAAAAGATAAGTTGAAATTGAGTACAAAGAGAATCACTCTACTTTCTACCCAATTTCTTGACGCAACAAGAAAGGGACTCCTCAACCTAACTTGTCAACACCATAATTTGGAAATTGAATCGAAGGGACTCCTCAACCTTCTACTCAATTTCCCGATGTAACAAGAGAGGGACTCCTCAACCTCAATTGTCCACACCATGGTTTCATCACGAAACCAAAAAGGGTTTTCAAACCTCTAAAAATTCTATTCTATGACTACAATAGCTAAGGAGGTATTTATAACCTCTTATTAGGTTAAAACAAAGAAAACCCTAAAGCCTATAAACATAAGGCCCAATCTAGTAATTAAATAAACATAATCAAAATACATTAAATAAAATATTCTAAAAATGTAAACTAAAATATCTTCTAAATAACTCTTGAACTCTTCATATATCACGAACATTTGAAGCACGTATCATTCTCCTCCTCTTCAAAAAAGATTCGTCCTCGAATCTTGTAGGTGGAAAAAAAATAATATATGAAAAGGACAATAATCATAAGGAAGATAATTTTTTTTTTGGGTTTTTTTTCTTTTTTTTTTGTTTTTTTTCACTTTATGCTTCTTCTTTTTTTTTTTTACAATAATGAAACGCAAACGAAAACAAGAACACAAGAACAAAAAGAAAGACGCGACAAACACTGGACTCTTTTTTTTATGATAAAAGAAGAACAAATATAGATTAATAAGAATTAATCTAATACCTGAGCTCTGATACCAAATGATACGAAAATAAAAGATAAATAAGAAAATAAGGATTCAAACTGAATAAAAAGATACATTGAAATTAAAATAGAAACAAAAAAAGATAAGTTAAAATTGAGTACAAAGAGAATCACTCTACTTTCTACCCAATTTCTTGACGCAACAAGAAAGGGACTCCTCAACCTAACTTGTCAGCGCCATAATTTGGAAATTGAATCGAAGGGACTCCTCAGCCTTCTACTCAATTTCCCGATGTAACAAGAGAGGGACTCCTCAACCTCAATTGTCCACACCATGGTTTCATCACGAAACCAAAAAGGGTTTTCAAACCTCTCAAAATTCTATTCTATGACTACAATAGCTAAGGAGGTATTTATAACCTCTTATTAGGTTAAAACAAAGAAAACCCTAAAGTCTATAAACATAAGGCCCAATCTAGTAATTAAATAAACAAAATCAAAATACATTAAATAAAATATTCTAAAAATGTAAACTAAAATATCTTCTAAATAACTCTTGAACTCTTCATATATCACGAACATTTGAAGCACGTATCAACTAAGGGGAGTTTTTTCCAAAATATCGAGGAGCTTTGTGCATACCCTAGCCGCCCGAACACTCCCTTGAACTAAGATATTAAGATGGTTTCAGACGGAACCATCATCCATATTAATTCGGATATGAGGATAGATGTGGTTTTGAACAAACTTGGGGCCATCAAAATTAGCTTTTCCAGAAAAAGAAGAGCCAAACTCTGAAGTCTTGCGCTTCTTCTTCTCGGGTTCAAGAGGGGGTTGGACGGGGGGAGAAAGAGAAGAGGCAGAAGATACCAATATAGGGCGAGAAGAGGTCCCCAGACTGTGAGGGGGAGGAGGAGGAGGAGGAGGAGGAGGCAGAGTACCACCAGCCCTGGCGGCATCAACTCGGGGCTGAGATCTCTTTTTAGCATCTTGGACCTTTTGGTAGGAGCAGATGGAATTCCTCTTCACCATTTCTATAAAAAGAAAAATAAAAGAATCAGTATGCAAGTCGAAAATAAAAGTTCAAAAAGAATTTTATAGTTGGAAGTAGCAAAATCAAGTCGGAGAAAATAAAACAAACAACAAAGTCTACCTATTTGGGCCCGAACAAAACTCGGGGTCCCTTGAAAAAATCTCTTTGTGTCCAGATAAGGGGCCCTTCCCCAAACTTCTCGGAAGAACCCCACAACAGCCTCCTCCACCTCGTCTAAGTCATCCAGGCCATATTTCTGTACAGAAGAGGCCTCTAACCAGTAAAGGAGAAAACGGGGAGAAGAATTTTGGTCCAGAAAAAAAGGGTGGTGACCCTCTACGGCTTGAACTTTAAAGACGAAGTTTTTGAAGTCATGGAAAGATTCATCAAAAAGGGTAAAAACTCTCTGACCTTGAATGGTCCGGAAGGATACCCATTGTTGTTTATTATTTTGCCCACTGAAGGGCTTGGTCATATGAAAAAGAAAGAAAAAAATCTTCAAAGAAGTCGGAAAATCTAATTCATGGCTAACAAGTTGGTAAATTTTCATGAAACCCCAAGAATTGGGGTGAAGCTGGGTAGGAGCAATGCGAGAATGAGACAACACAGATATTTCAAAATCAGAAAAAGGCAGAAGAACCCCTAAACGGGTAAACAGAAAATCGTACATAAAAAAGAAAGGAGGGTCAGTTTCAGTAGCCTTCCCAAAGCAAACCCGATCTTCAGGACCCGGAAAAATCAACTCATACTTCGCCTCATCCTCATCAGAGCCACATATCCTATGGTGAGTACGAAGGTCGGTAATATAATCTGTGTCCACTAAAGGCTCTTTCCCAAGGACTGTAACATCCACCCACTGTGAAAGAGACTCTAAAGAAGACATCTTTTTCTAGTAAAAGGGTGATGAAACCTACAAAGAAAAAGGAAAAGGATCAAAAACAAGGTCTCTAAAGGGCTTAAAGTAAGTTCTACAGTAAACAAAGTCACTAGGCGGCCTACAGTCAAACGCATCGTAAACATTCCCCTAAAACAAAAACATGCAAATAAGAGCATTTCATAAAAGAGGGGAAAAAAAAGAACTGACCTTTACTTTCGGAGAGAATCAGGCGTGACAGCAAGCACTCGAAGAAGGAAGAAGCTTTCTTTCTAACGAAGAGTGTAGGTGAAAAGTTTTTGGAAACGAAACAAAGAAAGAGAGGGAAAGTATTTATAAATACGCTAGGGGCATAATGGTAAATCGATGTGGTCATTAAAGAGATGCACCGTTACTAATGTAACTACTACTCACGTGTAAATACGAAACCCCTAACGGATGCGACGTTTGATTAGACGCGACTGTTGAGAAATTTTGAATCACGTCGGTTCTGAAAAATCACGTCGGTTCCTCACCATGTCGGCTACAAGCCCGAGATAAAATACTTGAATCTAACTCTTAAAGAAAAGTGATTGCACTCGAGTAGGGGCACTGTTCATACCCTGACCCAACACTAAGGCCCAGGTTCAAATAAATGTCCAATCCAAAGGCTGGCCCTCATTCGACACCGACCTTCTCTCAAGAAGTCGGATCTAACCATGACTTACTCTAAGGAAGTCGGAAGTGAAGATTAGCTGGCAGATAACACTTATTCAAATAAATAACTGCCCCCAAAATCTCTCAATCCCCTTCCAGGAGTCATATCTCAACTTCTCAAAGATAAAAGGGACAGTTATCCTCCTTAAAAGGTGGAACTACTCCAACAGTGGTTATTGGATCACCACTATAAATACACTGACACTCCTTAGGTATCTCTAAGTTCCAATATTCTCAAAACTTGCTCAGACCCTTGCTAACTTAAGCATCGGAGTGTTTTTGCAGGTACCACCACCCATTCTTTCTCACACACAAGTCGGACGGAGGCTCCCAGGCGTGAACCTGCTCTGCGTAATTCATAAGAAGAAAAATGAATTTAATGACTCATTTAAAGTATAAACTATACTTTAAAAAAAAGACTGCAACATGCATAAATTATCTATTAAAAATATTAACGATAAAATATTGTTTTGATATTTAATATTTGAATTAAAAACTAAAATGGTTCTTAAGTTTTTTTATTGGTCAAAATCATCCTTATATTTTAAAGAGCAATGCTATATGTCCAGCATAATTTAGGATCAGTTTAGATAGATCTATAAGTAGGGATGGACACAAGTGGGATGAGTGGGAGGCCTCGACTCCCAATTTTTTTTTTAAAAAATAGTAATAAGGTATTTAGTATGATTTAATTTTTTAAAAAATATATTTAATATTTTGTTTAGTATAAATAAAAGTCCAGTTCAACCTAAATATTAATGATCTCTGATTAATATAATATTTTTTAATTAAATAAATTTTTTTAAATTTCATAAAGTGGATTCTTTTTTTTTTTTTGTGACGGTCTTTTTTAATTTGTTTGCTATTAATTCTTTCTGTTTTAAATGCTATAATCGAGAGATATTTTTTAACCATGAATATTGTGAAGAATAATTTAGAAACAAAATAGAAGATGAATTTTTTGTTAATTGTCTTTTAATTACACTGAAAAGAAAATTGTTGAAAGATTTAATACAGATTCTATTATCGATGAATTTTATGATACAAAAAATCCACCACTTTTTTAGTAAAAAGTACACACATATTTTTTATACTTTAAAATATATTCTTGTTAGTAAAAAATAATTGAATTCGAAAGAGGAGAAGGTTATTCGAGTAACCAAGTGAACTTTTGGTAAGAAGTTGGTGTCGAAGCAGGTATTTTAGATATTTTTCATTTTTAAAAGCTGAAGTTGGATACAATCCGTCATGGGTTTGAAGGAGTCTATTAGAAGGGTGAAAGGTTCTGGAAAAGGGAATTTTCTGGCAGATTGGGAGGAGATCAGCAGTGAAGATTTGGGAAGATTGTTGGGTTGGAAGACAATGACTATTGACACTGAGACAGAATCAGGAGCCTAATTTAAGTTTAATTTGGGTCTCTCAACTCATCACTGAGAAAGGTAATTGGAACGAGCCTCTTATAGCCAGCAACTTCACACCAGAAATTACACAGGAAATACTTCAAATAAACATTAAAAAAGAAGATAACTTGATTTGGTACAGAAAAAAAGGGGGTTCTTACTCTGTAAGGTCAGGATATGAGGTATGCTTCAATTTTTTTCACCCGCCACGTTCGAAAGTCTTCCACCAATTTTCGGAGACCAAAATCTATGGAATTCGATTTGGGATCTTGACTGTCCAGCCAAAGTTAACGTCTTTACCTGGAAAGCTCTCCATAATGATTTTCCAGTGAGGCACCGACTGCACGCCCGCATTCAAACTGTCCCTGCGGTATGTCCAAGATGCGAAATGGAGGACGAGACTTTGACCCATTGTTTGCTTACCTGCATTTACTCACGGCAAGTGTGAAATCACATGGGGATCTTGTTTAACAGTCCAAATAGAGTGGATGAAGAGGATAGTTTTGGCAATTGGTGGAGGGAGATGCAGGTAAAGATAAAGCAAGAGAGTTTTAATAAAAAGCAACGAAGTCTTCTTGCGATGGTGCTATGGAGGATTTGGATATTTAGAAACAAATGGCTTTTTGATGGCAAAAGGAGTGAACCGGTTGCTATTTGGGAAGAGGCACAAAACATGAACGAAGAATTTCACCTTAAAACAATTTATTGTTACGTTTCCTTTTTATTTCCTTTTAGGTTATTCTCATGCTTTTTCTTTGGGTTAATACCCACCTTATCCTTGCTAGAGTTCAGACATGAACTAATATTGCTTTATTGCAATTTATTAATAAATTTCATATCTTTGAAAAAAAAGAAGTTGGTGTCGAAGAAGACATATTCGGGGACATTAAGTAAGAGTCCAATCGACTTAGCGAATTGAGGAGGTATTCGACAAAGAAAGTCGAAGACTTTGAAATCGAAAGAATTTCTGAAACCATCACATGATTAGGCAAAAGGGCGGGAACGGTTACCTATATTTTTGCTCACATGGGAGTTTCATTTCAAATTAATCCGTTAAGGATATGGCTATAAATACTAGAATGTTCGAAGTCACAAGGGTTGGAATTTTGCTTCAGAAAACACTCAAGTACACTCATATTCCAGCAACTTTTTGAGTCTGCGTTCGAGTTTTTTTCTGTAGGGTTTCTTCCACTTGTTTTATCTTTCTATTTTCAATTTCTGCAAACTTTACTTTTCTTGCAAATTTATCTTTCCAGCAATATTTAATTTTCTTGTTCAATTTACAATTTCAAGTATTTTTATTTTCGAAGTTTAAAAGTCCTTTGATCTAATCAAAGGTATTTTATTGCTTTATTTAAATTCAATGCAAACCATTTCGATTTCAGTCAATTTTACTTTCAAAATCTTTATCTTTCAGTCCTTCAGTATTTTTCTTTAATTCTTATCTAATTTGAGAAACTTTGATGCACTTCTAGAAAATTGGTACTCGCAAAAAAGAGGAGTAAGTTTCGCTCCCAAACTATTAGAATCGAACCACTATCGATTTGTTAAAAATCGACAAAACAATTCTCCATCGGTATA
>NC_029790.2:125679598-125701133 GCF_000816755.2 Arachis ipaensis
GACTAAAAAATTGTATACAAAATAACTTATTTATAAGTTACTTTTAATACAAGTATTTATTGTTTAAATTTTTTTTTAAATAAACTTAATTAAATTATTTATCCAAACTAGACTTTATTATTTTTGACTAATAATTAACCAACAATATTTAAAAATGTTGTCTAAAAATATAATATTAAATTATTAGACTAAAAATATATATTAGACTACTAGCCAAAAATACTAGCTAATATCAATTAAAATTATTAGCCCTCATACATTTTTCTACTTTAAATTGGACGCTATTTTCTTTATTTCCAATAATTTCATAATCTTTTTCTCGCCTTTCTTTCATAACCTTAATTAAATTAGCTTTTTTGAGGTATAATTCACACTTCTAATCCAAATATTATATTTCAAAGACTCTTTTGACTTAGTGTTGGAGTTTCCTTGTAGGCATCCCAATTATTGGAGCCAGCAAATCTGCCCTTTCGGTTACTAACTTTCTTCTCTATCAAATTCTCGACCCAAATAAATCTTATGCTCGAATATTCTATTCAAACCATAGTAATATATACTAGGGAGAAAAAAAAAACTCCAATTTTTAACAACTATATATTGATGAGTTGAATATCATATTATAATGAGTACTCTTATACAATGTTTTTCCATTTGTATATAATCTATGTTTGGACCCTCGATATATCTCTTTTTACTTACTATCTCTCTCCTTTATTTAATATAATTACTAGTGGAAAAAATTAATTAAGTATAACTAGCAAAAAGAAATAATAATATTGTGTCATTTTCTAAATGGAAATTAACATATTTTAGACCAAATGAATTTTAATAATGAAATGTTATTTTGTACTAGAAGAAATAATTCATAAATATTTAACGTTTCCAAAAAATTTTAAAAATACTTTTTTATCAATTTTATTTCTAACATTTGAAATAAATTTTAATTCTACTCATACGCATTAGTTTTGGTTATTAATGATATTTCAATCACTAGTAATTTTGAAACATAAACTAAACTTACAGACAAAAGATAACAAGTTTTTGGGTCTAGTACAATTCTAAACCATTTTAACATATATAATTAAATCTTAGGGTTGAATTTGAATTTATTTTAAATTTTGAAAATTAAATAAATACAAATTAAAAGTTAAAAATAATTTTAAATTTTTTTTGCAAACGTTAAGACTATTTAATAATTTCTCCTGCTATATGAAATGAGCTAAATAAAGAGTTAATAGTCAAAACCGTACTTGAAAGATATCTCGATCTCCATTTTTGTCCCCGAAAGATAAAATTAATCAGATTCTTCCCCGAAAGATACTTTACCTGGTCACGTTCGTCCTTCCGTCATGTCCATAGCTAAGTTGGCAAACGTCCGCTGACGTGGGCCGTTAACTGCCAAGGTGACAAATGCCAAGATGTACCATGTTGTCGCTGATCAGATAAGTCTTGTTTTAGACGTCAAATTAGTCCTTGAAGTGGATAAACCCTAATCCCAAATTCAACGATAAAGATCAGAGCTCAGATTGGTTCCGAATCTTTCATGGCTGATATGATGAAAAAACCAGGGCTATCCAGAACAAAATCCGAAGGAAATTTCAACTTTCAGCGTTTCATACATAGCCTTCAGTTAAAGTAGGTTTCTTCTCTTCTTCTTTACAATTTTTCTTCTTATTCTTCTTTGCATCATCTTCAATTCCCAGACCTTGCAATTCATCAATGCGAGGTTCTTCTTCACCTTCCCCACAATTTAGCTCCTTCTCCAACCACAATTTTGTCCACAACCTCCTCCACTTCGCAGCTGCTACTACCAGAGACCTTCACCTCATCGCCGCCTTTTTCGCATCCTTTCTCGACGGCACATGCTCCGGGCAGCTCGTTCTCCGGCTCGATCCCAATCACAGCATCGGAGGTTCCCTCGGCTGCGGTTGGCCACGGGTCGTTGATGTAATCTTCGGCGGTCTTGTCATCATCATCGGAGAAAATCGCGGTGACGGACTTCACGGCAACGGCTGCTTTAAGGAATGCTTGGTGGATGGATTCAGGCGGAAGAGCACAATCTTCGAGGCCTGCATCTTCAAGGCACGGGGGTAGGATCTGGTGCAGTAACCCGTGTTGTTCTTTGGTTGACTCCATTGGAAAATCAGGTTTCAATTTCCAATTAGATTTTTTGTGATTTTTAAATTTTGTGAAATGAAACCCTATTTGCTAAATCTCAGGGAGATGTGCTATATTAGGCTCTGGAATGTGGTGGTGACTTGAACCTCACTATCTTTGGTCTAATGGCAGAAACTGTTGCTTGGGAAGATTCAATTTGGGGTGATGAGCCCCTGCAAGAAGCTCAGAGAAAGATCTGAAAGTAGAACAATTAGGCCTTGAAGCAACTGATTTTGTCACAACTACTCTCTCAGTTTCATCAATATCCATTTTTCATCAGTACTTTTTACAAATAGATGGTTTGCAACTTCCACTCTTCCTCAGAAATAGCAGGAATTCCTCTTGATGATGGCTTCAAATCATCCTAAGATAAGGATCACCAACCTGGAACACCTAACATTATGCCAAGTTTTAATATTAGTTCCTAATACAGAAAGAAATTTCATTATCATGATTATGAGTCTCACTCATGCTACTGTGCCTGGTAAAGATGGCCAATATAAACAAAAGAGAAGACAAAACGGGGGTAAAGTTTGTAACGTTTGAATCTCTCTTCTGAAGACAAAACGGCGACGTTTCAAAGTTAGGAGAGCCTTCTACCAAAACAGCGTCGTTTTGGTTGTCTGCCACGTTGGCAGTTAACGGTCCATGTCAATGGCTGTTTACCAACTCAGCTATGGAGATGACGGAAAGACGAACGTGACCAAGTAGGATATCTTTGGAGGACGAATTTGATTAATTTTATTTCGATAACGAAAATAGAAATTGAGATATCTTTTAGGAACGGTTTTGACTATTAATTCGCCAAATAAATAACTACACTAACCAAAGTCATTTATTAAGTCTTTATCACTCATTGTCATCTTATCATTGAGTTTTAGAGTACGGTATTTAAATGTGATACATTGTTCAATTTATTGCGTACCTGTCCCAGACAAACTTTACCATTAATCAAGAAACGTATAATGGTTTCCATTAGTTTCTGTCCCCTTATCATGCACCATTGATGACAATTATGAAAGTCCAAAAAGAATAGAAAGAAAATAGAGTAGAGCAAATATAATATTATGTCATCTTCTAAACTCTTCCAATTGATTATTCCACCAACTCTGAAAATTCCGTTTGAACCTAATGTAATCATGCTGGCGGATTATTTAAAACCAAGACTTTTCTCAAGCTCATAGATTTTAACTATTTTAATTTCTTATTACCTTTAAAAATAAAAAAAAAGAACTAACTAATAAAAATAACAGATAGAGGCCAGGTTTTGCAAGTATTGTGTGCTTCGATCGCTAAGTTTCATTTAAATAATTATATAACAATGAATGACCAAAACAATCATCAATCGTCTCAATTAGATCGGGGTATTATTCGGGTATCAAAATAAAATATCTGATTAACCTGACTTTATCCGGAAAAAATCTCATAAATAATAATAAAGACAGTAGAGGTGTTTTATTATATCAACATGGATTTTTTTTAATTATTATTTCTGCGTTATAATAACTTAACTTTGAGATCTTTGATGGAATGATCAAGTTAAATAAAGTACTTGTTGGTAGCTATATATATAATCATTCATGTATCTTTTTTATTAACTTAAATTTTAGAATAGGTAATTTTATGATATAATATCAGAATTTATATAACTTAAAATTTTAGAATTTGATTTTTATTGTTTTAAAAAAAATAGTGTAAAACATAAAAGGAAAAAAAATTATGAAAAAAAATTGAAGCAACTCAAAAATAGACACTTACGAGAAAGTGTGTTAATATATAAATATTTATATAATTTTTTCTATCATTCTATTAGTTTAAATTTAAAAAAAAAGTAGCTTCATGATTCAATGATACTCATCGCATTAATCGATCTTATATTGTTACAAAATAGTAACAATTTTCTAAAATAGTAGGTACATCGTAATAGATGGTGGATATATCGTAATAGATAATGGTGGATATAACGTATAAGAGATTATACAAGTTTTGTTCGTACATATATAATTTTGCTATTTTGATTTTTCAACTCGAGAAATTAAGGATTAATTTAAGTTAGTTTAAATAACATATTTTTTGTATATTTTTTGTCCCTAAAATTTGATAAAAGTTTTAAAAATACTTCTAAATTTTATTTTGTTTCAATTTTGTTCTAGAAGTTTTTGATTTGTATCAAATATGCCCTAGATGGTTAATTTTTCAAAAAATTTAAGATAAATTCAACAATAATTTCATAAGAACAACCCTCAATACAAACAAATCAAGCATAATTTTTATGCATTATTGTTAAATTGGTCTTAAATTTTTTGAAAATTTAGCCGTCGAGAGTATATTTGATACAAATCAAAAACTTTTGGGACAAAATTGAAATAAAATAAAACTTAGGAATATTTTAAAATTTTTTGTCAAACGTCAGGGACAAAATGTATACTTTATCCCAAATTTTATTATTGATTATCAATTTTATATATTAAATAATGATCGTTGACAATACTTTACCAAAATATAAAATATATACACAAATTTTGTTTCCAATTGGATTGAACTTATTGGATGTAAAATCTAATAATGAAATGCATATATTTCACCACATAACGTATATTTGTGATTATGAAAAGTTGAAAACAAATTGCCGTGAGATATAATGGCAGTTAAGAGTGATTCGGAGAGAAAGCAAGGGCATTTTTGTGGAATTGACTTTGAAATCATCATAATTAGAACAACTTGTAATCATAAAATAATGACCAATGTTTTGATACCAAAGCTAGTAGTTGGTGTGATTCTACTTAAATGATGACAAGAATAATCAAGGGCCCACCGCAGCCCTAAGCTTTGGCCCGTTAAAGAGGAATCTGCTGATTTCATTAATTATATATTTCTCATTTTCAATCTCAATTCTCATTGCTTCTCAAAGTATTAGTGGGTGTTTGGAAAGTTTACCAAAAGAATTTCACTCTGATGAAAAATTAATTTATTTTTATTTAAAATTCAATTTTATTATTTAGAAAGGTTTTAGTGTTTTACTATATTTGTAGAACTGAATTTAATTGTTTGGATTGAAATAATTTTTGAATGAGTAAATTTTTTTCTTTTATAATTTTATTCTTGAGAAAATTATTTTTGTTTGACATTTCAAAAATATATTTTATTTAAATAGGGAATATTTTGACCTTTCAAATATTAAATTTAGATATTGTGAGAATTGATTTAGAAATCGGATTTTTTTAGGCAAAATTTCCTCTATTTTTTTTTAAAACGACAAGCATAAATACATAGTCTTTTTTATTTATCAAATGTGAAATTAGTTTGATTTATAAATGATGAAAATTTGAGAATTAAAATTCTAAAATGAATTAAAATTAAAGGAAAAATTCTATTTTTGATTGAATTATGATTCTTGATGTTCCAAACAACTAAAATTCACTTTTCCTAAACCGGCCATAGTTACTTTAACCTAATTAATATTGTAATTTGCAATCTAAGTTTGGCTTGACTATTGTGTGGATGCCCATATTTTTCCATGTTTATTGGTTAGACGGTTAGTGGGCCACTTAATTTTGCATGGTCTACTCTTAAATTTGTGCACTAATAACTTTATCACCTTTCTTTTGTTTCTTTATTTTTCCACCCTTGTTTGTTGTTGATACAATATATATAACATGGTATAGCTAGCCATCGATCATGGTTTTTTTGCATCCCTTCTTTTGTATTTCAACATTTTACATTTTACATTTGTTTGTTGGTTATAGTACAACACACATGCCTTTAATTTCTTTTTTTTTTTTTTTTTCAACCCTAGTGTTCTTTGTTGTTATAATGCTAAGTTATCGCAATGTCTTGCCCCTCATCATCATCATCTTCCGGTGTGTATATAGATACGAGTAATTGTAGGATGAAGAATGAAATTTTGGTAATTAGTGAAGAATGTTTTTTTTAATAAAAAAAGTACTAAAAAAATTATCATTCTTTATAAATTTAGTAAAAAATCTTTATTTCTCACATGATGATTTTACTAGTTATTAAAAAAATATCTGTTACCTTTGTGAACTCGGTTTTATGAGAAAATATGTAACTTCCATGATCATAAAACTTAAATATAATATGAGAAATAGCTAATAATACAACGTTTTACATACAACAATAATAATCTTTATTGTCACTAGTAGCAGCTATCTCTTTTTAAAAACAAAAATTTATATTTAAACCAATTGTGGTGCATCTAATTACTATTTTATACTGCAGGTATATTACTCCGCTGACAAAGAATCGTTAATAACCAGCTGCATTTGATTGAGGCAATTTTATCTTAATCCAAGTTAAGACAATTATATTCTTCTTCTACAAAACTAACTAAATTTATTCAATGTTTTTTTGACAGAAAGCATCTCAGATTTCATCAAAACTTGAATACAACTAGTAATCCAGGATTTAAACCTGAGACAGTACAAATAGGCAGACCTGCCTCAAAGAATAAATTTGTTGGCAACAACCAAATTAAAAACAACAAACAACCTTAAAATCATGCAAATTTATATCTGCATGATCGTAATGATAAACTAAACTTTCTATCTATATATATTATACAGATTTTTAAGTAGTCTATCTCTAAGAATGAAAGAAACATAGACATATCTTATTTTTTTGAAGTAGGATAAAT
Organism: Arachis ipaensis; assembly: GCF_000816755.2. Taxonomy (NCBI): domain Eukaryota; kingdom Viridiplantae; phylum Streptophyta; class Magnoliopsida; order Fabales; family Fabaceae; genus Arachis; species Arachis ipaensis. The sequence goes on from NC_029790.2 coordinate 125,686,410, forward strand.
TCACAGTTAATTCTAAAAATCTTTAGATGGCTTAAAATTTGTTCTGTAAAAAAAAAAAAAAGACTAAATTTCACCCTATTTTTTGTATAATACATTTTTAAACTTTGTAGAATTAATGATAAGTTTTAGAAATTAATGGTCTTATTTTAACTACATTTAGGTATAAATAAGGCTCTAAGACAAAATTGACTATCCTCATGAATCTTATTCATATGTGAGCAATGATTTTTCTCTCTTTTATGTTGAAGTCTTTATATTTGATTATAAAGTCTCCTTCACTTCACATTTTTTTTAAGATAGTGAGTTATATTTAACCCATTAGAGCGGGTAGAAAAAAAAATTAGAAAATACTAAGTTACTCTTACTTTATCTTTAGGATTTGCATAAAAAATGAGCTCTCAAAAGAGCTACAAGATATAATAAAAACATATAACAATAGAAATTTCATTTCTAACCATACCTGCATATCTTTTGAATGTTTCAAACACCTAATGCATGCAAAGTTGAGTATGATATGACCTAGCTTGTTGAGATAACATATCATAATATATTTTGCAAAAAATCTATTTATATAATTTTGATATATGTTACTATTATTCTTGTTGGATGAATTGATTAAAAATAAAATATAAAAACTTAATTTATAGGCAAACCTATTCAATATAAACCATCTGTAATGAGGTTCTATTTTTCTTCTATTGCTGTTAATTAGGATTCCATTAATTTTTTTTCCTCATAAAAATAGCATTTGCTTTTTTAACCACAAAATTTTAGCTTTACTATTTTTTTAATCTCCCACTTAGAGTTAATTTTGGTAAAATTTTAAAATTAATGTTATTCATGTATCTAATAGACCATAGGAGGATTCACACCATTCAAATTTATCGGTATTAATTGCCTTTGTCATGATATCTGCTAGGTTATCTTTAGTATGAATCTTTTTCATATCCGCACTCCGTTCTTCTACTGCTTTCCGAACAAAGTGGTATTGTACTCTAATATATTTTGCTCTTGAATAAAAGGCAGAATTTCTTACAATGTGCAAGGCACTCTGACAGTCACAATATACAGAAATCTTTTGTTGTTTGTGCCCAAATTCCTCCATCAACCTTTGGATCCAAATAGCTTCTTTGCATGCTTGTGTAGCTGCCATATATTTAGCTTCTGCAGTAGATAGAGCTACAACAGTCTGTAATTAAGATAACTAGCTCACAGCTCTTCCTACAAGTATGAACACATATCCTGTAGTAGATTTTCATTTATCAAGATCACCTGCAAAGTCTGAATCAACATATCCATTGACAATGAATTTCGATCCTCCAAAATATTCTCTTAACAACATTTTAATGCTCTTTACCCAAATTTGTCATAAATCGATTTACCACCGCAATTGCTTGAGCAATATCTGGTCTTGTACAGATCATGGCATACATAAGCCTTTCCGTCACTGATGCATACAGTACTTGAGATATTTTTATCCTATTTATTTCACTACTAGGGCACATACTTGAGGATAATTTAAAATTCATAGGAAGTGGGGTTAAAATTGACTTACATTCTTGCATGTTGAAGTGTTGCAAAATCTTCTTCAACTAATTCTTTTGTAATAGCCAAATCTTCTTATCCCTTTTGTCTCGGTGAATTTGCTTCCTTAAAATTTTGTTTGTTAGTTCCAAGTCTTTCATATCAAACTCCCTAGTTAACTCTGCCTTCAATTCTTGGATTTGATCTTTGTCGGGGCCTACCATGAACATGTCATCCATATACAACAGCAGAATGATGAAATCATTATCATCAGACCTTTTTGTAGCAGGTACGATGATTTGAACTAAGTCTGTTATATCCAAAACTAATAATGAAAGAATCAAATATCTTGTACCAGCACCTTGGCGCCTGCTTTAGAATGTACATAAATTTAGTTATCTTGCAAACTAAGTTTTCTTTTTCTCGTTCTTCAAAATCTTCTAGTTGGAACATATATATCTCTTCTTCAAGTTCTCCATGAGAAAGTAGTCTTTACATCTAATTGCTCTAGATGTAAATCAAATGCAACATACATACCCAAAATTACTCTAATAGTAGTTAGTCTCACTACTGAAGAAAATATTTCATTGAAGTCAACACCTTCTTTCTGAGCATATCCTTTGACAACCAATCTTACACGATATTATTCCACCTGATAATTAATATCTCGCTTGATCTTGTAAACCCATTTGTTAACAATGGTTTTTCGATTGACTGGAAGTGCAACAATTTTTCAGGTATGATTTTTATGTAATGCCTCAATTTTCTTTCATTGCTGTCATCTACATAGAAGCATCTAGATTGCGCATAGCCTCCATAAAAGTTGTTGTCTCTCCATCTTTTGTCAAAAGATAATATGTATCATGGCTTGTCAAAACATAATTAATTTGAGTGCCATGATGGTGTTTTTCTTTGTTAAGTGGATCGACGAACTTCTATGTTATTGGTATTTGCTTCTTGTTCTTCGTGCTTTGATTCTGCTTTAGAAAAATCACCTTCTCTATATTTTTCATCTATTTGGTTATCTCTTTAATAGTGCTGTTATTTTCTTGTTCTTTTTGCAATTCATCTTCTGCAAATAATACATCTCTATCGATAACTACCTTGCAAACAGTGGGATCCCACATGCGATATCCTGTAACTTCGTTAGCATAACCCAAGAATATATGTTTCCTAGACTTTGGATCTATATATATATATAGAGAGAGAGAGAGAGAGAGAGAGAGAAGAATAATTAGGTGGCTTACCTTGTCACATCTCCATTTGTGCCTTCAATCCAATTGCAGTTGATGGTGATCGATTTATCACATAATAGGAAGTTTTAATAGCTTATGCTCAAAAAGACTTGGCTAAACATGCAATTTGTAACATAGCTCATACTTTTTCTAGTAGAGTCCTATTCATTTGCTTTGTTACATCATTTTGTTGAGGCGTATATGCAACTGTAAATTACCGTTGAATACTTGCTTGCATGCAAAATGCTAGAAAGTCACCATCGACATATTCTCCTCCATTATCTGTCATTAAACACTTGATCTTCTTTTCAGATTCAAGTTTCAACTTTGCCTTGAACCCCTTAAACATCGCAAACACACCTTTTTTTTTTATTGGGTACACCCATTACCTCCTAGAATAATCATCAATAAATTATACAAAATATTTTGCTCTTTCTAAGAATATTTTTGGCGACTCCCATACATCAGAATGGATCAACTCCAGTATGTTCTTGTTCCCAGTAGTTGATCTACCAAGTGTCAATCTATGTTGTTTGCTTGTAATGTAGTGCTTACAAAATGGTACGTTTATCGATTTAAGTCCAAAAATGAGATTACGTATTTACGTTCCAAAAAATTTTCAAGTCTCGTTCTAACATATGGCCCAATTTACGATGCCATGTCATCGTCATTTTTTCTTGACTTGCTAAAATAACTGATGCCTCTGTCTCTTGCAAAGTATCTCCCAGAAACATGTATACTACAATCTTTTCTACGATTATTCCCACATAATCACGTTTAATAACTTTGAAGATCCCATCTTGAATATGGGTTTTGCAACCAAGTTCATCTAGTTGCGCAATTGACAACAAATTCTTTTTCAAATTTTTCACATGTCTTACTACTTGAAGTGAATGAATAAAACCATCAAACATTTTTATTTTAACAATATCCATTCCAACAATTTCTAAGGCATGATCATTTCCCACGAAGACAGATCCTTCTACGACTCATTCATATGCACTATAAGAAAATCGTCGGATACCGCCAGATTTATCGGCGAATTTTTTCGTCTGCCGCTAATTACCAGCGAATATTAACTTTTAATTGGTGGAATTCTGAGATTTGTTACTGTCGGATTTATCTCTGGTAAATCCGGCTAATTACCAGCGAATATTAACTTTTAATTGGTGGAATTCTGAGATTTGTTACTGTCGGATTTATCTCTGGTAAATCCGACCGTAATATTATTTTTTTTAATTTGTTTAAAAATTCAATATATAATTTTAAATGTTTAAACTCAATAATTTTTAAGATAACAAAATTCAAAATTTTATAATTTTTTATAATAATTTATCTATAATTTTTTCTTAAAAGTTCACAAATAAGTTCACACATCAAATTTTAAGACTAAAGAAGAAAAAATAATAATTACTCATGTATAAAAAAAATGTATCACTATAAACATATATTCTAAATCCATAAAAGATGAACCTATATACGGTTCAATATGAAAAATAAGATACCTCATAGTGGCTAAGTAAATTGCATAATTGAAGATATCTAGACAATAAAATGTTGAAAGGAAAAATTAATTATACAAATGGTATATCTATTTAAGATTTCAAGTAATCAACTAATATGCATATGTATATCTCTCAAATCTTATATCTTTTTAAACTTATACAATTTCAACAATTTACAAACCTACTTGGAGGTTTTACATCATAAACTTACTGTGTACAGGTGCATTTACTAGAATAGCAGGCTATACATATTCAATTACAAAATACAAACATAATCAACACACAAATTATAATTAAACAAACAAATTAAAGTTCATATATTCAAATGAGTAAATTACAACAAACTTAGAAAAATTAAAAATAATCAACTTAGCAAAATTAATTCAAAAGACAATGAACTCAGACAACAATAAACTCAAAAAATTAACAACAATCAATACTAAATCAATAATTAATTTAGAAATTAATAACCTAAAATTAACTTGGAGAATTAACAATAATCAATACTAAGTAACTCAAAAACACAATTAACTCAGACAACAATAAACTCAGAAAATTAATAATAATCTAAAACACCATCAACTCAAAATAAATCTTAAATTATACTCTACCTAACCTAACATTATTTAATTTCTAATTACACTAAATTAATATAACAAATTCTAATTACACACTTCATTAAAAAATTTAATCAATAATTTAATAAAGTACCTAATAAAATCATAAACAAACAAAAAAATCTGAAAAATACAAAAATTATAGAAAAATTACCTCTGATAATGACTACAGGATGGTGGAGGCATGGTGGTGGCAGGAGGCGGCAGTGAAATCTACGGTGGTGAAGCTAGGGTTTAGTAACATAACAAACAATCAAAAGAAAAAATGGACAATAACCTTAACTTTGGCGCGGTAGACTTCAGTGGCGGTGATGGCGACAAGGCGATGACCTCCGACGGCAAGGGACACCAACAGCGGTGGCATGGAGGAGGCTTTCCATGGAGACTCCAGCAGCAGTGACGACGACATGCTAATTTGCGACGACAATGTGGCTTAATGGCGGCGAGAGCAACTCAAGGTTGTAGCGGCGTAACCTTCTTCAATGGATCAGAGGGAAGGGGGGAGAGGGAGAGGGAGAGGGAGAGGGAGAGAAAGAGAGGGGACATAATTTTGTGTTTGAATTTTACTCAAAATTTACCAGCAAAAAAATTCGACGGTAAATCGTTTGTTGTTGCTTAGACGCCATGTTTCACTAAATCCTGTTACCGTCAGAATTTTCTGACGAAAAATCCGACGGTAACTTATTCGAGGGACGAATTTTCACTCGTAACTGTCGAAAAATTTGTCGGTAATGTTTGTCGCTAAATTTGACGGTATTCAACGCATTTCTTCTAGTGATGTACAAAACCAATCACGATGAGGAGTCATGTGACAGGTTGCTTCTGAATCAAAATCTAGGCATTAGTAAGTTGTTTGATGCCTTTAGAACTAATTGTTGCTTTGCCATACAAGATTTTTTCATCATCAGAGGTACTCGCAACTCATCCTTTAGAACTTAATTCTTTTGGAACCTTCTCTATACTCTTTTTATTCCGATAATCTTTCTTGAAGTGTCATCTTTCGCCACAATTGTAACATTTGAATTGCTTCTTTTCTTGTGATTTTAGTCTACTTTGGCTCCTACTGGAACCAAGCTCTATTGATCTCCCTTTCGTGATCAACAACGCCTTTACTTATTTGAGTTCCTTAATCTATCTTCTTTATTCTTGTGCCTGGATTCTTCTTCAAGTATCGCAGCAGCCATATCATCAAAGGAAAGATAGTCTGTCAAAATAATAATAAACTAATCATATGAATCTTGTAGACTTTGAAGTAGAAGTTCTGCACGTTCGTTTTCTCCTATGTCGTAATCAATGATGAAAGTTGAGAAAATATCGTATTTAGATTGTTGATATAATCTGTTGCTGATGTATATTCACTCATTCGAAGAGTATAAAGTCTTTTCTTTAAAAATATTTTATTGTGAATTGACTTGACTTCATAAAATTTGGTGAGAGCATCCCAAATTTTTTTTGTTGTTCTTTTCTCTACTACACTTAATAAGACTAAATCACCTATTGCCAAGTGTAAGTTTGCAATGATATTGCCATCAATCTCCTTCCATTTTTCATCTGTAATATAATGGGTCTATCTTCGATTGCTGTCACGCAATTGTCTTTTCTCATAATTATTTTTATTTTCAATTTTCATAAGAAAAAATTACTCCTAATAAATTTTGGAATCTCATACTTTACTATCATATTTTTAGACGGTAACTCACAGTAAAAGAAAAATTTATTAATTAGCAACATTTGTCTCTGATACCACTATTAGATACTAGACAGATGACATAACAAAATATATAGATGAAAAATTAAAAATTTGTATAAAATAACTTTCTTTAAGAATTATAATTTTTTCTATTATAAGGAGATTACAGTAACAATCTCTTTTGATAAAAGAAAAATACATCTCTCTTTAAATATAAGAAAAAAATTCTCTACATAATTTTATGTTACCATTATTTTTGTTGGATAAATTGATTAAAAATAAAATATAAAAACTTAATTTATAGGCAAAACTTCAATATAAATAATCCATAATGAGCTTTTATCTCTCTCCCATAAACCAACTAATAATTGCTATTAATTAGGATTCTATCCATTTTTTCCGTAAAAATAGCATTTATTTTTTAATCACAAAAATTTTACTTTACTATTTCTTGGTGTGGAATTTATAACCCACAAACTAACCGGCAAGTGCACCGGGTCGTACCAAGTAATACCTCAGGTGAGTGAGGGTCGATCCTACGAGGATTGATGGACTAAACAACAATGGTTAAGTGATTTACTTAGTTAGACAAACAGAAAATTGTGTTTGAAGGTTCAAAGAGCATTCAACAGTAAATTAAGAGTTCAAAGATAGGCAAGTAAATAAGTTGGGAATAAAATATGGAGAAACTGTTAAGGCTTCAGAGATATCTATTTTCCGGATTGACTTTTTTTACTAACTATTTTAATCATGCAAGATTTAATTCATGGCAAACTATATGTGACTAGACCCTAATTCTTTAGATCTTTCTAGTCTCCTCTAACTTTCATCAACCGCCAATTCCTTGGTCAATTAATTTCAATTAGGAGCGAAGTTTAATTCTAGTTATTATGCCACAAAAATCCTAATTATCAAAATATAAGAGTATTATATGTCACGTATCCCGTTAAGTCCAGATAATTAGAATTTATGATAAATTGTTTTCAAGTTGTTGTTCAAGTAAAGAGCTTTTCCAAGTTATACAAGAACTCAATTAGAAAGAGGGTCATACTTCCGTTCCACCCAAATTCATAAGATAAAGAACGAAAACAATTCTTGAAATATAAATCAGTACATAAATTAAAATAGAAAAACAATTGAATCAATCCATACAATAGACAGAGCTCTAACCTTAACAGTGGAGGTTTAATTGCTCATGGAAAAGAGTGAAAACTAGGATTATGGTAAACTGTAATTTGGAATGGAATGAAATCCTCTCCAGAAGAGAAGTTTCTTTTTTCTTTTATATCTAATCTTAATTAATTTAAAATCTAATTTCTAAAATTAAAATATATCTTTTCCTATGAAAAATTAAAATTAAAATTTAAATCAGAATTAATTATAGCAATCAGCAAGTCTTCAATTGATGGATGGGACCACTTGCTTCGTAGGATCTTCCCCTGATTCCTCCATTCCGCAGCCTCTAATATGTGTTTTCTGGGTCAAAAACTGGGTAAAAAACAACCCCAGAAATCACCCCAGCGTTTTTCTGCGTTTTCTGCACGTGGCGCATGTCACGCGTACGCGTCAGTCACGCGTACGCGTTAGGTACGCACACGCGTCGCCGTGCAAATTTCCAAATCACGCGCACGCATCAGGTGCGCGTACGCGTCGCTCCTTGCTGGTTATCTCCTCTTTTGTAGAAACTCCATCAAATTCAGTCGAATGCTACCTAAAATAAACAGAGTTACACAAGACTCAAAGTAGCATCCATAGTGGCTAAAAGATAATTAATTCTTGATAACTCAACAAATTAAATGCAAATTCACTAGGAAAAGATAGGAAAGATGCTCATGCATCTCAACACCAAACTTGAATTGTAGCTTGTCCTCAAGCAACCAAAACTAATACAAGGTTAAGATGTGAATTTGCATGAGAAGTGAGAGTTCAATTATGCTCATGTCTCTTCTTAAAGTGGGATTTATCTATTGCAATTCTGAACAGTTTTGGCATCTCACTTTTCTTTGACTCAGAGGAATGTCAATGTCATTCGGAATTAGAATCCGGATCATATTATGAATTTTCTGATCTTTATATTTCAATTTAATCCTTGAACACAGCAAATTTCTTTTAATTCTCGTCTCTTTGGTGCTTTGCACCTTGAACCTATCCGTGACTTTAAATGTTCTATCTCAAGGGTTAATTGACACAAGAACACCCCAAGCACTTAACTGGGGAACTCTTTTGAAGTTTTGATTTTTCTTTCAGCTACTCTCAGACAGTGGTGCTCAAAGCCTTTGGCATACTCTGCTAATCGCAATTGATCTCGACTCTAAATATTTTGTCTCAAGGATTACTTGACACAAGAACACCACAAGCATATGACTAGGGAAACAACTCTTTGAGCTTTTAATCATGTCTGACCTCCCTAGTCATTGATGCTCAGAGCCTTGGACCTTGCTTTTATGTCCCTTTTTTTTTCTTTGCTGTTTCTTTTGCTTCAAGGATTAACTTTTACAAATTTCAGAAAATTCATAATAGTTCTCTAAATTCCTGTTCCTTATACATCAACATCTTTTGATTCAAATTCAACTATGCATTATTCATATCATGCATTTAGAATTGCAAATAATACCACCAGATTTAAGTAAATAAGACTACTCTTAAAATTAAACTCAATTTCTCATGCACTGCATCTTTTCTTCTTTCTTTTTGATTTCAAGCTCAGTGGGTGATACATGAGACAAAATTAAGTTAACTACTAGGAATTGAAATAACAAATGATCATGCAATAGCTAAAACAAAACAGCAGAAAATTGAAAAATAACATAGTAAGGGCGGGAAGGAATATCGAATGAAAGGAATTTAACCACCTCAGTTATCTTAGTGGCCATTTTATTCTTCAGGCTATACTCCTCAGTCAAGGTGATTCACCTCCCTTTGGTACCATAAAAATAAACAGAAAAACCATCAGCGAAGCGACAACACCAAACTTAAAGGTTTGCTTGTCCCCAAGCAAAGAAGAACAGAAAACAAAAACAAATAGTATGATGAAAGAAGAATAAAAGGATAAAAGAGCAAGAGAGCATTAGGATTTGGGAGGGAGAGAGAATGAAAATCAAAACTGGGCGGCGCACTAATGGAGTTGTGCGGCGCATGCGACCTGTACGCGTACGTGTGGGTCGCCTGATTTTGAAAGTGACGCATAAGCGTCTGGCACGCGTACGCGTGCCCTTTGTTTGTGCGAATCACGCGAAGGCAGCCGCGCGCTCGCACAACTCTCTGTTCGCGTGGCCTAGGAACCAAAATTCTCATATGACGCGTGCGCGTCATGAAACCGCACGCGTGGATAGCCATGTATGCAAAGTACACGCACGCGTCGAGATGCGTACGCGTGATCAAGTTTGTGCCTCTAGTACAGTTCCAGCCCCAAACCAGCACAACTCTCTGCCCAAACACCCGTTGACGCCGATTTTTAGGGTCACGCGTACGCATCAGCTACGCGCACGCGTAGATGGAGAAAAGCGCAAACGATGCGCACGCGTGAACGACGCGTATGCGTGGGCTCGCTTGTATGCAAGGCACGCCACCAGCACCACTCCTGCCCAACTCTCTGTTCAATTTTTATTTTTCTCGCACTCACATATGACGTGTATGCGTCAGCGACGCTTGCGCGTCGTGTGCTCTATTTTTTTTTTTAAGTGTTCGGTTCCTGTTCTAAAATAGCTGCATGATAAGAACACACTTAAAACGAAAGAAAAAACAGTAAAACTCAATAAAAATCAAATAAGTAAGAAAATCACTACTACAAAAAATAACTAAGGATACGAAATTATCGAGTTGCCTCCCGACAAACGCTTCTTTAATGTCACTAGCTTGACACTTGATTATTGAATTTTCTTCCTCTTCTTCCAGTTGGTTAAAAGAAATGATTCCAAGGGGGAGAGGTGAAGATTAGTGCCCCCTAATATAACTTCTTCCTAACAAGCTTTCTTTTATTGCGATTAACTTGATTCACCTTGCTTGTTGGTGTAGAGGTTGGATTGTTTTTTTTTTTTACCTTCTCTTTTTCATGGATATTTTCTTCTGTTTCTTTGTCACAATTTCCTTTTCAGTGTTTTCCTTGGTTGCCTTCACTTCTTTGATTTCAAAATTTGGGTGTTGTGTGATAGTTAGAGTGTACCCTTCATCAAGAACTTCTTGGATTGGTGGTTCAATAAACTCACCCTCTATGCCACTCTCTACTTCATTGGAGTGTAGATTCTCATAATTGTTTTCATCCCTTACAACCTCCTTTGTTTGTGCATCTTCCTTCTTTGTTGGCGCATCTTCCTCCTTTATTTTTGCATCTTCCTCTTCTTCCATGTGTGAGGGTGGAAAGTTCTCTAATTCGTTGGAGTATGAACTCCTTTGATTGATTTTCTCACTTTCTTCTATAGGATCTTGCATTATATCTCTTGGGAAGGAATTTGCTTGTTCCTCTTCTTGGGACTTGATAATCAACTGCACATATTTCTCTACATTTTTGACACTCGTCTTTATATCATGTATGAATTCTTTCATGAGAAACTCAAGATCTGATGGTTCTTGATATGAATAAGAAGGAGATGATGATTCTTTATAAGAGTAAAAAGAGGATGGCTCTTGGTATAAATAGGGAGATAGTGGCTCTTGATATGGGTAAAAAGATGATGGTTCTTGATATGGATAGAGAGGTGGTGGTTCTTGGTATGAATATGGAGATGGGGGTTCTTGATAGTTGGAACATGGAGCACTGAAGTTTCTTTGGTTTTGACTTTGCCAACCAAAATTTGGGTAGTTCCCCCATTCATAATAATATGAATCATTCATTAGGTGTGAGTAGTAACCCATGTGATCTCTCTCCATTATTTTTCTTAGCACAAAACACCAAACAGAATTAAACGCACCATGTGGTAAACAGGCATGCAAAGAAGAAAGAACAAAAAGAAAAATAAAAATAAAAAAATAAAAATAAAATAAAATATAGAAGAAAACAAAAATAAAAAAATAAAATAAAAAATAAACTGAATAATTAAGAAAATAAAATAACTAATAAGCAAAAAGGAGTATAAAATGGTGTGAGTAGTAACCCATGTGATCTCTCTCCATTATTTTTCCTTAGCACAAAGCACCAAAGAGAATTAAACGCACCATGTGGTAAATAGGCAAGCATAGAAAAAAGAACATAAAGGAAAATAAAATAAAATATAAAAGAAAAAAAAAGAAAAGAAAAGAAAAATAAAATAAATAAAATAAATCTGAATAATTAAGAAAAAAAAATAAGCAAAAAGCAAAAGGGAGTATAAAATTTAAACTCAATAAGTAAAATAACTAGGAAGAATAAAATAACTAAGGGACACCAAACTTAATTTCAGAAATTAGAAGAAAAAAAATTTTAAATAAAATAAATCAAAATATTTTTTTTTATTTTTAAAGAAATAAGTTAAATGAAATTAAAGCAAAAATGCCTAATCTAAGAAATCAAACAACCAATAGTTGTTAATCACAGTCAATCTCGGGCAACGGCGCCAAAAACTTGGTGCGAAATTTATAACCCACAAACTAACCGGCAAGTGCACCGGGTCGTACCAAGTAATACCTCAGGTAAGTGAGGGTCAATCCCACGAGGATTGATGGACTAAGCAACAATGGTTAAGTGATTTACTTGGTTAGACAAACAGAAAATTGTGTTTGAAGGTTCAAAGAGCATTCAACAGTAAATTAAGAGTTCAAAGATAAGCAAGTAAATAAGTTGGGAATAAAATATGGAGAAACTGTTAAGGCTTCAGAGATATCTATTTTCTGGATTGACTTTTCTTACTAACTATTTTAATCATGCAAGATTTAATTCATGGCAAACTATATGTGACTAGACCCTAATTCTTTAGACCTTTCTAGTCTCCTCTAACTTTCATCAACCGCCAATTCCTTGGTCAATTATTTCCAATTAGGGGGTGAAGTTTAATTCTAGTTATTATGCCACAAAAATCCTAATTATCCAAATATAAGAGGATTATATGTCACGTATCCCATTAAGTCCAGATAATTAGAATTTAGGAGAAATTATTTTCAAGCTGTTGTTCAAGTAAAGAGCTTTTTCAAGTTATACAAGAACTCAATTAGAAAGAGGGTCATACTTCCGTTCCACCCAAATTCATAAGATAAAGAACGAAAATAATTCTTGAAATATAAATCAATACATAAATTAAAATAGAAAAATAATTGAATCAATCCATACAATAGACAGAGCTCCTAACCTTAACAATGGAGGTTTAATTGCTCATGGAAAAGAGTGAAAACTAGGATTCTGGTAAACTGTAATTTGGAATGGAATGGAATCCTCCTGAAAAGAGAAGTTTCTTTTTTCTTTTATATCTAATCCTAATTAATTTAAAATTTAATTTCTAAAATTAAAATAATATCTTTTTTTATTAAAAATAAAAATTTAAATTTAAATCAGAATTAATTATAGCAATCAGCAAGTCTTCAATTGATAGATGGACTCCACTTGCTTCGTAGGATCTTCCCCTGATTCTTCCATTCTGCAGCCTCTAATCTGTGTTTTCTGGGCCGAAAACTGGGTAAAAAACAGCCCCAGAAATTGCCCTCAGCATTTTTCTGCGTTTTCTGCACGTGGCGCATGTCACGCGTACGCGTCAGGTACGCGCACGCGTCGCCGTGCAAATTTCCAAATTACGCGCACGCGTCAGATGTGCGTACGCGTCGCTTCTCGCTAGTTATCTCCTCTTCTGTAGAAACTCCATTAAATTCAACCGAATGCTACCTAAAATAAATAGAGTTGCACAAGACTTAAAGTAGCATCCATAGTGACTAAAAGATAATTAATTCTTGATTAAACTCAATAAATTAAATGCAAATTCACTAAGAAAAGATAAAAAAGATGCTCATACATCATTTGTAGATTTGATTCTCTATTTATCTTTTACTTAAAATGAAAATTTTGATAGATTCTCCATCTACTCCAATAAAAGTGTAAAAAAGTAAATAGTTAACATTCTTAATAGTAGCGTATCCAAATTTGTAAGTTTCATGAAGAATTCATCTTCTCTTTCTAATAGATATAATTTCTTTCGTTAAGATATAAAAGATAATTAAAAAATAAAGTAAAGTATCGCTTTTGTTCCTAATGTTTGTAGTAAATTTTAAAATTATCTCTAACGTTTCAATTGTTCTATTTAAATTCCCAACGTTTTAAAATTGACTCACTATTATCCTGCTATTAGGGATTCATTAATAGAATTAACAACGGGACAAAATTGAGACGATTTTAAAATGTTAGGGACTTAAATAGGACGAAAACGTTGGAGACAAAAACGATACATAGAAATAAATTTTAATTTGATCCTTTAATAATATCAATTTTTTAATTACATCTAAATAAATTAGACTTAATCATATTACTTTCATTCTAAACAAATTATTTTTTTTATAATTTTACTTTTAAAGATTTTTAGTTATCATGAAATGTTTGTATAATGACTAGTATATAAACTTGCGGAAAATATATATATATATATATACAATAAAATATAAATTATACATTTTATCTCTAATGTATCAAAATTCTTTAAAATTATAAAAAAATAAATTTATTTAAAATGAAAGTAATGTGATTAAGTGTAATTTACTTAGATGTAATTAAAAAATAATTGAATACTATGTACAGTAAAAAATTGATGTTATTGAAAGATAAAATTAAATTAAAATTTATTTTTATGTATCGTTTTTGTCCCTAACGTTTTCGTCCTATTTAAGTCCTTAACGTTTCAAAATCGTCTCAATTTTGTCCCGCCGTCAATTTTGTTAACGGATCCCTAACGGCAGGACAACATTGAGTCAATTTTGAAACGTTAGGAACTTAATAGGACGATTGAAACGTTAGGAACAACTTTAAATTTTATCCCAAACGTTAAAGACAAAAACGATACTTTACTCTTAAAAAATGCCCTTCACACTGATTTACACAGTTAGTCATTTAAGATTTTTTATTTTACGAATAAAATACTCAATCGGTGAAAAGACCTACTCTATAATGGCTTGATGCCAATATAATTGAAATGGCTGAAAATGCAGGAGAAGAACAATTGAATCATATTTTTTTAAATAAATAAATTTTAAAAATATTATCAAGT
>NC_029790.2:125701373-125705253 GCF_000816755.2 Arachis ipaensis
AAATTTATGAAATTTTAAATTTTAGCAAAATAATTTCTAAAAAAATTTTGAAGTTAGAAATAATTCAAGAAATTATTTTTTAAAATAAAATTTGCAATAAAATACAAGATAAAACTTAAAAATAAAATGAAAATAAGGTAGAACATGTATTTAAAATGGTTTTCTTTTCTTTTCTCATTCAATTATTCTCTAAGTACAAGTCATTTTTTCATACAAGTCATTTTATCCTAATTCACCTCAAGCGCCTCTTATTCTAACAAACTTTTCAATCAACGCGCGAATATATAACTGCATTTTTCAAAAGAATTTTGTTTCCGTTTTCGAATTTTCTCAACGTTTTTTATCTACGTTCTCTTTCATCTCTGCGTTTCTCTTCGTTTGTTCTCTACGTTTTTAAAATCAAGCTCTAAAATCAGTTTTGAACAGTTATCTCGTTGTTGAAGATAATGAATAATTCATGTTCAAATTGTCAATTGAACACGAACGAAGTTAGTTATTGTTTTAAATCCAATCAAGTGGCTGAGGTGTGGTTCGATTCTAGTTAATGTTTTTGTTAGTAGTTTATGATTTTGTAGGTGAATAATGTTTTTATTTGTGAAAATTGTTATTCATCGTTGATGGTTTGAATTAAATGTAATGTAAAAGTTCAGCATTAGAGAAAATATTTTTCTGTATTTGCAGCAAATTTGGGTGTAAAACCAAGATATTTGAGTGTAACACGAAGATATTTGAGTGTATTTTTCAAGAACTTTCGATGTATGTGTGCTGATAAGTTCTGCATAATTCAAAATTTTTCTTCTCCCTCCTCTTCATCTTCTGCTGCTGCTTCTCCTTTTTCTTCATCATCATCATCATCATTATCATCGTTTTTTTTCTTATTCATCTTTTTTTCTTGTTTTATCTTCTCAAGTTTCTTCTTGTTTTACTCTCTTAACAAGAATAAAAAAATCAAACAAAAAAGAAGAAGAAACACATAATGGTACAAAATTACTTGGAAGAGAATGGACTTACATTCATTCAACTAAAAGAATGAAAGAAATAAGAAAAAGAAGAAGAAGAAAAAAAATGCAGCATTAGAGGAAATATTTTTCTTTATTTGCAGTAAATTTGGGTGTAACACGAAGATATTTGAGTGTATTGTTTAAGAATTTTCGGTGTATGTGTGTTGATAAGTTCTGCATAATTCGAAACTCTTCCTCTTCCTCCTCCTCATCTTCTGTTGCTTCTTCTTCTTCATCTTCATATTTCATTTTCTCATAATTGTTTATGAATTCAGCTTCGCAACTTCCTTCACTTTTCGCGACGATTTTCAAAAATTTTTGAGAGATTTTGATCCTTGTTTAAATTTTGAGCGTTGCGATTTTGATTGAGGAAAAAGAACCGTTTACATTATTCAAGAGTTAGGAAAATACGCAACCTAAACTGAAAGTCATTTTTGTTGAATTTAGGCCAATTTATATGAACTTATATACCAAAAAGACTTGTATGCATAGCATATCTCATTCTCATTTTCAACCTAATTTCTTGGTTAAGTGTTATATTTCTAATGTAAGGAATCAAAGCTTTCTTGTTTATTTCCATAATATTCATGAAATTCACATCACCCCGTTTAGTATAGTGATTACAAGATTTCTTCTAAAATTTCCAATTTTTCCATTGAAGATTTTATTTGTGATGTTATCACACTACAATTTTGTCATATATAGTAAATAGAGAGTAAAGAGTAGATCAGCCCACCAGTTAGAAAAAAATGGGGACGGACTTAAATTGTCAGACAGCCTTTTTGGTGCGCGGACCCTGAAAACCCCCTTACAAGTTACAACTGGAAATCTAAATCTCTTTCTTTTTTTTTTTTTAATTTTTTTTATGGTTTTTGAAAAGAAGTGGTCGCTCCCAGTGTAGAGTGTGGGAGCGCGCAAGAGCAGCAACAATGTCTGGATTCTCCTTCGGTTCTTCTTCTTCCTCTCAGTCTTCGTCTTCTTCTCCCTTCTCCTTGACAAATCCTCCATCCTCTTCCGCTTCCTCTTCCGCATTCTCCTTCGGCTCATCCACTCCCTCCACTGGTTTCTCATTCGGATCCTCCTCCCTCTTCTCTTCCACCACCGCCACCGCAAACCCTAGCTCCGCCGCTTCTTCCTCACCAAGTCCATTCTCTTTCTCATTCGCTTCTTCATCCTCCACCGCAGGAGGAAGCGGCGGTGCCACTACTACCGCACCCTCCTTCGGCTTTGGCTCCACACCTTCCTCCTCCGCAGCCTCTGCGCCGTCATTTTCCTTCGGTTTTGGGTCCGCGCCGACCGCATCTGGCTCGGCTCCTGCTCCAGCTCCGTCTCTGTTCGGCTCTGCTTCTTCGGCTTCCACTGCGGCAGCTTCGAGTTCCGGTTCTTCCATTTTCGGTGCCGCGAGTTCAGGCTCCTCCTTGTTCTCCACTCCGTCTTTTGGTGGAACTTCCTCTGCCACGACGCCGTTTGGGGCAAAACCCTCTGCTGCGACGACACCATTTGCCGGAGCATCTTCTGCTTCTTCGGCGTCACCGTTTGGCGGAGCATCTTCTGCTCCACCCTCGATATTTGGTGGAGCATCTTCTGCTTCAACCACACTCTTTGGGGGAACTTCATCTGCAACGACGTCATTTGGATCAACACCTTCTTCAACAACAGCGGCTGCGAGTAAGCCATTTGGAGGGTTTTCGCTCTCCCCGTCGGCGGCTTCCTCTTCTGCTGCAACTACAACTCCTTCATTCTCAAGCGTGTTCGCCACTGGTGCTTCTTCTTCCTCTTCGAGCTCATCTTCTCTGTTTACGGGGTTTGCAAAACCATCTGCACCAACACCAACAACAACTGCAGCCTCTACTGCCGCTGCGTCTGCACCGACGCCGACTAGCACTACTGGATTCTCCTTCGGAAATGCAACTTCGTCTGCTTCTCAACCATCTTTCGGGTTCCCCAATGCAGCTGTTTCATCACCAGCTTCATCCGCTTCTACAGCTTCCAGCACACCGGCTTCAAAACCTCCTGGTTCTTTCTCGTTCACCACAGCATCAGCGCCATTGTTTTCGACTGTAACTGCCACCACAGCTTCCACACCAGCCGCGGCTGCCAGCGGCAGTACCCCGTCGTCTTCTGTGCCTGCATTTGGTATCCCAGCTTCAACTGCTCCGGCAATTGCTGCATCTTCGTTATCGGGGACTCCAGCAGCTTCTGCTGGTGCTGCCTCCTCTACTAGCGGAGGATCATCTTTTGCTGGATTTGGTGTGGGGAGCTCTGCATCAACCGGTTCCTCCACTGCTTCTTTTGGGACTGGGTTTTCTTTTGCAACCAAGGCATCTGCAGCATCAACACCGGCTGTTTCAAGTTCTGCACTTGCATTTGGTGAGTCAGGCAATTTGAATGCTTTTGGAAATAGATGGATGTCAAAATGATGGATACTGCTGTTCTTTTATTTAATTTTTTGGATTTTGTCTATACCAATTTGCTTTGAGTCAATCTTTGCTACTTGGTTAAACTTACTGGAAAATGTTGGATATTTGTTGTGTTTTAACATGGCAGCATAAGTATGAGTATTTAACTTGCTTTGTCCATTTTGAATGGTGACCCTGATGTTCTAGTGGTGGTTTAAGATTTAGATAGGTGATAAAATGAAGAACTATAAATGTTAACGATGAGTAACTGAGTTGTGGTGGTGAAGGGGAGAGGGAAGTATTGATGTATTGCATAGTTAGTTGATAATTTTAACATCTTGTGTTATTTAGTTTTTGTGTATTCATATTGTCATGCACTCTGTTTGGAGGGTGAAAATATTTCCTGTGCATCTACTTATTGTTGTAACTTCATCGGATATTCCATTGTCATTCTGAGAGTGTAATTTAAATATTTGATGG
>NC_029790.2:125705391-125706141 GCF_000816755.2 Arachis ipaensis
ATATATATTGAGAGAGGAAAGAAGATTTACATATTGTGGATAGGACTATCTGTTGAGCTAGGATGAGAGATCTGACTAGATTGTTGTCCAGGTTCATTAGTATATCCTTCGGGTTTACTTGCTTCATTTAAGCTGTAAGCATATGAAAAACTACAGGTTCTCTGAAGTGAATACTGTGAAGCTGCATTGAAAGAGTGGATGTTTTGTCTTTGTCACATCACCCCGTATAAGGAATTTGAAACCTTATTGTGCTTGAAGTAGGGATATACAATGCATGCCCAAATCTGATTGCCCAATGACTCAGTTGTTTCTAAATGATGCTTATGCCATTGATTATTGATCATGCTCCAGTTTGTCCAACAGTTCATGGTCACCATGACTGAGAATCACCCCACCTTAAAGTTTAAGCTTATAAGTTGAAGCTGAATAAAGTTTTGTATTGTCAACGCATCAGTGATATGCACTTTTTTTCAGGCGTCAAAGTTGTTGAGAATTTCAAAGGGGAAGCAGTAATATTTACAATTTGCATATTATTCTGTTGTTTATCTTTGTAGACTTTTTAGGATTGGGGTTTGTCTAATCTTTTATCATTTTTTCTTTTTCAACCCCATTGTAAAGATGATAGAGCATAAATGAGATGATAGGTAGTTGATAGCTATAAATAAGGGGAGACCAACAAACATGATAGAAGAAATCATTTAAGAGTAACTTACAATTAATTACTGCTGTATAAGAATTGCTTACTATGAG
>NC_029790.2:125706146-125712626 GCF_000816755.2 Arachis ipaensis
TATCTTGTATCTTGATGCGGTTATTTTTCTTGTTCAGGATTGTTTACAGTTATAACATTTCACGCAGAGATTTTCATTAGATGTTCATATTTTTTCTTGTTTCTTTTCATGTTATCTAATTCTTTCAATTCCTTTTAATTAAAAAAATGTACATAAACTTTCACATGCCTGATGTGTGATTGTTAACTGAAAACTGCTTCTGTAGGAGTTAGCAGTACCACAACAACTGCTCCGACAATTTCCAGCTCCAGTGCAAGTGCAACTCAGACATCATCTGCTCTTGTTGTGGCTTCCACTAGTGGGTATATATGTTTTATAATTTTTACCGTTCTAGTTATCTAGTTATTTCCTTTCCCCTCTTGACAAATGTTGTTATGTGATCTCTATTTGTGTTCATTTTTTCTCTCTCTATCTTGGTTAATTTCTTAACTTTATCCATCTTGCAATGTGATATGGTGGTAAAGGCTTGATATACATTTCATTCCAAATATACATGGATTATATTAAATTTCAAAATATACAAGAAAAAACTTATTTGCATTCCAAGTGTTTCTTTTTTATTTTTTAAGGCTTTAATTCATAACTTTTACTAATAGGAGTAACTCATGCATTATGTTGTGTACTTGATGATTTATCAAAAAGAATAAAAGGGAAGCTCGGTGCATAAGCATCCTGTGTTAATATAGGATCCGGAGAAGGGTCGCATCCAAAGGGTAGGTAGAACTTTTAACGTGGTGCTTCCAAGTTTCAACATGCACCTTATAAGTGATTGTTTGCTGCATTTACAGAGACATTTACTTCGCATTGCTTCTTGTTTCCAGATTCTTTTTTTGCTGAATGTATCAATTTCCTCACCTAATGATACAAGGCTTAGCTGTTGTATTGATTTTGTGGTGCTGATGTTAAAAAGCTTTAGTATATTATATATGCATAAGGAGTCACTAATTTTGATACAAAGTTGCATCTGATATCTTACGTTCTTCTTGTCACTTAGAACTACTTCAACTGTCAGCACTTCAGTTGCTGCTGCTGCGGCTCCCAAATTGCCATCTGAAATTACAGGGAAGACTGTGGAAGAGGTACCTGGTGCATTCTTATTCTTTTCCATGTTCCCTATTTTGTGTGCATTTGGCTTAGAAATTGAATTAATTGATAAGTTAAGAAATGAACTGCACTTATATTGAGTGGTGAACACGACTTACTGGAATATATTGAAAAGAATTGGAATATTGCATAAATGACATAAATTATATGTTCAAATTCATTGTGTAAAAAGCCCTTATTTAACAGATATCGTTTCCAGTGATGATAGAGGTCGGGTATTTCCAACAGAGTTGTTTATAGAATTTTGAACTAGATATTTCTTTCTTTTGCCCTGACCATTTTGGGATCCTGTAATCTTCTGTAGATTATCAAAGAGTGGAATACTGAGTTGCAAGAGCGTACTGGAAAATTTAGGAAACAGGCTAATGCTATAGCTGAATGGGATCGCAGAATTTTGCAGAATCGTGATGTTCTATTGAGGCTTGAGGTTTCTCTCTCTGCTGATAATTTTTTTCTTTTCCTACTTTTTTTTTTCTATAACACGCCACATGAAACAGTTTACATTTACCAATTATTTCTCTATAGCTTATATAAAATGTTTTTAATTTAGATCGAAGTAGCAAAAGTAGTTGAGACACAGTCAAACATGGAGCGGCAATTGGAGTTAATTGAGACTCATCAACAGGAGGTATTTTGAGAAGTTCTTTTCCCCATTTCTAAACAGTTTTTGGCGAGCTGCATTTAATGTGTGTTTGGCCTACTATTTATTTTAGTTGTTGTGATGTGCTGTTCTCATACAAGATTTTGCGTGTGATTTTTTCTAGTTCTTGTCTTTAGTAACTAGGATCTTTGTTTTCTTTTTTGGTAAATTTCTCCAACATTGGGGCTCGAAACTAGCTTCTCTTCAGTTTCAAGTTAATTTTACTTAAGCATCTTTGCATTTTTATCGTATGAAGGAATTAGTTGTTTGCTTGTCTCTTTGTCATCAAGCTCATGGAGGATGGATCAACACAATCTACAAAGCTGATACTAATTATATAAAAATATATTACTTCCTGTTTGTATATTCGCATATTGGGAATTAACATACTAGTAAGAAGCTATAAATTTCGTGGTTTTTACAAACTCAACAAGCAGGCAACATTTATTGATTTCAATCAAATCGTTGACATAAAGTGAATTAAACCTAGGTAGCTTGATTATGGAAGCAATTAGAATTTAGAAATTGAAAAGATTGAAATTGAGAGACTCAAAATCGGAACATTTAATTTTCATTATGCTAGAAAAGTTTAGTCACTTCATCTAAGTGTTTTTGGGTTATCAAAATTGTTTTCTCTACATCTGAGGAGTAAGTTACTATGCTTATATAAAAATATGTTATATTGATTTAATCATTTAACAGTTTCATCACCCAAAAAGATAAAAAAGGAATTGAAATGAGTTGTGTGTTCTGAATGAATTCTTTTGTTGTCATTCCTGTATTTAGGTTGACAAGGCTTTACAAAGCATGGAAGAAGAAGCTGAACGTATTTACAAGGATGAGCGTGGATTGCTTCTTGATGATGAAGCTGCTTCTACAAGAGATGCAATGTTAGTTAATCCTTGTTTGTTTGGTGATTAAGTAGTATCTGAGTCCAGTGAAGGCTATTAGTAATTTTTTTTGTAATATGAATTGTAATTTTGACACCAGTACCTCTCATTCTGTCATTTCTTTGATTTATTTTTCCAATACATTGATTTGCAGGTATGAGCAGTCTGAACTGATAGAAAGGGAACTAGAGCAGATGACAGAACAGATCAAATCCATCATCCAATCTCTCAACTCAAACCAGGTAAAGGTTGTCAGTTTCAGTTGATTTGTTATTATACTAAAAGAACTTAAAGCGATGCTTACATTATTGTGACATTCAGGGTGGAGAGCTTGATGCACTTGATGGAATGACTCCATTAGATGCAGTAGTTCGAATTCTAAACAATCAACTAACCTCTCTGATGTGGATAGATGAAAAGGTCAGTATTTTCCACCATGCCATTGTTTGGTGGAACTTTTTGTTGTTTCTACTTGTTAGGTATGCTTAGTATTATTACTGGGTGTGTTCGTTTGGGAGTGAAGTTAAGCTACACCCTTCATAATAGGTTGGATACTATACGCACCTGAACTTAGTTAAAAGCTTAGGTTCTAGTTAAGATCATTCATGCTCTTTAATCTGACAGGATTGAAGTTCGATGTGCATATAAGGATTGTCTTCCCAGTATTTGAAATTCATAATAAATTTTCTCCAAAAAATAAAACAAACAAAGATCTCTTAGCATGATTCCTCGACTCAAATATTCTCTATAATTGTGGCCATGGTGTGTTCTTTTTTGTTTTTTTTTTGGGGTGGGTGGGCAGTTATTCCCTGAAAACCTAATTTGCGCCTGTTTCTTCTGTCCTGTGTTTTTGCCTTATCACTGAATACAAGCGCTACGATTTTGATCAATCCTTGTCAGGCTGAAGAATTTTCATCCCGCATTCAGAAGCTTGCTAACCAAGGTTCTGCTTCGGATCGTGAACTGATGGGTCCAAGAATGTGGATGTCCTGATATGTCGATCTTGTAAGGACCTGTTCAAAATTTAGATGAAATGCCAGCAGATAAACACAGGGATTTGTGAGAAGAGGTTATTGTGCCTTTTGTGTGAGATTTGAGATGAATTGTTTGAGTGATTGTTACTATTAAATTTTCTGTTAGCCTAAATGTTATTTTTTACATATACTGTTTTTAAAAGAATAGAAAAAAATATAAATACATTTAATATCTAAATAGGTAATGAACAAAATAATTAAAAGAATGAGAGACAAGCTTTTTCTTTTGAAAAGCTTATGTTCTTTCCTCAACATTTGTTATCATAGTATTCTTGACTATACATGAGGAAAACTAAAAAAAAAATCATACATGAGCTGGTCAAAAGAGATTTATATATAAGCAATTTAATTTGATCCATGTAACTAACTCTACCTAATGAGATAAAGTTGTTTTGTTGTGAACTTGTGATATTGCATTCGGCCATCCAAATAAAGGCTTTTAGTTCATTCAAATAAACTAATATCATTTAAACTTAGAATCAGTAGTGGTTTAATCTCCAGTTTATTTTAAAGCTTTTAATTCAAGAAGTATCTACACTGAATATATTTTTGTTAGTTGTTTCAATTATCCTTCAAAATCTAGCGATATGCAAATACGAGTCTGTATCTTGCAGAATGCATTTTCAGGTTAATTGACACAGCAACTTACTAAATATTTGTATTATAAAATTGAATACAATGCGAAAGCTAATACATACACACTCAAATGTCTCAGTGCGACAGACTAGTGTCTTATGTACAAGAAAAAGGTGTGACACGAATGAGGCAAAAGATTGTACGAGATGTCGAGATTGTCCAAACAAATCGAAATCAACAGCCACGAATGAAACTACTCTTGCATATTCACACACCAATCAGAAGGTGTGTGTAGTTCATGAAATGTTTTACTCTATGTTTGGCTTAGAAATAAGGTTCCCCGGCGACAATATTCCCAAGAATGTGAGACATCTGATGAACCACATTCCCTAAGATCTTTCCAATCGAGCCATGATCACGATCAAGAGGATTACAATGCAGAGAAGCAGAGATGACCTGAGTTTCTCGTGCAGCACTGCCGGATCTACGTGTTGCATCTTCGGAGAATGAAAGAAATCATTTACCAGTGACTGGAAGTTTTCTATCAGTTCCCAGACCTTTCCTTTTATGAGTTGTAGTATCCAGCTTAACAGATACATGGCAAGCTCATTTTCTTCAGAATTCTGAGGCGTCTTGTTCTCATCTAGATGAAAGAATACAACGTGGAATGAGTCAGTTAGTTAGAGGTTGAAGCAATCTAGGATTTCAATATTTCATGAAACAGACATTGGCATTTGGCAATATTGGTGTCGTTCGTTCAACATAGCTTTTGTGACAGTTTTCACTTAGCCACCACTAGTAATTATTATTGTTATTATTATTCAAAATACTCAAATGCCATGCCAATGACTCACTAGTCAAGTGGCAAAGTCAACTAGAAAAGAAGGTGTAAACATCCAGAACATCCAGTGGGAAAACAAACTGTTTTGATGCGTGGCTCCCTAAGTTATGAGTAAACACTCTTTTTTTTTTTTGGTTTCCCACGGTATCCCCCAACCCGACAGGTCAAGGATTAATCCGTCGCGGTACTGAGTTCCATTTAAGGGTTTGCCGCTGGCCAATGGGTTGCTGCATGCACAAATGAGTAAATTAGTATAAAGAACAAGGTCAAAAGTAAAAAAGAAATACTCAACTGCACTTGCTAGCCGCTGCATCTTAGTGATTTGATTTTGTTTAGCTGCTTCATTTTATAAAAGGTTAAATATATTTTTTGTCCTTTTAAATTTGACAAAAGTTTTAAATATATCCATAAGTTTTATTTTGTTTCAATTTTGTTCCAGAAATTTTCGATTTGCATCAAAATATAACTCTGGTGGCTAATTTTTCAAAAAAATTAGAATCAATTCAACAATAATTACATAATAACATTCAACACAAGCAAATCAAACATAATTGTCAGGCATTATTATTGGATTGGTCTTAAATTTTTTTTTTTAATTTAATTGTCAGGGGTATATTTGATGCAAATCGAAAACATTTGAGACAATAAAATTTAGGAAAATATTTTAAAACTTTTGCCAAACTTTAGGAACAAAAAATATATTTTACTGTTTTATAAAATAAGAGGGGGTCTTGGAGCACCGATGAGTTCTCTCCGTGTGATTTTGAGGTCAAATCAAACTGTGAAATGAGTCCCTAATCCGTTTATCAGTTAAAATACATTATACGCTTTCCTGGAATTTGCATAAAGCGGAATATTTGTGCACAGGGTTGAGCTTCATTTTATAAAATAAATATGCATATAACTAGAAATAAAGACCTGAATCAGGCATCTCTAGGAGCTTTTGATGCCGCACATGGCTCATGACAGCATCCCAAATAGCTTTATCAGATGACAGCGACACCACTAATCTCTACAAGGAAATTGTAATTCAATACAAAGTTAACGAACAAATCTAACAGAGGTCATAAAAATTTCAATAATAAATGCAAAAATAATAACAAATTTTGAAGAGAATAGTCGCCAAATAGCGTTAATTATAATGAGATGATCTGTATATAAATGAAAAAAAATTCCAAGATGTTGGGAGAGCAAAATAATATAGTGGAAAAGTAAGAACCCATAAAAGTATGTCTTTAAAATAACATTTATCATCCATAAAACAAGATAATTATCACAGAAACTAATTTCATAAATTGACAATTTAAAATAATCATTTTACAGAACGCAAAGGAATCAAGCCATGTTCATTTTATTTATTTATTTTCAATATTTATTACTTATTGAAGTATATTG
>NC_029790.2:125713053-125715064 GCF_000816755.2 Arachis ipaensis
GTACATGATGATTGAGTAAAACTGAATTATACCGGGTAGAAAATTACCCAATTGCCTAAAATTAATCTCATTTTCATAATCATATCCATGTTGGATTATGGTTATATACGTAGTTACCACTATGTAAATTTGTACTGTTTCACTTTGAGAAGCATAAAAAAACTTCCAAATGTTGTAAAACTTCAAAATGGAACCTTAATTGCTGGATCAGTTTGCAGCAACTGGATTGTATCATATAATCGTTTATATCCCTCAGACAGAAATATGCTCGAATCAGAAGAGCTTGTGATTTGTCGATTTGAGCTCGAGGATGATACCGCTTCTATAAAACTGGCAAATCAATTTGAAAAGGAATACTTGAGTTTTTAATTGTTATGGTAGTTTGCGCAAGTCATTAATACACTAATTCTAGAAAAATTGAAACCACATGAAGAAGTGCAGTCCAATTCTTTTGACCGGGAAATACACAAAATAGTCCAGGTAGGAAATAGACTAAATAAATTGGAATTTTTGTTTATTTCCAAACAAATTCATCCCTCCTTAGCTAGATCTTATCATAAGACATACTAGTTACTCCTTCAAGACTACAAAAGAACACGGAATTAATTTTCAAGAATTTTTAAAGAATAAAAATTTGTTATGTACCAAAGTGTACCATATGATATTCTGACCGATTTGGTATTTTATTTGTTGTTTAAGATTAAAACGGGAATCAATTTAATGACTAAAATCTTTAAATTACCCATCAACATGTCCGAAGAAACTCGAAACCTAAGTCATGGTAATTTCCCCACAAATATTTCCAAAAATAAGCAAAATCCAGAACTAACAAGTTCAAATTATGTAAAAGCAGCTCAAGTAACAAAAGAAACTCCCAGAATGCTAACATTAGGTAAGAATAAGAAATTGAGAACTATATAGAACTCACTTTAGAAGAGCTGATATGGCATCCTCAACTTCCCGTTGAGATGGAACCGTTTCAAAGACGTGGTCGTAGAGACTACTGTTGGCTTTTTTGGCTACTTCTTTCGGATCCACCGGCATAAGCTCTCTACTAGGTTTATTGCTGTGAGAGATAGAAGTAGATAAGGTAGTGTTTGCGTTCGGAGGCTTGAGATTATTAGAAGAAGAAAATGAAGATGAAGATGGCGGCGGAGGAGAAAGCTTTTCCAGATTTGAGCTTAACTGAGGCACAGAAGGACGCTGAGGCATGGTTCCACCACCCATGACCGACTGAATTTCCAGATTCAAGGTTGTTGAGGTGAGCAATGATTGTCGCTGCTTACTCTCTTTTCTTATCTATGGATGCTACGTTGTGATCGGGTTGGTGTCATTTGACAGGCTTTTGGTACACTGGTTAATTATGGTGCACTATATTAATTCAGTCACTTTTTAATTTGAATATGGAAGAAAAGGTGGTGTTGGACTCAGATGTGGAGAATATAGGTGCTTTACAGTCATGTGGTATCAGTGAATAGAATTCGGACCATGCGAGTTCTTCCTTTCATAAAAAAATTCATAACAACAAACAACTCGTAGGGTCCGTTTTCTAGCTTCCGAAATTCATGTTTGCCTAACAACAAGTCGGACCATGCGATTTATTAAGTAAAATTTTAAAATCAAACAACTCGCATGGTCCGATTTGTGTACTTTGAATTTTTTTAATTTTTTTTAACACAAATCGGACCTTCCGATTTGTGTACTCTGAATTTTTTTTACTTTTAAACATAAATCGGAGGGTTCGATTTGTGTACTCCCATAATTTTAAAAAACACTAAAAATTACCATGTTAAAATATATCATTCATTTTATTTTCATATCAAAATTTTTTAACCTAATTCAGTTTTAGTAAGACTGAATAAGAAAAATAATAAAAACATAAAAATTTATTATTCTCTTCGTACAAATTCTCTGTCATAGAATTATCCTTTCAGTAAACCAATCCATTTTCTACTACAGCAGAAGTTGTTTATCAATTCGATTAAAGTATTGGATCACTATGATTCAAGGT
>NC_029790.2:125715294-125721634 GCF_000816755.2 Arachis ipaensis
ATCACGTATCACGTATTAAAAATACTCTTTTAATAATCATCAAAAGATGCTTTTTATAGAGTAAATACCCATAGTCGTCCCTATTGTAGTCCTCCAGATAGAGCTTCAAGTACTCAAAGTGGTCCCTACGTATATTTCTAGTGATGAGTCATCACTGGAGTGCTGACGTGGACTCGGTTTGCCACGCTGGAGGGCTCCCAACGGTTGAGTTGGCGAGTTTCCAATTTTTACCTAGATTAGTCCCTCCTATTATATTTAACCCTAAATTCCCAAATTCTCATACACTTCATCTCTTATTCTTGTTCATCTCTTCTTCTTCTTTTTTCAAGCATGTCACGTGAAATATAAATTGTCTGGCTTGTATATACCATCAAGCATCAGGTGTTGTCTTTCTATAATAATCATGAAACATATTAGAAGTCTCGGAGGTCAGCAAGTATTTTTTTGATAATAACATTAAACATGTATGCTGAATGAATCTAATTTGCAAGGCTCTTCAGAGAGCATATTACATATGATAACTCCCTACAAAGCTTGTTATGTGCCAAGTTAAGGACTTGAATGTCTTGTAGACAAGACAATGTGTCTGGCACATGACCCATGAGAGTATTGTAGCTAATATCTAGAACTTGAATCTCAGTGAATATCCCCACTCCTTCAGGGATGCAACCAGTTAACTGGTTATTTAGGAATAGAATCTCCTTCAATTTAGAACCCATGAATCCAAAACTTGCTGGGATGTTCCCACTCAACTTCTTGTTGGCTAAATTTATCACTGATGGAGGGGAATTTCCAAGATTCCGAAAAATTTCACCTTCAAATTAATTGTTGTTGAGAAACAGTGCATCAAGATTCTTGTAGAAGAGTTCTTGAGGGATTGTCCTGGAGAAGTAACTGTTACTGTTAAGGTGGAAAAGGGACATGTCAGTGAGTAAAGATAGCTCTTTGACAAGGGTTCATTGAAAATTTGCATGGTTAAAATCTATGCTTGCAACTACAGGGAATGCTGATGCAGATGCACCTATTTCATCTTCAGTAAAATCACAAAAAACCCCTTTATAAGAACACACATTTGGACCAACCCATGTTCCTAGAATTTTCTTTGGGTCATTAGTGATTGCAGATTTCCATGCCTGTAGCGCTGTCTAAGCTCTATCCAGATTTGATTCTGAAGAAGATCCAGAGGGTTGTGAGTTGTTAACCCCTCCCCCAACCCAAACCACTCCTCCTCCACCACCATTGCTAACACCAACACCAACACCAACACCAACACCTATAGTATCTGATATATGCTTGAAAGAAGAAGAAGAAGAGATGAACAAGAGGAAGAGATGAAGTGTATGAGAATTTGGGAATTTAAGGTTAAATATAATAGGAGGGACTAATCTGGGTACAAATTGGAAACTCGCCAGCTCAGCTAGCCGTTGGGAGCCCTCCAGCGTGGCAAACCGAGTCCACGTCAGCACTCCAGTGATGACTCATTACCAAAAATATACTCAGGGACCACTTTGAGTACTCGAAGCTCTATCTGAAGGACTACAATGGAAAAATCGGGATCTTAGGGATTACTATGAGTATTTGCGTGAATCTCAGGGACGATTATGGGTATTTACTCGCTTTTTATATGATAAAATACTCTAAATATCATAATCAAACATTTTTTTGCACTAATTATCCTTTTTAGACAAACTATTTGTATATTTTTAACACATCAATTTATACATTAATCAATCAACATATAATTAAAGTTTGAATAAAAATAAGTACACAGATATTTTTTAATTTTATCTCACAAATGGATATAAATGATGCCATAAATTAATTATCACAGATAATACTGCATATTCATATAAAAAATAAAAATTGTAAATAACATGAATAATAGACTACATCCCAAGTCCACTAAACATTGAAAATAATATCTAATTTTTAATTTTACTTTCTTATTTACCTTCTTTCCTAACCTAAACCTTATTTTCACCTACCCCTAAAGTCAACCCTATCTTTTCACCGCCATCTTTCCTATCGCCAGAAACAAAACTTTCCAGCACCGCCCTCACCTGTCGTCGCTAATCTGCCCAGGAGAATCGCAGTTCTCCCGTTGCTCGAACGCTGCACTACTGCCGCTGTGTCATTGCGGCGCAATCGCGTTTTCTCCCCATCCTTCGCACACTGCTATTCTGCCCATTTCGAAGCCCACGAAGTGACGTCTCACCGTGGCCGAGCCAGAGGCATATTCCGCCGTTGCTCCAACGCTGTATTTTTTTCCTTACTTTCACGCTATTGCGTCGTGTTTTCGCCACTTCCATCACGTGCTGTTTTGTTTCGTTTAGCCGAATAGTATGACCCAAATAAACATCTACATATTAATGAAAAGAACTATCCAGCATCAGCGATAGTGTCACAAGATTGCCAGAGAGCGGTTGTGACAATAGCCTAGGATTGTAAGAGAGGCACCTCGCGACGGCTCTCCTTCCGGAGACGACGAAGATCTATGTAGGCGGATGACGACGCACTGTAGATGCCTAATGACAAAATCTGAACGGCAGTCGGTTGAAAAAAAAACGAAAAAAGATGTAAAGAGACGAAAGGTGACGTTTGAAAAAAAATAATTCAAAAATTAAAAAATTTAAAATTATGATTAAACGTAATTAATTTAAAATTTAAATTTTAAAATTAAAATTAACTTTTTTTTAAACTATTATTTAGATCGTTCAAACAGAAAACCGTTATTCCCCCTAATTTCTCATTCACATGTTACTATGAGATAAGAAATGAGAAATGCAATTACCCTTTAATTTTGGTTTGGAAGGTACACAAGTAATTGTAAAATAAATAAATAAAATAAATAAATCGTGAAAAGTCAAAAAAAGAAAAAACGGAAGGGACAGAGAGTCGGAAAGGATCCATTGTGGCAGGTGAGGCTTGGCAGTTGGCATTCATTCCACCGTGTTGCAGGAAGCTTCCACCGAAACGAGCAAACAAGCATACATTTTGCTTTTGACTTTGACCCAAATCTGAAAACAAAAACCCCCTTCAGTGGATCGTCGAGATCCCCACTTTGTTCTTCATTCTTCTCAATGGGACTCCTTCCCTTTGCCTTCGCCGGCACGGCTTTCATCCTAATCGGTGCCCACGAAGCCCTCCAAGCCACCTTCTCCAACCGCAAACAAGATTCCCAATCTCGATCTCAATCCTCTCTCTTCTCCATCTCCGTCTCCATCTTCTCTGCCTTCTTCATCATCAACTCCCTCGTCTCCCTCTTCGACGCACACAACTCAAACGACGCCGTTGGCTCCGTCCTCCAACTCCAGCTCATACCAATCGCCCTCCTCTTCCTCTCTTACTCCCTCCTCTCTCTCTTCACCTTCCCCCTCCCTCTCCCCTCATCATTATTAGAACTCCTTGCCGCCTTCGCCTTCGTCGAAGAGTTCCTCTTGTTCTACCTTCAGAGGAAGGATCCAACCGGGGTCGAAAACCGTTACTACAGTCTCTTACTGGTTCCCATCGCTGTATGTGTTTTCTCCACTTTTCTTGAATTGAAGTCTCCGGGCTCCGCTTTCCCCAAATTGGGACGTGGAATGGGCCTCATCCTTCAGGGCACGTGGATCATTCAGATTGGCCTGGCTTTGTTCTCCGGCTGGGTGGCGCAGGGGTGCTCCCTGCACCAGCTGAGCAGGGGAAACTATACTCTGAGGTGCAAGGGCCACATGGACTACCACAGAGCCAGCGCCCTTGCCACGCTTCAGTTCAACTGCCAACTTGCTCTCATGGTTGTTCTTTCTGTTGGTGCTTATTCGGTAATCTCTGCGAGGAATGGAGGATCTCTAGAATCTTCTTCTGCTGCTGCCAGTTACAGGCCGATTGGTTTTGCTGAGATGCAGCAGTTGGAGAATTCCACGAATTTCTCTTTGGATTCTGATGATGATGATGGTGATGGTAATGGTGACGTTGAAGAGAGGCAGAAGGAGACTGTTGTTGAACATGGTAATATGAATGGTCATGGTAGAAGTCATTAACATGGTGGTGATAATCATGGTTTTGTATAGGATCATTATCTTGTTTCATATTGTTAGGAAACAGAGTAAATCAGGGTTCAATAGTTGGTTCTTGTTGATTTCTTGCTATTCTGTATTTTTCTAGTCTTGGCTTGGGGTCCATTTGATTTCTTTTATTGGAATGTGAATTTTTTTTTCTCTTGTAGTATATGTGACTCCCCATACTTTTAAGTGGTAATGTTTGTAGTTCTTGTGCTTCATTGGTTCGTTAAATGAGTGCTGATGAATGCGACAGCATGGGGACTTGCCTAAAGTATTACTTTGTAGCTGTAAAACTCAATCATGGGAATACAGACAATTAGAATTAGAAGCATTTTGAACATTATGAACAATTGGAAGCATTTTGCTTTGCTATTCATATCAGTTAATTTGGATGCTACAAGGGAAATTTTGTGGGGGCTAAAATCCTTTGTCTTGATAGTGGTTCCTTTTATTATCGCAAGAAAGCTTGAGATGTCATGGGATGGAAATAGTCTTGTTATCGCAATGGAAATGGTCTCGTTATATAGCAATATTTCTATATTTTTACACGTGCTTAACATATTTTTTTTTAAATCGAAGATAGGGAGGCTTGAATTCGCAATTTCTTAAATAAGTACGGAGAGAATTGATTAGCATATTTTTGACGTGCTTAACATAATTTTTAATAAAGTAAAGTATCGTTTTTGTTCCCAACGTTTGAGATAAATCCTATTTGTGTCCGTAACGTTTAAATCGTCCTATTTGTATCCCTAACGTTTGTAAAAATGATTCACTGTTATCCTGCCGTCAATTACACATCATGAGCACTTTAGTTTGAGTTTTAAAAATCTCTTCTTGAAGTTAGAATAGAAATGTCTGAGATAGAATCGATGATCTACTCCGAAAAATAGCTTATCAAATGTTAAAACTAATTCCTACAATATTTACATAATTCACTTTTCTAGGGACATAATTGAATCTAAACGCAAATAGTGGGTCTAATATTAAAATCGAATACATCTAAGTGAGACCTAATTGAGAATGAATACATCCAAGTGAGAATAATTGAAAAATATAATCTGATTTGTTAGTATAATTGATAGTAGGATAACATTGAATCATTTTTATAAGCGTTAAGGATACAAATAGGACGATTTAAACGTTAAGAACACAAATAGAACTTACTCCAAATATTAAAGACAAAAACGATATTTTACTCTTTTTAATAAAATGATTAACTTAGACATTTGTATAAAGAGAAATGTTATTTAAACAAAAAATAATTTTATGACTAAGAACCGACAGAAAATTATCCAATCACACATTCTGTAAAGCAAATTACTTTTCTACTCGCACTCTATGCAAAGCAAAAATTTCAACTTTTTCTCCCTCTTCTCATCCACAAACTTACAAATCCAAGTTCTAACGTGTCTTCCAATGCAAAATCAAGACACACAATCTCGTCTCTGTTTTTACTCTTTAGTGGTTCGCTTTTGTGCTAGTAGCAACACAAGTGTCTACACTGAAGATTAACGATGAGGTTGAATTTGGTTTTTTTTTTGGGCCAATACTATGGTGCTGAAAAGAAATTTTTTCAGTTGGTACTGAAATTATGTGTCATAAGAAAAAGAACAATACGTGTTTATGTTGTTAGTAAAGTCTTAGACAATTTTGCAGTGTGCTAGAGAGTACTATATGAGATAATTAATTATATAATCTTAACTCATGCGTTAATGAAGATGATTATGATTTTGGATTTTTTTTTTATGGTCCAGCAACAATAAATTGGGCTTACACTAAGGTTTGGCTTTTTTGGTTGTATTATTGAATAAAGATGAAGTGATTAAAATATATGATGGGTTATAAAAAAATTTTTTTTTTAACATATCTTTTAAAGTTTTTTATTGGGCTAAATATTTTTTGGTCAGTTTAACATGGTATACAGTTATTTTTTTATTGAGAGAAAAGGTAATTGTTAATTTAGTTATTGAAATTATTATGACAAAAGAAAACTAAAATTGTAAAAAATAATTTATTACTACTAAATGTGTGTTTAGATTGAAGTTTATAAATGACTAAATGAGAAGTTGCATAAAATTAATTTTGATTAAAAATGAGCTGAGATTAGCATAATTTATATTTCTCAAGTTTTTATATTAAAATAGATTATAATAAAC
Organism: Arachis ipaensis; assembly: GCF_000816755.2. Taxonomy (NCBI): domain Eukaryota; kingdom Viridiplantae; phylum Streptophyta; class Magnoliopsida; order Fabales; family Fabaceae; genus Arachis; species Arachis ipaensis. The sequence continues at coordinate 125,721,491 of NC_029790.2, forward strand.
TAAGAAGTCATTTAGATTATATTATTCAAAATTATTTTTAAATAAAAAATTATTAAAAATATAAATTTAAATAGTTATTTGAATTAATCAAATTTGTAATAAAAATTAATATTTATTTAGTGAATTAATATTAGCATAAGAAAT
>NC_029790.2:125721664-125728051 GCF_000816755.2 Arachis ipaensis
GAATACGTTTCTGACACACCTAAATATCATCACGTGTTAGTGTATCTAACTTTATTCTCAACGTATATTCTCGAAATAAATTTAAGAATAGTATATATTATTATTTACTAAAATAAAAATATTTTAAATACTCTCTATAATTAAAATAAGACACTAAGATCAATTAAAAAATAAATTTATGTTTTACTATCAATAAAATATTTTATATTTTATATATATGTGTGTCTTTATATCTTATAAAATTGTAAAATTCATGTATCAAAATGTTTCGTGTCACGTCGTATTTCATGTTCATGTCAGTCCATCATAAATTCTCTTTAACATTATCATTCATATAAGGAGCCGATCATGTTAATTCTGGCACGAATTTAAGAATCTGAATCCTTGTCTACAAGTGAGGCTTAGTTTAACTCTATTATGGGTAAAGTTTACTTTTTGTCCATGAAGTTTGACAAAAGTTTTAAAAATACCCCTAAGTTTTATTTTGTTTCAATTTTGTCCCAAAAGTTTTCGATTTGTATCAAATATACCCTCAACGACTAAATTTCAAAAAATTTAAAACCAATCTAACAATAATATATGAAAATTATGCTTGATTTACTTGTATTAAGGGTTATTCTTATGAAATTATTATTGAATTAGTCTTAAATTTTTTGAAAAATTAGCCGTTAGGGGTATATTTGATGCAAATAAAAAATATCTAGGATAAAATTGAAACAAAATAAAAATTAGGGATATTTTTTAAATTTTTGTCAAATTTTAAGAACAAAAAATATATTTTACCCTATTATTATTATTATTATTATTATTATTATTATTATTATTATTATTATTATTATTATTATTATTATTATTTAGGTCTATATCATTTTTTTTCTACTCCATATATAGTCCAAACCAAAAAAACAAGTCCAAACTCATATACAAAAAATTTCTCCGAGACAGCAGAAAAAAGCCCAATAGATTAACCATGGGATTATCAATTACTAATTATAACCAACACTTACTGATAAGGCGACAACTCTTCTGATAGTTTCTGCAACTTCTGCGAATGCAGTAGGAATTTTCGCAGCGACACAACACGCGTCTACCTCTAATGTAGCCACTTCATTTCAGCAGATGAGGAAAAAGTTTTCATTCGGCACAGTAGCACAACCCTTTTTTTTTTTTACTGAAAATGGGGAAGTTCATTCAACGGAACCAAAAGGTCCAGCCACGCCAAATTGAGTACATGAGCAGGGCCATCCTCCATCCACACAAAATTTGGATTGGTAGGTACTAATTGTACTAATTCATGAGTAATTTTGTTTTCACCTCTCTTTACATGATTGAAATTAACTGATCTAAAATTACTTACTAGGTCTAGGCATCAGTAATGAAAGTTCCAAAACAAGAATCCAAATTACCTCCTTTTTTGAGAGCATTCACTATTTTTATATTGTCACTTTTTAATATAATATTAGTAAAACAACACTCCATTGCTAATTTTATACCAACAAAGGCTGCATAAGCCTCTGCCTCTCGTGGTTCAAGTGGGTATGGTATGATCCATGAAGCTGCTGCCATTATTTGGCCCCAATTGTCTCTAACTACCACTCCCACACCACCATTAAAATTTTTGAAGATTGCAGCGTCAACATTAACTTTCAAGACAGAGTCTGGTGGGCACTCCCAATTTTTCATTGATGGATGTTGCTGTTCATTTCCTCTTGTCCTCGTTTCCTCTCTGATCTGAGTTTGCCAAAATTCCACAAAGAGGGATCTAGCTTTTTCCAATTCTTCTTCGATCTGCAGCGTCCTTTCCTCAAACACCATGGAGTTTCTCGCCTTCCACAATTGATTCAGCATGGTACAGAACATTCCATTTTCTTCTTTTTGGAGAATCTCTATTGTACTCATTATCCATTTTTTCAGGTTTGTGTCCCTTCTAACTTCAGTTCTAAGGGTAAACGGGGAGGCAAACCAGAATCTTTTCGCAAATTCGCAATCCTTGAAGATGTGCTCCTCAGTCTCTTCCTCATTCCAGCATCTGGTGCAGATCGGTGAGCAATTAATTTCTCTTCTGTTCAGGCTCTTCTTCGTTGGCAAGGAGTAGTGTAAGAGTCTCCACATGAAGTTCAGTATTCTTGGGTGAGCTTTAATTTTCCATAGTTGCTTCCAGGTATTCTCTTCCTCTTGGTCTATGCTTGAATTGTATGGTTGGTTCTTGTTTTGGATTTTTATTTCATGATAGGCCAGTTTGACTCTGAAATTTCCATCTCTAGCTTTCTTCCAAATAAACCTGTCTGGTTGATCCGACCTGGGAATAGGAATTTCGACAATCTGCTTTGCTTCAAAATTTAGGAATATCTGGTTTATTAGCCTTCTATTCCATTCTTTGTCATCTGTTGTCATCAACTCTGCTATTGTTGCGTCTGCTTCAAGAATCTTTGGAGGGGACCAGACTTTTGATCCATTTTGTTTTGGCAACCAGGGGTCCTTCTAGATCTTGATATTGTTTCCATTTCCAACTTTCCAACAACCTCCCCTTTCCAACACTCCTTTTGCTTGCCAAATGCTCCCCCAAGTATAGCTTGGTGTGAAACCAATCTTCGAGCTTAGAAAATTTTTTTTGTTAAAGTACTTGCATCCTATGGTTTTGGCTGCTAATGAATATGGGTTCCTGATCAATCTCCAACCTTGTTTTGCAAGAAGCGCCATATTGAAAGCTTTGATATCTCTGAATCCCAGTCCTCCGCTCTGTTTTGGTAGGCACATCTTGTCCCATTTTATCCAATGAATCTTTCTTTCTCCGTTCTTTGAGCCCAATAGAATCTGTTGGTCATGGACGCAATATGCTGGCACAGGCCGCTTGGAAGTTTGAAGCATCCCATTATGTATGTTGGGATTGATTGCACGACGGACTTGATGAGCACCTCTTTTCCCACCCTCAATAGACACTTCTCCTTCCACCCCTTCAACTTCTTCCAGACTCTGTCTTGGACATGCTCAAAAACTTGTTTATTAGATCTCCCAACAAAAGTAGGAAGTCCTAGGTACTTGGAATGTCTTCGTACAGCCTTTATCTCCAAACATTCTTGGATAAGCTTCTGTCTGTTAGTTGGTACGTTTCGGCTAAAAGACAACTCCGATTTTTCCAAGTTTATTCGCTGTCCCGAGGCCCTCTGGTATGCAATTAGGGCTTCTTTGGTGGCTTGAATGTCTCGGTCAGTGGCTCTAGTGAAGAGTATACTATCGTCGGCGAAGAATAGATAGTTTATTTCCGGTCCATTCCTTGAGATTCTAATTCCGTGGATCAGCCTACTGTTTTGTGCCTTAATGAGGGTTCCTGATAGAGCTTCGACACAGAGGATAAAGAGGTATGGGATAGGGGGTCCCCTTGCCTCAATCCTCTTGATGGCTTGAAGCTTTTGGAAGGGGTACCATTTAGTAGTATTGAAAAGGATGTAGTGCTAATGCAATTCCAAACTGTTTGCACCCACTTGTTTGGAAACCCCATTGAGATAAGGACCTCTCTTAGGAAGCTCCATTTCACTCGATCATATGCTTTCTCCATATCGAGTTTCATTCCCACAAAACCTCTTCTTCCTTTTGACCTTTCCTTCATGTAATGGAAAGCTTCAAACGCAATCAGACCATTATCTGTTATAAGCCTACCCGGGACAAATGCACTTTGATTTTCTCCAACTATTTGTGGAAGGATTGACTTCAGCCTGTTTGCCAAAGTTTTAGTTGCTAATTTGAAGATGACGTTACATAGGGATATTGGCCTATATTCCCTTGTATGCTTCGGCTTCTCCACTTTTGGTATCAAACAGATGTGGGTTTGGTTAATAGATGTCGGATCTGCTCCTTCATTCAAAATCTTAAGCACTGCATTTGCTACTTGATCTCCCAAAGTTTTCAACATTCTTTGATAGAAAATTTCCGGTAATCTATCCGAGCCCGGTGCTTTTGTAGGATGCATCTGTTGAAGGTCTTGGAAAATCTCCTCTTTTGTGAATGCTGCATTGAGAATCTCAAATCTGTCCTTGTTTATCCTCCCCTTAACCACATCAGCCACTTCCTTCTCATTCAGTGTTTCTTCTGATTTGAACAGATTTTCGAAAAAGCCCCTCATGACCTCTTCTATCTTATCTTCATCTTCATACCGTATGCCCACATCGTCTGTGATCGCTTCAATTATGTTCCTTTTTCTTCTTTGTGATGCTTTTTGGTGGAAAAATTTTGAATTTTTGTCTCCGTGCTTTAACCAGGTTGCTCTTGATCTTTGGCTCCACCATACTTTTTCCATCTTCAATAGCTCATCTAATTCTGCTTCTTTCTCCTTTGTTTCTTTGATCAAATCTTCTGTTTGGGAGATAGAATTTAGTTGATTTATCCTCTCTTGGGCTCTTCTCACTCTTCTCGGAAGGTCACCAAAATTTTGTTGTCCCCAAAGGTACAGTTTCTTGCTACAACTTCCAATCCTTTCTTGAATGCTTCCTTGGCAAGACTACCAGGCTTCCTTCACTACTGTCTCACATTCTTCATTTGACAACCATATCTCCTCGAACCTGAATCTTCTAGGACTCTTCTTCTTCTTCCCTACTTCACCAGCTAGGTTCATCAAGATCGGACAGTGGTCTGATTTATATCTGAACAGGTGCTGGACTATCGTCTTTGGAAATGTTGCAAACCACTCTCTATTAGCAAATGCTCTGTCTATTCTCTCTTGTATGTTCTTCTCACCAGCGTTTCCATTGGACCATGTAAAAGGGTAGCCCGCATATCCCAAATCAAGCAGTCCACACATTTGTACCGCTTCTTGGAAGTCTCTAATTTGGGAATAATTCACTTGGTTTCTCCCTTGCTTCTCTTGTGGTCTCATCACTTGGTTGAAGTCACCGAATATTGTCCATGGCATATCAGATGCTTGCCCAAGTGTTCTCAAGAGTTCCCAGCTTTCCTGTTTATTTTGGCTCTCCGGGAAGCCATAGAAGCCCGTTGCCCTCCAACAAGTACCGCTGCCCGCTGCTATCACTTCCATGTCAACATGGTTGTTTGACATAGAAATCATCTCAACCTCCAGAGAACTGTCCCATAAAACAGCCAATCCACCCCGCCTTTGTCTTCCATCCCCTCTGCAGTCCACACCGATAATGTTGTTCATTCCACCCTTATATCTTAATCCACTCATCTCATTCACCTTTTTCCTAGTCTCCATTAAGAAGACTAGGTTGGGAGCTTGTTTTTTAATGAGCTTGTTTAAAGCTCTAATTGTCCATGGGTTCCCAAGCCCACGATAATTCCAGCTTAAGATCTTCATTGGTCTCGGCGGGGCTGCTCTACAGCCTCCACCGTTTCTATTTTGTTTCCAGAAAATTGTTTTTTGGACTTTGTTTCCCTATCCTTAATCTCCATCTCATCTCTGTCAATTGTCTTCCTTTTTTGTGCCTTGTTTTCTTTTTCTATTTTCCTCTCTGTATCATTTGGTATTTCTCTGGCTTGTTTCTTCCATCTCCTTGCCATGCTTGCATTCTCTCCTTTGCTTGAGTTTGTAATTTCCTGTAGCGGAATTCCTTCTTCTTTCTTCTTTTCCCTTTCTTTCCAGTTTGGTTCCTTTTCAGTCTCCTTATTCTCCTTCACACTTATTTCCAAGTCTGGCCTTGTTTCTTCTTTGGTTTGTCCTTTCTCTTGTTTGTTGATTTCTATGGTTTTTTTTTTCTGTAAACTCATGGAGTTCCTTCCCCTTTTTGATCCCATCCTCAAGATCCCTCTTCAGTGAGGAGGTTCCTGGGAGTGTTATCGCAGGGGCCTGGCTGTTACCTTTTCCAATGTCGGCCTCAAAGGAGTCCACCATTGACAGACATGCCAGTTTTTCCATTAGTTTCTCTGTGATTCTTGCTTTACGCTTTCCTTCTTCCTTATTTTCTTCTTGTTGTTTTTCATTTGTTCTACTATTTATTATATCAACTCTAATACCAGTAATATCTGCTTTTATCCAGGGACCAAGAGATTTGGATTTATACATACCTCTTTCCTCATCTTGTTTTCCTTTTTCACAGTTGTTTTCTTCATGTCCTGCTTTTCCACAGTAGTAGCAAACTGTTGGTAATCTTTCGTATTTGAAGTTTACCCATGTAAAGCCATCCTTCTTGCTCCTTACGTTTGTTCCTTTCATGAAGGGTGTATTAATGTTCATTTTGACAGTTGCTTTAATAAATCTCACTTGATCTTTTCCTGCTTCAAACAGCTCACAGCTCACTATATCTCTCATACAGGCAGCTATCTTTTCTCCAAGTTTTGGTATTTTGCAGTGTTCCGGTAGGTTCCAGATCTGCATTTTTGTCTCCACCTTATCTAGGCCTTTGTCTATTTGGTTTTCAGCTCTCTCCCATTTTTTCA
>NC_029790.2:125728089-125735431 GCF_000816755.2 Arachis ipaensis
TTTCCTTTTAGCACCCTGTTTAGATCTGCCTCCTTGTTGAAGAAGAACTGATAGATCTTGGGTTGAACTTTTATAACTCGAAAGCCTGCTGGTTTCCTCCATATATTGGATAGTGCTGTCTAGATCCATGTAACATTGATGTTTTTGTTTGTTACTAGCTTTCCAATGATGCTATTTTCGCATGCTTGGACACTTTCTAAGATATCGTCTTCATCATATATGACAAGTGTTTCTTCCTCGTCAGGTTCCTGTTCTATTGGTTCCACATATTCTCCTTCATCAGTCATTGTTTATACTCCACTTCGTTGGGACACTAATATTTATCACTCTGCTAGTTATCACTAGTAAGGACTCTTTGCACGATGTACTACGGATAGTAACACTACACTCTTCAAACCCTAGGAGAAGAGACTCCCAAGGACATGAGGAGAGAGGAATAATAAGTGAGGTTGAATTTGGTTTAAGAAAACCAATTTGGTTGAATTTGATTTGTTTAGCACTCCGATAGTTTCATTTGCAACAATGCTAGGGAACCAAGATATTTTGGACCAAAAACCTGCCAACTCTTATTGGGCTGAGAACATGAAGTATAGTCCACTTCAGTAACATCTCAAATTAACTTAGGTAAACATAATTAACCTAAGTGAACTCTCTCATCTCCTTTCACCGTTTCACCCAATTAGACCTACATTACCATACACGGCTGTGCCACACCACCACCACTCATCGCATGGCGTTCTCTTTCGCCGTCGACGGCCGTTGTGCCTCGGACCACATCGTGTGGGCAACTTCAGTCCTCCAAAGCTAGCTACAGAACGCCGCAAAGCTTCTCTCCCGTTGGCTTGGTCACTGGCGCGTCAGTCGGAATCACGCCCATCTCCGCCGCAGCGACGTCGTGCCACCCAGTTGCGAGGAAGAAGGCAGTTTTGCTTGTCGACAAGAGTGCGCCGCTGCTGCTGCATGTCGGTGTAGGCGGCGCTATTGAAGCATCTCTGCCCTACTACCATAAACGCGACAGAAGGTCCCCTGCCCCAGCCTCAAAACATCCCTTGCGAGAACTAATTGGTGAGTGTTTAGTAGTTGGAGTTGATTGATTTTTGTTTTTGAATACCACGTTTACAGGTTGTAGGATGTTGCCTTTGATTTGGTTATAAATATGGCTTTGGTAGATGTTGCTCTTGATTGCGTCAGACGGTTTTGTTAGTGGTTTTGGTTTTGCTGTTTCATTTTGCTAGATGATTCTTTTCTACTATATTTGGGAATTAGCAATGCGATCATGGCTTTTGAATGAGATTCAAATTGTGGTATTTCATATCCTAAAATATGAACTTGAGCTACGTTTGGGTACCACTAAAATCAGCCCCTGTTGGCTATTAATAGCAATATGAACTTGAGCTGTTTATGTGTGTAGCCATTGTGTCATCCTAGCTTACTTGTTCAATTAATTTCTTTTCATGTTCTAAATATGATAAATAACAAAGAGTTTTATATTACTCTGTTCTCTTTTCGTTCTCACGTATTTTATTATACAACTTATGTGGAGTTCACGTAGAGCACAAACACACGAATTAATATGTTCTCCGACACACAACTTAATATTATAATAGTGTTTATCATTGTTTTGTGACCTAAAAAAAAAAGAAGAAAAAAAAAAGAAAAGGGAACGGAGGGGCACTTTGTGGAGGCTTGTTGTATTTGATATGCTCAGAAAAAATGACTTTCTTTTATCAATACCATTTGACTTTTCTTTTTTATTGTTGCAGTGATATAAATAATACAAACCAGATATAATATACTTTTATCATAGTTATCTTCAAAGTAATAATCATAGTTATCTTCTTACTTATGGATTGTCATTGGCTGTTGAAATGATACTGTTACATGCACATAAATTAGGAAAACATACACAGGTTATGGGAAAAATTTTGCTTTGTAAGTTGGTGTTGAAAAGTTTTAACTGTACATACATTTTTTTTAATTATTAAACATTGGATGATTTTTTCATTCATGCAATATGTCTCTGAAATTCAAAGAGGTTTATACTTTTGGTCTTTTATTTGAATAACTGGTTTCTGTTTGCACTTTTTTTTATTGCGATTTTGGGAGTTAGGTAACAAAAAGGATTAGAGTTGGTTAATTTTGTTTGCTTATCTATAAGGAAGTGTGGTTGTAGTTGATGTGACTTACCCTTGCTAAGTTGTTGCATGTTGTTAAATTGCTGTAATTAGAGATTGGATGTTACTGAAATAAGGGACCGAAAGGTGATGTTATTAGGAGTTGGATTTTGCTGAATTGCATGTGATTTGGGATTTTTGAAAATAAGGAAGTTAGTTATAAGTTAGTTTATTTCTTTTTTTTTTCAACTTTAAATTTGGTCTGAATGGGATTATTTAAAATTGCAGTACCAAAACGTGATTTTTTTGGACAGATTTTGATGGAGGTTTAAATACATGTGTTGGTATCTATGATTTAGGTTTAGGTACTTTTGTTGTAGTCGATGTGATTTACCCTTGCTAAATTGTTGGATGTTGTTGCATTGCTGTAACTAGAGATTGGAGGTTTCTAAAATTCGAGAGCGAATGATGCTGTTATTAGGAGTCAAATTTTGAATCTTGCTGGTCTCTTAATAGTGTTTTGGAATTTGGATGATGATATTGTTTTAATTTTAGTCCAATTTTGGTCGTACTTTATGTTGGTCCTTACTCATGGTCCAGGAGTCAATTTATTTGATACTCTGTAATCGTTTCTACTACCCTTCTTGTAGCTTAGTACTTGTTAAATCATGTTTTCTATATGCCAATTTACCTGTTTTCTTTCCAACTCTTTATACCCCGGAACCCACACTTGATGCAATCTGTGTAACTTAATAGCCTCTTCAGCCGGTTTTCTCTTCATGTTGAACATCTACTCTAATTTTGCTTGTGTTTAAAAATGAACCTCGTGCAATTTGATCTATACTGCTTCTAATGTTGGTTTAATATGGTATTTATTGATATGGGCTTCGTATAGTATCATCATCAATGTTCAATTGAGAACTCTTTGGATGTTGCCTCTGATCTTTGTATGCAGTTTCCATTAAAGGATTCGGGGCTGTTTCTTGTGAAACCGCAGTAGGATTGTATTGCAGAGAAGCCAACCAACATGGGAAAAAAGGTAAAATGATGTCTATCATTCTCCTTTTAACATTCCACATGTTCTAATGTGTGACTTAGAGCTAGTGTTACAATTAACAGAAATTGTTGGAGTCGTGATGCTCGCCCAGCTACATACATGACATGATGAGCACGCTATCTAAAAACAACTCCGTTGAGAAGCTTGCAGAGATTGTCATCAATCTCTGCAAGCTTCTCAACGGAGTTGTTTTTAGATAGCGTGCTCATCATGTCATGTATGTAGCTGGGCGAGCATCGCGACTCCAACAATTTCTGTTAATTGTAACAATAGATGTAAGTCACACATTAGAACATGTGGAATGTTAAAAGGAGAATGGTAGACATCATTTTACCTTTTTTTTCCATGTTGGTTGGCTTCTCTGCAATACAATCCTGCTGCGGTTTCACAAGAAACAGCCCCGAATCCTTTAATGAAAACTGCATACAAAGATCAGAGGCAACATCCAAAGAGTTCTCAATTGAACATTGATGATGATATTATACAAAGCCCATATCAATAAATACCATATTAAACCAATATTAGAAGCAGTATGGATCAAATTGCACGAGGTTCATTTTTAAACACATACAAAATTAGAGTAGATTTTCAACATGAAGAGAAAACCGGCTGAAGAGGCTATTAAGTTACACAGATTGCATCAAGTGTGAGTTCCGGTGTATAAAGAGTTGGAAAACAAACAGGTAAATTGGCATCTAGGAAACATGATTTAACAAGTACTAAGCTACAAGAAGGCTAGTAGAAACGATTACAGAGTATCAAATAAATTGACTCCTGGACCATGAGTAAGGACCAACATAAAGTACGACCAAAACTGGACTAAAATAAAAACAATATCATCATCCAAATTCCAAAACACTATTAAGAGACCAGCAACATTCAAAATCCGACTCCTAATAACAGCATCATTCGCTCTCCAATTTTAGAAACCTCCAATCTCTAGTTACAGCAATGCAACAACATCCAACAATTTAGCAAGGATAAATCACATCGACTACAACAAAAGTACCTAAACCTAAATCATAGATACCAACACATGTATTTAAACCTCCATCAAAATCTGTCAAAAAAAATCACGTTTTGATACTGCAATTTTAAATAATCCCATTCAGACCAAATTTAAAGTTGAAAAAAAAAAAGAAATAAACTAAGTTATAACTAACTTCCTCATTTTCGAAAATCTCAAACTACATGCAATTCAGCAAAATTCAACTCCTAATAACATCACTTTTCGGTCCCTTATTTCAGTAACATCCAATTTCTAATTACAACAATTTAACAACATCCAACAACTTAACAAGGGTAAGTCACATCGACTACAACCACACTTCCTTAACTTTAGCGTAGATAAGCAAACAAAATTAAACCAACTATAATCCTTTTTGTTACCTAACTCCCAAAATCGCAATTAAAAAAAGTGCAAACAGAACTCAGTTATTCAAATAAGAGACCAAAAGTATAAATTTTTTTGAATGCCAGAGACATGTTGCATGAATGAAAAAATCATCCAATGTTTAATAATTTAAAAAAATGTATGTACAATTAAGATCTTTCAACACCAACTTACAAAGCAAAATTTTTTCCATAACCTGTGTATGTTTTCCTAATTTATGTGCATGTAACAGTATCATTTCAACAGCCAATGACAATCCATAAGTTAGAAGATAACTATGATAACTATGATTATTACTTTGAAGATAACTATGATAAAAGTATATTATATCTGGTTTGTTTTATTTATATCATTGCAACAATAAAAAGAAGACATTTTTTCTGAGCATATCAAATACAACCAGCCTCCACAAAGTGCCCCTCCGTTTCCCTTTCTTTTTTTTTTCTTCTTTCTTTTAGGTCACAAAACAATGATAAATACTATTATAATATTAAGTTGTGTGTTGTAGAACATATTAATTCATGTGTTTGTACTCTACGGGAACTCCACATAAGTTGTATAATAAAATACGTGAGAACGAAAAGAGAATAGAATAATATATAAACTCTGTTATTTATCATATTTAGAACATGAAAAAGAAAATTAATTAAACAAGTTAGGATCACACAATGGCTACACACACAAACAGCTCAAGTTCATATTGCTATTAATAGCCAACAGAGGCTGATTTTAGTGGTATCCAAACATAGCTCGAGTTCATGTTTTGGGATATGAAATACCACAATTTGAATCTCATTCAAAAGCCATGATCTCATTTCTAATCCCCAAATATAGTAGAAAAGAATCATCTAGCAAAATGAAACACCAAAACCAAAACCACTTACAAAACCGTCTGACGCAATCAAGAGCAACATCTATCAAAGCCATATTTATAACCAAATCAAAGGCAACATCCCACAACCTGTGTAAACGTGGTATTCAAAAACGGAAATCAATCAACTCCCACTATTAAACACTCACCAATTAGTTCTCGCAAGGGATGTTTTGAGGCTGGGGTAGGGGACGTTCTGTCGCGTTTATAGTAGCAGGGAATAGATGCTTCAATGGCGCCTACACCTACATGCAGCAGCAGCGGCGCACTCTTGTCGACAAGCAGAACCGCCTTCTTCCTCGCAACTGGGTGGCATGACGTCGCTGCGGCGGAGATGGGCGTGATTCCGACTGACGCGCCAATGACCAAGCCAACAGGAGAGAAGCTTTGCAACGTTCCGTAGCTAGCTATGGAAAATTGAAGTTGCTCGCACGATGTGGTCCGAGGCACAGCGGCCATCGACGGCGGAAGAGAACGCCATGCGATGAAAGTGGTGGTGTGGCACAGCCGTGTATGGTAATGTAGGTCTGATGTGGTGAAACGGTGAAAGGAGATGAGAGGGTTCACTTAAGTTAATTGTGTTTGCCTAGGTTAATTTGAGATGTTGCTGAAGTGGACTGGGTTTCATGTTCTCAGCCCAATAAGAGTTAGCAGGTTTTTGGCCGAAAGCATCTTAGTTCCCTAGCATTGTTGAAATTAAAATTTAATAAAAAAATCTGACATCGTATACCATAGAAAAAAAAAATCATAAATAAACCAATACTAACATTTTAACCTGGTTCAACAGTTGGTTTCTTCCAATTTGCATTTCTCAATGCATACATATAATTGCCTCCAATTATAAATATTTCAAATTATAGTTATAAGTTCTGTTGCCAAATTAATTTATATTTTCCAATAATACTTGTATTTGCTGCTGATTATAAGTATCTCAAATGACAATTACAAACTTTGCTATCAAACTACAAGATATATAACCTTTTAACATAGGTCATTTTTTTAACTTTCTTCTTCCGTTAGACTAATAAAATTAATTAGCATAAACAACCAAATAATAAAAGTTTGTGAGTTGAATAGATCATTATTTTCTTTTATTGTCCTCTTGTTGACTTTTGAAAGGAAAGACAGGATGGAAAAAAAATAGAACAGAAAGAACTTGGATTGAAGAAAAAAAAAAAGAAATCATACTAAACGACCAATTAGTTCTAACATCAATAAAATTATAGAAATAAATAGAGATGCATTGTCATTTTACACTAAATCAATCTTTGTCGAGACTTACATTGCTACATTCTAGAAGGTGAGAGAACACTTTTTTTCAGTAAAATGTTATATATACTATTTTTGTATGCACATTTTTTATATACATTTTGTTGTACACAATATACAAATATCATTTCTCTTTTACAATTCGCTCTACAGCTATTCATTTCTTTCTGAGAACTTATTTTCTCATGACCAGTCAAGAAAAAAAAATCATTCTTTTTCCACATCAGTGTCTCCAAGAGAAAAAAATGTTTCCAAAAGAACTAAATACGTTCATCATATCCAAAAATATGTTTGACAAATTCCGTCGAACCCTAGTACAATCATAAGAAAAGAAAAATCGAAAGGACATTTGAAAATTTTGTAAAACAGTTTCTCTGCGTTGATCTTTTGAAATCTAATTTGGTTGTCTGCTCTGAAAGGAAGCAAGCTGACGCTGCCAAATACAAACTTTCAATCGCCTTATGAACAATAAATAGGAATTTATTGCTACATTCCGTACACCGTAAATATTTTTGGCGATGTTGTATCTTACCGGTATACCAAAACAAATAGAGCAAATACAAAATATAGAAAAAGCTCAGGTTCTATCTGAGCTAGTTGACAATGTTACTAGTTACTAACTACCTAAAACAAGTAAT
>NC_029790.2:125735646-125751687 GCF_000816755.2 Arachis ipaensis
TCAAACCTATATACCTTATATAATTGATACAATTTAATTTCTTCCTTCCATGAAAAATGATTGTCCCAGGTTTTAGGACCATGTTCTTCGACGAAACCTGATCATTCGGCCGCCTTGCCCTTGTAGGAGTTTATTAATTGCGTCTGTACCTCATGAGATACAGGTGAATGCTCCTTGTATTCCATTGTGAACTCACCTTTCCCCTGCAGTTATTGAAGGATCAAAAGAAAATTAAAAACCAACATTTGAGTAATATTTTATAAGCCATGTTCTTGATTCATGTAAACCGTGATATTCACCTGGGTCATTGAACGAAGAGCTGTAGAATACCCAAACATATTGTTAAGAGGGACCTGAAATAATTCATGCAGCAAATAATTTAGCAAGTACAAAAGGCATAAGAATTGAAATTGACAAACTGCATTAGATATTCCCAGTTAAGCCATTAAGGTTAAACCCTAGAGCATGCTCTCAAGTTTACAGAACAAGCATCAAAAGCATTCTAGTTTTGTTAAGTATGCACAGATTTTAGATGCCCAAAAGACATAAGCATGCTAACCTTCCCATTAACACTAACATAAATACTTGAACACCTTCCAATAAAAATATTAGCACGGATTTGTTAATCACTTACATGGGCAGTGATGATAGAGTCATCTCCTTCCTGATCATTGCCAACAATAACACCTTTTCTCCTGTTAACGAGGTAAAAAAATATCAGTAATTGTTAAAATTTATCGAAATATCCATTTGAAAGAGAAACAAGGATAGAATAAAATAAGAACCCCACTTGTTAATGTCACCAGCAACGGCTCCTTGGAATTCTGTTGGTACTTTCAGCTCAACAAGCATAACAGGTTCTAATATAACTGGCCTGGAAGCTGTATAGCACTGATACAAATATCAAAGAATATGGTCATTACTATGAAAACAAAACCATGGACAATATTATCAGGATGATATGTGCAATGTTATAAAATATGGATGTCAGAATTGTAAAGAACCTGTCTGAAAGCATAGATAGAAGCCAACTTAAATGCAAGTTCACTAGAATCAACAGCATGAGCAGCACCATCTGTCAAGACAACTCTAAGATTTTCGACAGGATGTCCAATTAAAGCCCCCCTGTATGAAAGCAACATTACGTTACCATAAAATGAGTATTGTAATACTACCATGGCTGAATCGCATAATAAAATTGATATTTCGTAAATATGCCAATGAATGAACTTTGGCTTCCTCAATATTACATTCTTAGTCCCCATAAATTACTTTTGAGTGCTCACTTATTCCATCATTACATTTATCGGTGGTCTTTAGTACATTCATGGGGAATAAGATAATATATGTTGAACGACAATTAGACTTAAAGTAGAAATCACAAATAAGCAATGATGAAAATTTCACTCACGAGTTGGCGGCTCCTTAAAACCTTTTTCAATTGCAGGGATAAAACCTGATGGAATAGCTTGCCCAACAAGGAGGTTTTCAAATTCGAATTTAGTTGGTGATCCTGCCGGAAGTGGTTCAATATACCTGCAAACACAGTGAATTCACTAAGCATCAAGAAACAAAAGGTGATTAGGGATAAGTTGGATCATCACAAATTCACAATCAGCTGCTATCATAAAGTAAGATACTTCATATGGAAGCCATTAGCCCAGAACCACAGCAAAGAGAAGAAGGCTTTAAACAATTTGTTTTAAATCTCAGGATTATTACACTTTTATTGTAAAAAGGAAAAGGATATTTATACACAAGGAGAAGTCTGGAAGTAAATGAAAATCCCTATCTAAAATTTGATTGCCCTTGAATACCAGCAATTTTCTGTTCCTAAGAGACATGCATTTAGTTTGGATGACATTGTTTGAAAATCACGATGTATACTTTCTTCATTTATTAATTCACAACACCTTTTATTTAACAAAACTTTCTTGACTAACTTTAAAATTTTTTAATAATGCATCAACTTAATTTTATTTCTAACTACACAGAAAAGAATATAAAATGAGATACATTTGTTTAAAAACTAACATGGACAAAAATGCCTCTTTTGTCAAGCGCTTATATTAAAAGGAACTTCTCAAAAAGTAATTTATGAATAAACAATTTGCTGTAAGATTAATATAAGTTACTTTTTTTTTATCTTTTAGAAAGTACTTATTAAGCCTAATACAAAAAATAGCCTAATACAAAAAATATATAATTACACACTACAACGGCATATTTATCTTGTAATATTCAGTAAGTTAAAACTTGGGGAAAAATAATTAAAGAATCTCGTAATGATCAAACAGTGCCTACTCCCTAATCTTGCCTTGCATGCAAGGTCTATGCATATTTAAACATGCTGTTGTTTGAGAGAAAGTTAATCAAGAGTGAGTCACAGTCATTATATTTCTTGCAAGGTTGGTTCACATGATTTCTATGCTCCAACCATAGGGTATTGAAAATTGTAATTGCAATTAAACAATTTTTGGAGTTATATCTTTGATGTTAACAGTTTGTCATTAAGTATCTCTCCTAAAGTTGTAATTATTGTAATTGGATAAAGGTAAAACACAAAAGAATGGTTTAATATCAAACAGCCTCCTTCACACGAATGTCGATCCTATCTTGGGATGCAGCTTTTATTAAGAATAATTGAGAGACAAGAAGGATTGAACCCTCTGTCTAGTCATAGAAGCTCTTATACCATTATTGAAACTCAGTCACTCTTTAAACTTTAAAAAATAGCTCAAGGGAGAGGGTCGCCCTAGACTTGTAAAGGCTTCTACTACACCTTATCCTTAGGACATGTGGAACTATAATATACCTTCTCATGCTCAAGACTGGACAAAGACTTACTATTTGGTTGACTAGACATTTTGGGGTGACCCAAAAACAACCATAGAATAGGTTCTGGTACAGTAATATACCATGATATGAACCATCTTTCCCATGAACTTAAATTGTTGGTCAGCAACATGATTTTATATCTAACACTTTCATGAGAAACAAATCCAAATCTTGATTATTGATATTGTAAATGTGAGATGTAAATTAGTGGGATACAAATAATAATAATAATAATAATTAGTGCATATGACAATCATAGTGCAAAGTGCCACTCTCAGGCAATCCACATGTCTAATCTGATTTTAATAAAAAAAATTCTTATGTATGGTAACTAATATAAAAATTACCGATACATACCCGATTACCCGTCCATATTGACCTTGCCCTCCAGATTGCTTCTTGTGTAAATAATCAAAATCAGCACGTTGTGTAACAGTTTCTCTGAAGTTTACACGGGGCTTTCCAACAGTTGCATCAACCTTAACAAGTAGGAACATAATAATGAAACTCCAGAAGCAGGAAATATAAAACCAGTATCAGCAAGGATTAACAACATTAATGCATGGGAAAGGAATAGGTACCTTATACTCTCTCCGAATACGTTCAACATAAATATCTAAATGTAGTTCTCCCATGCCAGAAATGATAGTCTAACAACAAAGGTAAACTATGTCATTGCAAGTACAACAAATTTGCCACTTTTGTGATCTAGATAAATAGAATAGAACATTACCTGCCCACTCTCTGGGTCTAAACCAACACGGAATGTAGGATCCTCTTTCTGGAAGCGATTCAAAGCTTTTGAAAACTACAAGTGATATACCAAGAAAATCAAATACTTGATAAGCTGGGACAGGGTGGTCAGTGTGTTACATAAAGAAACTACTTACTTGCCCTCCAGAATCTTTTGAAACTGGCTGTACAGCTAATGACATTACAGGTTCAGGAACATTCATGGAAGTCATTGTGTATTTAACTGATCCATCAGTAAACGTATCTCCTAATAACCAATGGATGGAAAAAAGTTAGACAAGTAACATGTATTAAGGCCAATATAAAACTAACTTAGGCAACATATTACTACAAGATTAAGTTCAAAATAGAGTGCAATTCATTCTCTACATCAATAGGCAGAGACTGCTAACAACAAAAGACTCAATTATCAGAAATTCAGAATGTTTAACAGCTGTTGAGAAGGACTGACGTAATTAAGCCTTAAAAATTTGATCAAACTATACAATTAGAGCCTTACAAATTAATTTAAAAGATTTAACTTAAGAGTTTCCTATGGGCATTGGTTAAGAGAGAAAATAGAAAAGTTTTGGTTTGCATTAAGTGCACAGAAAAATTTAAAAAATTAACATTTACTTGTTCTTATAGTATTCCTAGCAAGTGCCTTAACACTTGTTAACAAGACCCTTAATTAAATCTTGAATAAATAAAGGTACAATATAGGATTCCAGACATCAATAGGTTAGGGCAAGGACAAAAGACGAACCTGATGCACAATCAACACCAAATACAGCAACTATTTGCCCTGCATGAGCCTCTTGAATGTCCTGCAATTTGGATAAAATCCTAATTGAATATTAAATATATTTAAGTATTGAAATATATTAAACAGTCTTCGTAACAAATCAAGCAGGGAAAGGTACCCCTACCAAGTTACTCTATAGCAAAAATAATAGCCTATAACCTACCCAACTAAAGTTTCTTTTTCTTTTCTTTTCTTTTTTGTTTTTTCTTGATTTTTTAATATGGAGAGAAAACTAAACAAACTGGGTAGGACAAGGGGATATGAGTTCCTCTTTACCATAAAAAAATAATGAGAAAAAAATACCAATAACATGAAAATCTGCCAGTAATACTGTAAATTTAAAACCTAACCTCCATCTCATCAGAATGCATCCTAACTAAGCGAGGAACCTGCATCCATTAAGAAAAACATTTAGCCAAAAATTCATTATAATTTTGAAATGCAATACATGAAAGCACAGACCTAATGATCTAACTAGTGAAAATATTACATCACTGGTAGCACAGCAACAAAATTTTGGTGCATAGTTTTAAAGAAATTCATGAACCCAGGGTAGATTACAATTGAATAATTGCTATAATCTTATGCCATGCAATTTATTACTCTTCCCAAGATGAAATCTAAAGGAAATAATAAAAAGCTGAAGATTTCAACAAAACATTACTGCAAAGTTGTGTTTGGAAAAATCTTGAGTTAAAGCTATGATTTATAGCATAGCATTAGCCAAAAAAAATTCCAGGATTCAGTTGCACATATGCACATGAATAACGCAATCACAAAAACCTTAGAGTTTACCTTGATCTTCTTGCCGGTGTTTACATTAATAATAAACTCGCCCTTGCGGATCACACCCTCGTAAATTCTTCAACACCCAAAGCCGGGGGGTAGGAAAAATGAGAAAACAATCCAATAATTGTGTTATTTACAAAGTTAACACATTCAAAACAAAATATATGCAGACAACACACACACATAGGGAAAGTGATAAAATGGTTAATGGTGAGAGTGAAATGAGTAAATCTCGGTTGTGGGAGAACAAAATGCTCAGGAGGGGGAGGAGGGGAGCGCAATATGGGCCCAAGGGACTGGTAAATCTGGGTGGCAAGACTGGTGGGGAGGGGTAGTGAAATGATTTTGTTAGAAAAGAGAGTTGGGGAGTATATTGGGAGGTGACAAAATGCTGAGGAGGGCATTCAGATTGTTGGGATTAGAATCAGACTAGGAGAGGGCCAGGTCTCTCAAAAGCCTGCCATTTGTCACACATTGTTTTTTCCTTTCTCAGTAAAGAACACATGACCTGGGGAAGGGTAAAGCCACATTGGATTTTACCATTTCCTTCAGTTTCTGTACTGTTTGATCTCTTTTCTACCTACAATTGGTAGCAGCTGTTACATAGTCATATGAGATGTGACTTCTTTCTGTAATCATGTGAGCTCTAAAGTACTTCGACCATTCATGTACGATTATGCAGCCAAGAATTGCTCTCATCTCATAACAGCCAAATTCTCTTACTTGATACTGCCATATATATGTTGAAAAAGAGTTTGAAGTTATATTACCTTAAATATGTCAACTGGCCAAACCGCCCTTCCTCCAACTTAAATGCCAACGCTACAAGTGGCCCATCAGGACTTCCAGTCAACTCAACCTGAAAGTGCATAGATAAATTATTCAATAAAAAAGAAACAAGAGCACAAATGCAAAATCGGCTTGCAAAATCATTTGCAGGCCTCTCATTGCCACAGCAAGAACTCTTGAGGCCTTTTGGTATCATTTAAAATCCTTGGGCTTTTCCCGATGGATTTGCATCAATTTCTAATTACCACATTCTGGATCATACCAAGAAGCAAATACAACTGGTAACTTTCCAGTGTTTTGGTCCATTCGGTTGAAACTTGTAAAGGAAGTCCATGCCTTTTAACAGCTCCTTTTCGACTACTGATTTAATTGAGATATGATTACCTTTTCGGCCTCACTTTGGTGCTTAGTACATGGTCTGTCTAAGGGTGTTCCTCACTTCCTCTAGCTAACATTCAAAGGGATTGGCATGCTTTAGTACATGGTCCTGTTTGTTGGGTGATACCATTTTGTATCCATGTGAGGATATTCCATCCTCTTGTGTACATTCTTCTCTCTCCTAATAAAATTTCTTTTTCTATCAAAAAAATTTAACCTTCCTTTGACTAAGTTGTGATTTATATTTTGAAAACTTATGCAATAGTTATCATCCCGATTAAATCTAAGTTGTGTTATTTTTCATTTTGTATTTACTTTTTCTGCCTGGAGTCTTACAAATGCTACTATAGATGCAAGAAAATGTCCACATGAGAATTTTTAACTTTTTTAAAGATTATGTTTAACTAGTAATTACATTTTAAAAAATCCATGAAAATTTAATTATTCGAGTAATTAACCAAGTTCTTAATTGATGTTTTTTCCCTTTTTTTATGTTTTACTCTATTTTCCATATATCTTCTTGTATGATGCTTCAAACCAAATATTCTTCTTTCACTCCCACCCAAATATATATCTAATCTATATATATAAAGAAACTTATAAATCATCATTAAAAAAATAGCCTGCAAATTCAGAGGCCAATTGACAATTTATGACAAATTGATCATAATATCAAAGCAAAACAAAGATAAACATCTTATAAATCAGGTACCTTTTCCTCATTCTTTGTTTGGTCAAGGGCATAACTACTAACTTCAATTGGACATGGCAAATAATTAAGTACACCATCCAGAAGTGGCTGTACTCCCTGTATCAGTAACAGAAGACAATGAAAAGCATAAGAGGCAGAAGGTAAAAATAGGGATGCCTGCAAGCATATGCATGTACAAGAGAACCTCTTGGGGGTTTGGGAGTTTGAACTTGAGAGCAAGGATACCAACCCTAGACGAATTGATGATAAAAAGATTCATCAATTACACAAATCCAATCAAAAGGTAACTTAATAAATCATACAAATTACAAAACATTACACGACACATTAACAGAGCAATCCAGCATATCACAAGCAAGATAGGAGATAGAACACAAATAAGAGATGAGTAGTCAATAATAGATAGTTATAAACACAGCAGCATTCTAATAAAAATTTATCAGGACAAAATATTTTATTCCTTTATATTTATTGTGTATGGTCATAAATTGACCTGTATTTGATTTCATTTGGGCATATGATGGGATAAAAGATCCCAGACATCTATGATCCAATCAAAACAAACGTAAAGGATCTAGTAGGTTGGGCAACTTAAGCTACCTCTTGGAATATTTGAATATTTTACACTCCTAATATTTTGAGCCATCCTGACAAATATTAAATACCTGCTAACATGATGCATGCCATTTATGATCCCATATGATATGCATACACAACCATTATAGCAGTTGTGTATTACAGAATGTCGGGGCAACTAAGCCAAGAGGATTTAAGTTCTCAAAAAAAGAAAAGGAAAAAAAAAAACAAATATCCAAATTAGGTGCATTGTATACATATGGGAAATAAGGATACAACATATTAATAATGTAAAGAGGAGGAATACAGAAAGCAATGACTATATAGCATAGAATACACATAAGAACTAAAGGTAATTCAATGGTTACCTTATTTTTAAAAGCACTACCCATGAACACAGGTACAAACTTCCGTGCTATGGTGGCCCTACGAATTGCTTCCTGCTCAAAGAAAAATGACATCACAATAATACATCTCAATATTTAATAAAATAATTAAATATTCTAAACTACATATAAAGCTAAAGGAGAATGTAGTACATCGACTTCATGATAATCTATCAGTGAAAAACCATAGGCCAAAGTGAGTAAAAAATGCAAGAACTAAGCATCAACGAAGAACCATGCTTACAACTTTTATTAGCAGAAACCACACATATTACTATATAAGCGATTATTTTCACTGATAATCATAAAATAACTAGACCACTTCCCATTGACACACCTATGCCTTTCCTATTTCTGATACACATCTAGAATGCTCAAGACTTCTATGTAATCAACAATAAAACATCTCAACAAAATAATTGTCAGAGGTAGACCAAACTTAAGAAACTGACTCTACCAGCTAGATTAGGATAAATACAACAGATTCAGAAAATATCTTCTCTCTCTACTCAGTTTCAGTTAATACCAAACTTCAATAGGGATGAGGGAAAGGGGGAAAAAAACCAAAAAATGAAAAAAGAAAACCCACAGACCTGAAGGTCAGCAGGTGATATGGGCTCATCACCAAGAAAAGCTTCAGCAAGTTGATCATCAACTTCTGACACAGCTTCTATGAGCTCACGCCTTTTTTCTGCTACCAAGGCTTCCATATCTGCAGGCACCTCTTCAGTGACAACTTTTTCACTGAAATAAGCAACAATAGAGCATGCTAAAAATAAGCCATAAGGAGAATTAATTTTAGTAATAAACAGCAATAATTTTGAAACAAACCCATTAGAACCCCGAAAATAGTATGCTTTTAATTGCACAAGATCAACAAGTCCCTCAAAATCATCCTCCAAGCCTATCGGAACTTGCATTGCAGCACTATGATGCCGAAGCTTAGATCGTGCCTGTAAAAGTAATAGTCCTCAAATGAGAAAAAAGTTATGCAACTATAATGATGATGTAAGCACTTTTGGCTATCTTTTGCTATTGTATATATATAATCTCTTATCATCTTCCTTCTATCCGTCTTAATGATATTCTTCTATCAATATAAATACAATAAAAAAGAAAGTATGGTGATGATGATATAATGAATCAAAAGGAAACTAAAAGGATTTCCAGAATGCACAAAGGTAATAACAAATAATACTTACTAAACTACAAAACTAAAATTTGATAGCTTATGTATTGCTGCAAAATCTTAATTAATGTGATGCTATTAAGGTGAAGTCATAGAAGATTTTTAATAAACAGGTTACAGAAGATTTTATCATGAAAAATCAGCTTTAGAAGAGGTTCAACTTTTTCAAATTCCTTAATTTCTCAAAGATCAGCAACCAAGGGATTGAGGAACCGAATCTGTGAAATTCTCTTCCATAAAACCGTATGAATGGCAATAAAACTATAAAACATATCATCTATACTGTCTTCATTAATCTCCAACGAACCTGATTTAAAACTTTCCATGGATCTGCTCCCATCCGATCAAGCTTGTTAATAAATGCAAGTCTTGGAACCTCGTATCTTCTCATTTGTCGATCTACTGTGATGGACTGACTTTGCACACCACCAACACTACAAAGTACAAGAATAGCACCATCAAGGACACGCAAAGCCCTCTCAACTTCAATGGTGAAATCAACGTGACCAGGTGTGTCAATTATGTTAATCTGCAATGACAAATTTCCCAAAAGAAATACAAATACAATTATACTTTTACCCAAAAATTAGAAAGTATAAATAATTAGCAAGTCAAAGAGATGGAAGAAGGAAGTCATCAGTACTGCAAGTATAATATAGAATTCTTATTCCAATATTCCAATGTTCCAACATTTCTGACTGTCATCGAGACAATTTGCTTTTGCTTAGCAGACTAACTTTTTTATTTTCTCAATTCCACTTAAGAATGATTACACATAGAAACCTTTTCAACCTTTTCTCCATTCTCCATCATAACTAATAACTAATCCATAACAATAATTAGTATGTTAGGGATTGCAGTAATCACTATACATTAAAAGCTCATTAGCTCTTCAAAATTGATTTAATACTTAAATTCAGTCTGAGCTCAGTCAACTCATAACCACATAAAATTCATCAAACTGAATCTCAACTCGAATCATAAATTCAACACTGAAATGGAACTGACTGATTCATCATAGTCACTAGTAGATTGACAGGTACTTCAATACACATTTTCTTTACAGAAAACGTAAAAAAATAATTACTTTTTGAAAAATTAGACTAAAATTGAAGTAAATAACTACTTTTATATTGTTTTATCATTTGAGGAATAGCAAAACAACAAAACCATTTGGAGAAGGGGAACAGTTTATCAATAGCAGAGAAAGGGATATTACCTTATAGTCTTTCCAAGAGCAGTAAGTAGCAGCAGACTGGATAGTGATACGTTCTCCCTCCTCCAAGTCCATGGAATCCATCTTGGCGCCGACGCCGTCTCTGCCCCGAACCTCGTGGATCTCGTGGATACGACCAGTGTAGAAAAGCACTCGCTCCGTCAAAGTTGTCTTGCCGGAGTCGATGTGAGCAGAGATCCCGATGTTGCGTAACCGCTCCATGGACTCCTTCCACCATGGCTCCTTGTCCGCCGCCGCCGCCCTCGCTCGAGCAGCGTTGCCCGACGAGAAGTGCCGCAGGTGGAATGCACCGGCAAGGAGGGACGACGCCGGAGACGGAGATGGCGATGGGGATGCCGGGGGCACGGAGGAGGAGAAGAAGGTGTAGAGTAGGCGCGGCGCAGAGGACCTGGCAATCCGTGCCATGATGATGGTGGAAGAGGTGGCGCAGGGTTTTTCGTTTGGTTTGTGGTTTTGTGGGGGGCTTACAGCCAGTGGTGCCTAAACCCTGTGATCGAAATAGGAAAATTATTAGGCATATAGGCAAATGTTCTTAGGAAATTTTTAAAAAATAAAATAGAATATATCCTCAGATAAGCCCTCATGAAATTTTGTATTTAGCTTTTTGGCCTCTGAAAAAATTTTATTACAATTAAGGTCTTCGAATTTTATATAAGTGAAATGTTTAGGTTTTTCTGTTAGTCAAAATTGTTGACCACTAATAACAAAAATTTATGTGACCGTCAAGATATTGGCATGACTATAACGTTGTTACGTGTTGTCAATCAGACTAATAGATCTTCTAAATTGAATTTCCTAGACAAAATGCTGTCTTTCTACTTAAATTAAAACAACATTCATATTCAAATCTTATTTTGCTGTTACACTAATAGCATTGATATTTATATCAGAATTTGTTGGAGATAAGCCTCAATGTAGTCCCTGAAGTTGCACTCGAGCCTCATAGTAGTCCCTGAACTTAAAAGTTCTTCAGAGTCATCCCCGAACTTGCACTCTGAGACTCAAAGTGGTCTTTCCGGCGATTTCAGCACACGTGGCGCAACCAGAAAGCTTAGCTAGCAGCGTTTGTGACACGTGGGACTCACAACGGCTAGCTGATGTGGCAAAGTAAACTCTTCCGACTCAATTTGGTCCCTCAGGTGAAGTTAAAACCCTGATCCCCTTTTTTGAAAGCCACATTGTTCACTCTGCTGTCTCCTCATCGGTGCTGTGTTCTTCTGTTCTCCCTCTCTGAAGCCCGAAGGTTATGGCTA
Organism: Arachis ipaensis; assembly: GCF_000816755.2. NCBI lineage: Eukaryota > Viridiplantae > Streptophyta > Magnoliopsida > Fabales > Fabaceae > Arachis > Arachis ipaensis. The sequence continues at coordinate 125,747,331 of NC_029790.2, forward strand.
GCACGAGCAATGCAGCTGGGAGCTCGAACAACCCACGATCATTTGGAAGCATCATGAGGAGAATGAACAGAAATAGAGAAGCTCGTTTGCCAAAAATGAAAAAAAAATCATGGGAAGCCTGGTTTCTCTAAAAGAGGTAAGCCAAAAATGAAAAAAAAATGTGGTTCCTCTGTTTTTTGATATTGTTGTTAATCTAATATTCACAAAAGTTCATGCCATTTTTTTTATTGTAATTGGTGGGTATGAACGCCTCTGTTCTGTTCTCTGTGCTAGGGTTTGATCACTACTGGCTTTCGTAGTGGTTTGGCAAAGAAAATTGTAGAGTAGGAGTGTTTCTTGTGCTTTGATAATATGAAAACGTGTTCCTTATGTGTTAGAGTTTACTGCTCTTAGTGGAGGAGTTTCCAAACTGTTAATGTGTTTCAGGACAATGACTCTGATCAATGAATTTGTTAAACAGAGTTTGCATGATCACAATAGAAGTAAAGATCTTTTGGGAGTTGAAATTTTTTGTAACTCTGATAATGGATTCTGAATTTGACTGATTTACCTAATTGCCTTTCTTTGTATTGGGTTGGTTTAGTTAAACTGAATGTAATGTGTAATGCTGTTTAGTTAAACTGAGTGTGTGATCATAAAGAATTCTTGCATACATAAGTTAGAGTAATATAAAGTAATAAGTTTTGCAGTTGCTAATGAAGTTAACTTAGCTATTGGAATAGTCACATTGTTTGATGAATTTGGTCTGGACTAGTGGATTAGTTGTGGGAAAGGGTATGTAAATTTGAATGGTTTGATCCACTAAGATTGAAGTTAGTGTCTAGAGAACTGCTATCCTTAGTTACACCAAAATAATGTTCTTGATTTCACACTTTCTTATGTTCACATGACACAAATCATTAGCAACATGATCAAAATAAAGGTGAAATATCATATAATTTAACAGTTAACAACTAACAAAGTTAGGCACTCTATTCAATACCCCGGTCCACAATAACCTTTTCTAATAAAAATTTTGAAAAAAAAAATCACAAAATAATAGAAGACTTAACTTATATTGTTAATTTGAATATAGTGATAATATAGCACAGTGAAATATTAGAGGGAGAAGGAGAAGTAGAAAAGCAAGGGAGTGGTGCTTTTGTTGCCAACTGTCAAGTAATGAAAAGGAGAGAGTGAGAGTGATGATGAAAATGGTAGAAGAAGATTAGGAGTGAATCAATGCTATGATATGAAGAAGATAACAGATGCCATTCAATGAGCTTTCATTAACTACTATTTACCATTACTATTTCTAGATGGTTTTTCTTGTTTCATCTCCACTTTCAATGTTGTATATTATTTTATTGTTTTTTAACCTCTCTAGTTAGTGATTACTTTAGCTCCAAATTTGGCAGATTTTCTTTATTTCTGTGTGCCTTTTTTTGTTGGTAGTAAGTTGTAGTTGTATATATATATATATTTCCCTCAGTTGCAAAAGAAAAAAAAAAGGGTCTTGGTCTTGGGTTTTGTGGGGAACTACACGGAGAGTGAAGTTTGGTGCCTGTCCTTGTGATTTATTTGCCAGTTTGATTTAAGGCACATATTGCTGATTATATATGCTGAATTAATCCTGGACTGATTATATGATGTTAATACACTGGGCTGCTGTCTATATATGCAGAATTAATCCTGGACTGATTATATGCTGCATAATGTTCTGTCAATCTATTGTTATTCATTTATCCTGTTCTGCATAATGTTCTGTAACAGTGCTGTGTAGGGACTAGTTTGATGTCACTTACATAAGTCTAGGGACTATTTTGATGTCACTTATATAACTGTAGGGACAATTTTACTGCCTGAAAACAACTATCTGACCCCTTCTTTGGTATCTGAAACAGGGCCTTATAAATGCAGTTAAGGAGGTTTTTCCAAATGTCCATCACAAATTCTGTGTTTGACATCTGTGGAAGAACTTCAATAAGCAATGGAAGGATCTCCAACTTAGAAGGCTACTTTGGGATTGTGCAAGGTGTACTAGCCAAGATGGCCTTGATATCATCAAAAAGATTGAAAGGGTTAATAAGGAAGCTTGGGAGTATTTGAACAAGTGGCCCTATGCAAGGTGCAACACAGGAATTGCTACAAGGCTTGCGAATTTCATGAAGTTTGTGTCCAACCCTGGATTCAAGGCACCCAGACACAAAAAATGAAGATTAAGATGATTATGTTTAGGAAAAACAGACTGCTTTTTTTTTTTCATCTATTTTGCTGATGTTGTTTACAATGCCTAAAACATTGTCCCAGTGTTGGGAATTTTAGAATTTGAATTTTATCAGGTCAATATGTCAACAACTTTGATATACTTAGTGTTTTGGCTCTATATTGTGTCTTTTTTGAGTCAAACATTACCAATATGAATTATGAATTATGACTTTATTGAATTGAGTTTTCTCAGCCTTTTGTTTATATCTTATCCTCTGTTACAAATTTAAGAGTAGTTCAAATCTTGTCCATTTCTATTTCATTGAAAAGAAGTCCAGGAACAAAAGTATGCATATAATCAAACACTTTAATTTCCATTTCTTTCAAACAAAAGGATAGGAACAAGTACATGAACAAGGAATGCATATAACATGCATGTCATTTGTTTTTTGCTAGATACACTTGACTCTGCTGTCTATTCAGCTTTAATACAAGAACACCAATTACAATCAACAGTATGAACACAAAGATCAAAATTCTTCCCATTTTTAGAACCCTAATTTCAGCTTCTAATTTGCCAAATTTTTAAGCCATCTTCATCTTCCATTCTTCATCATCAACTGAATGTCTTGTTCTATCATCACATGGCATGGCATCTTCCAAAACTTTATCAACCCACATAAACAATCCACACCATTTCTTACCCACAGTCTGCACATCAAAGAAAATTCAATCAGCAAAATTTATATCCATAAATACAGCAATCAACAACAATAATACTTACATTGTAGTTCGGGCAACCCAGGAACGGTCTCCCTGGATTAGAATCCGTCTCTGACCACCGCAGCACCGGTCTCGACCCGCAGGCATACCATTCTGGCAAACGAACTTCTCTGTTTCTGTTCATTCTCCTCATGATGCTTCCAAATGATCGTGGGTTGTTCGAGCTCCCAGCTGCATTGCTCATGCTAGCCATAACCTTCGGGCTTCAGAGAGGGAGAACAGAAGAACACAGCACCGATGAGGAGACAGCAGAGTGAACAATGTGGCCTTCAAAAAAGGGGATTAGGGTTTTAACTTCACCTGAGGGACCAAATTGAGTCGGAAGAGTTTACTCTGCCACATCAGCTAGCCGTTGTGAGTCCCACATGTCACCAACGCTGTCAGCTAAGCTTTCCGGTTGCGCCACGTGTGCTGAAATTGCCGGAAGGACCATTTTGAGTCTCAGAGTGCAAGTTCGGGGATGACTCTGAGGAACTTTTAAGTTCAGAGACTACTATGAGACTCGAGAGCAACTTCAGGGACTACATTGAGGCTTATCTCGAATTTGTTGCAACACCAACAGCATTAGCATTCACATAAAAGCTCTTGTACTTTGTCATTCATATCAGAATTTAAATAGAAAAGTAACGTTTTATCCAGGAAAAAACAACATCGCTTTTGTGCTTCGATTTGGAGGGCTTATTAGTCCAATTCGCAACACGTGACAATGTGCTTGTTTGGACGCCATTATTTTGATAAAAAAAAATATTTTTTCAATGAAAAAAGATTTTTTTTTATTTTTTAGCGTATTTAGCAAATTTCGAGTAGTAAAAGTAAAAGCACTAGAAAAATCAGAAAAACATTTTTTTTTAGAAGCTGTAATTTACATCTTTTTTTAAAAGATCTTTTTTCTTTTAAAAAAAGATGTTTTTCATGTAATAAATAAATAAATAAGTACTTTTATATTGTTATATCCAAACATAATTAATAGATAAAAAGATCTTTTTGTATGAGATACCCAAACATAAAATTACTTTTACTTTTCTATAAAATCTTTTAAAAAAAAAATAACTCGAAAAAAAATATTTTCTTAGAACATCATCCAAACAAGCCCAAAACCCTAAACCCTAAACCTATATCAGTAACTTAATGGCTACCTAGACTTCTGCCATTAGTGATCAACAACTTTAACTAACGAAAAATCTAAATGTCTCACTTATATAAAATTCGAAAACTTTGATTATAATAAAAAAATTTCGAAGACCAAAGCGTTCAATACAAAATTTTTTAAGAACCTATTTATATATATACTCAATAAAATAAATTTAATAATTACATATTTGTGTACTTTTTTAAAAAATTAGGCAAATGTTCTTATGAAAATACAAAATATTATATATAAAAAAAT
>NC_029790.2:125752330-125752664 GCF_000816755.2 Arachis ipaensis
AGTAAAAGTTACTATTAATGAATTAAAACAAAAAAAAAAAATTTTACTATTCATATTTTAAATATGTGATAACTATCATGTACGATTCTACGATAATTTTTCACATTTAATTTGCAATAATCGTTCTTATTTAAACTATTTCAGTCATTTTCGTAGCATTGTTATCATTTTTATATAAGTGTTGCTGATCTCCAATCAAACATTCCTTCGAATATTCACCAAAGAATTTATATTTCTATGTTGTATTCAAGTTTTGAAAAACAAACCAATGACCAATCATTCAATTGATGAAATTATAAATTCAAAAGTTTAACGAGACTCCATTAAAATGAAA
>NC_029790.2:125752750-125764069 GCF_000816755.2 Arachis ipaensis
GAATCGGATATAATAAAATAAAATATTTATGTATAAAATATATATTTTAAAATAAATTATATTTTTGTAATTTATTATTTTAAATTAATTAATTACTAAAAAATTATACTAGTTAAACTAATTAATTATTTTTTTTGCTAATTTTTATTCTGTCATAACAAAGTAGTTTATACCTTGAACTGAATTAATTTGGTGATTGGTTCTTGATTAACTAGGTCGAACCGATAGATTTGATTTAGTTCGTTCTAAAAATCATGATTGTATTTTAGTAAAATTATGTATAACATAACATGCCATAAAAATTTACTTTTTATCTCCTAATAGGATAATTTGACATTTGTTTCAAAATTAGAAAGCTTGCCTTTAAAACACCAAACATTTTTTAATAATATTTTTTAACAAACAGTGTTGATAATTAAAATAATTTAATTTTATTATGTGATTGTTCTTGAAGCAAAATTTTATGTTATAAGTTATTCAAACTGTGATGTTAATAATTTGACGAATTAGAAAAAAGAGAAAGAGTAAAAATTGAGAGCGGGAGAAAAATTAGTTTTTCAGTTCTTCTAATTTTAAAATTTTCAAACGAATGAAAACAGAAAATGAAAAAAAAATGTTTTGTAGTTAATCTTATGTACTTTTATTATAATTAATTACCATTAATATTAAACTAATAAAAAAATTTAAGTAACACTCTTCCGCAAGTTAGAATTGTATATATCTTGACAATCCTAACTTGGAAACATTAGTAAAGAAAAAGACTTGGTGGCAAAATTTTGGTAAAAAAGATCAACAAGTTGGTCTTTGAAACGAACTGACATAAAATGAATGAGACCAAACAAATGTTTTAATGTGTTTGGTTTTCTCATAAAAGATGGAATTATTGGCTGGTTGTCACATAATATAGTGATAAACTTTTGAAGCGATAAACCAATGAAATCCATTAAAAAATGAACAATGCTAGGGAACTAAAAGGGTATTAGCCAAAAACTAGCCAAATACCTTTGAGTGAATCCAAAATCTTTACGAGTTAATATATATGAATGTTTCTTCTGCTAAGTATCAAAATGTTTCTTCTGATAAGTATCTGAATGTTTCTTTTGCAAATGTGAATGCATCTATTTCTTTAAGAATTTTATATTTTTTTTAAAATTTTATAGATATTTAATTATTTTTGCTAAAATATAACTGGATATTTCTTTTGTTAAGTATTAGGATGTTTTTTTCATATTAAATGAATGCTTTTTTTTGTTATATTTCTGTAATTGTAGCCGTTGAATACAGTTCTTAGTTCAACCATTTTTGCCAACCAATATTAGTATTTAGATTATGTTAAATTTTAAGGATTAACTGACACTGATCGGTTGATTGAATTGTTATGATTGCTTGTTTTAATTAGTGTACTCTGCTTGTGCTTGTTTGTGCACGATTGATGCAGGTGCAGGAAAAAGAGATACATTAACAACCGAGACAGATGTGGAAGCTTGCTCCAATAGTAAAACAAGTGTTCCTAGAAAGAATAAATACCGTATGAGAAACATCACATTGTTTGGTGTAGACTTATCCCCGGATAACATCGCCGTCGCTATGGTATACTTTGTTCAAGGTGTTTTAGGCCTTGCAAGACTGGTTGTCAACTTTTTTCTAAAGGATGATTTACATCTGGATCTTGCTGAGGTATGTCTTCTTAGTTGAAGGTGTAATCAATTAAGTTTGAGTTAGATGTCGGTGATAACACATCTGATTTACGAAAGGAAAGCGGTTCTTATCGATGGTGGCAAATCCGACGAGCCAGATATGAGATATCGGTGATAGAAGAGGAGTGGGTCACGGTGGGAAGGCGGAGAGGGCCTGACGGTGAGAGAGATAGGTCTGTGTGTGTGATTGTTGGAGGTGGGTAGGTTAATGTGAGAGAGAAGAGGAAGGTTTTTATAGGTTTTAATTAGGTTTACTTAATCAATTTTAAATTTTGAATTTAAAAAATTAAAATTAATGTGGTTTTGTTTAGTTTTTGGCTGGTAATCTCTTGGTTCCATATATTTTTTCTTAAAAAATATAACTAACTAGCTTCATACGTGGCAACGATAAGAGACCTATATTCAGTTTTTACAGAGGACTTGGCAACGATAGTTTGCTTCTTACTCTTCCTGCTAACGAGAGAGTTTTCAAGCATGAAGTAATAACCGAAAACGGAATGACGACTATCGGCACAGGTAGCCCAATCAGCGTCGGTAAATCTAGTGAGATGCATATTAGAAGTAGAGGAGAAGAATAGATCAGTAATATGCCTTTTAAATGTCAGAATACGTAAAAAATAGCCTATAAGTGAAAAGTGGTTGTAATAAAAAATACATATATATTTAGTATTCTGATAAAATTTGATTATATATAAAAAAAAGTTGATGATTCTGTTACAATAAATTTAATTATTGTGTAGGTGACAGTAGTCCATTTGGTTCGCTCCTTCAAACACCTATGGTGCATGTGGATGACATGGCTAGAGCCGATATATTTTTACTTGAACATGCTAATCCAAAAGGGAGGTATAATTGTTCATCATCTTTGGTTACTGTTAAAACAATATCTCAAGTCGTTTCTTCTAAATACCCGTAGTTTCAGTGGTTAACACTAGGTGAGAAGTGGTTGTATAGTCTAAAAATGAGCTCAAACGTTCAACAACATAAAAGATATCGGGTCTAGTATTTGTGAGGTAAAGGAGTCGGCCGATAAGCTGTCTGTAAATAGTGTTGTCCGTTAAAATAGTTTCTGACTCTTTCGAGAGTTTCTGACTATAATCAAATAGAGTGGAACGAGGCTTGCAATCTAGATAACCAAAATCCTTGAGAAGGTCCATGGTGTACTTCCGCTGATAAATGTGAATTCCACAGTTGGAGTGTGCTACTTCCATTCCCAATAAGTACTTGAAATTACCAAGATCCTTTATTTTGAATTTGTCATCCAAAACTTGATTGATGGAATTGATTTCGCCAATGTCATCTCTGGTTAAAACCAAGTCATCAATATATATTAGAATGACAGTGAAGCTTTCGAATTGTTTCTTGATGAAGAGGGAATGATCACTGCTTATAACCAGCATCAACAAGAGTCTGAATGAGCTTAATGTTCCATTGTCTGCTTGCTTGCTTAAGCCCATATAGAGACTTTTGCAATTTATAAACTAAACCTGGTTGTGACACAGCCAAATCGGATGGTATCCTCATATAAAATTTTCTTGTCCAAATCTCCGTGAAGGAAGGCAGTATTGACGTCCAGCTATTTCAAATGCCATTTTTTTGCCGCTGCTATTGCTAACATTACTCGTAGAGTAGTCATTTTGACAACTGGACTAAAAGTATCACCATAATTCACTCCTTGCATTTGAGTAAATTCTTTTGCAACTAGCCTCGCTTTGTGCCTTTCTATGGTGCCATCGGGATTGAATTTTACCCAAAAAATTTATTTACAACCCACAACCTTCTTGCCTTTTGGGAGTTCAGTGAGACGCCAAGTTCTGTTCTGATTTAGAGCTGTCAATTCAGCTTATATTGTCTTTCTCCAACATTCATGTGCAGCCGCTTTCTCATAAGTGCTAGGTTTCGGATTTGAGGTAATGGCTAGAGAAAGGGACTTATATTTTGAGATTAGTTTATCATATGACAAGTGTTGTGAGATAGGATATAAAGAGTTAGAGTTAGCAAATTTGCTAGAGTGAACTGCGTGGGTTATCATACAGTGGTAGTCCTTCAAATAAACAGGCGATTTTTTAACTCTTTCATATTTTTTAGTGATGCAATCATGTGTGATGTCATAGTTTTGTGATGTAGATGTTTTGTTAGTGTGTGGTGTGGTAATGGGTGTAATGGTGTGTGAAGAAATTGGTGAGTGCACTAAACTTGAGAAATGTTCATTTGAATTTATGAGTGTGGTATGTGTGAGTAATTGTAAATAATGTGTGAATGGTGTATCATATTAAAAAAGATTAATACATTGTGGAGTACGAATGGGTACCGCAGGAATGTCAGTGCTAGTGAAATATGAAAATAAAAAATGAGTTTCATAAAAAGTTACATTTTTAAATATAAAAATTTTCTTTTATTTTAAATCAATAAGTCGAAAATCCTTTGTTTCTAGTTTAAAATCGAGAAAAACTGTTTTTCTGGCTCTTGGGTCTAATTTTGTTTTTGAATTTGTTAATGTAAAGACATATGCAAGAGAACCAAATACTCTTAAATATAAAAGGGTAGGTAAGTTACCATACAAAAGCTTATAAGGATTAGCATTATCCAGTTTAGTACTGAGCAACCTATTAATTAGGTGATTAACGTGAGCAACTGCGTATTGCTAAAAACAATGTGAAATTCTTGATTGAAACAACAGTGCTCTAGCAACACCGAAAATATGTTGGTATTTTTGTTCTACAATCCCGTTTTGTTCTACACAAGAAATTTGGTGTAAAATGCTTGTTAATGAAAAAAAAAAGAATTTTAGGGTGAATTCTGGTTCATTGTTAGTCCTTATACACTTAACTTATTTTTCAAATTGTACTCTGATAAATTAAAAAATTAATAACCAATTGTAATGTCTCAAATTCGGTTTTCATAAAAAAGATCCAAGTGAATCTGCTCTTGTCATCTACCACAGTAAAAAAATACCTATGTCCTTCATTGGAAGGGACAGAAATAAAATCCCAAATATCCATATGAACTAAATAAAAACAATCTTTTATTTCAGTTGTACGAAGATCAAAAGATAATTTCTTTTGTTTTGCGAAATGACATGAGTCACAAGAAAATTTTGAAGCAGTAAATCTATAAAAGGATAATATTTTTTTCAATAAAATCAGTTTATGTAATGTATGTGTCATAATCTAAGATGTCAAATGTTGTTGTGCTCAGTGTGTGAAGGTGTTATGGGATGAGTAGTAATCGTAGTTGCCGCCAATGAAGCTTGCTTTGTTGAAGGAGAGAAAAAGTGAGAGAATTCTGGTTCTCTACTCATTATATATAACCATTCTCTACACTTAGCAATGCCAATCATTTTTTATGTGGATCAATCTTGTATCTCACAATACTTGTCATCGATTAACAATCGGCAATGTAAGTTTAATGTTAATTTTGACACAGAGATCAGTTTAAAATAAAAAAAGAAATGTACAAAATATTTTTGAGAAAAAAGTTTTTAGAGAATGTGATTATGCCAATGATGTTGCTGACAGTTTTGGTCCCATTTGGCAATATCATTGATTGGAGCAATATTTTAAAAATTTGCGAAATCTTTTAAATCGAAAGTCACATGATCTATTACATCGGAGTCAATGACCCATAGTGCATATTTTAGACTGATAATGTTCATAATTCTTGCATTAAAATGTAATGCAATGGTTTTACATGGAGTGGAGGTCTGAATGGAATTAGTTAAAATTTGGTTTGCATTATGAGGTTGTTCGCACACTTTTGTCTTTGATAAACTCTAACAAGACAAATTTTTGTTCTGGAGTGAACTCAGATATTGATATTCCAGTGTTCTTATAGACAATTGAGCTGGGATTGTTTGTCACTGAGTATATCATCATGCTCCTCGGTGATCACGTGATTGATTGTGGTGTTATGTTATTGCCATTCTTGGAAATGGGAGGAGCACCATGCTTCTTATAGCACACATCTTCTGTGTGGCTGATAAATCACTATTTTATGGTTTATCTTGTACTCAATTGAGTGGTTTTTATCTACTCTTTACCCACTTATTCATACTATTTGCATGGTTTTACATTTGTCTTCCTAATTATGTGCTTTGATTGAAAACATGTTTTTTTGGACTTATATTTGCTAATATTAATCCTCTCTTATTACCATTAGATGCCTTGATATGTGTGTTAAGTGATTTCAGATATTACAGGGCAGGAATGGCTCAGAGGATGAAAAGGAAGCATGCAAAAGTGGAAGGAATACAAGAAGTTGGAGAAATTGCTAAGCTGTCTAGCCTGACCTCTTCGCACTCAAACGGCTATAACTTTAGCTACAGAGGTCCAAATGACGCGGTTCCAGTTGCGTTGAAAAGCTAACGTCCGGGGCTTCGATTTGATATATAATATGTTATAGTTTTTCTGACACTAGGCGACGCGATCGCGTGATCCATGCGGCCGTGTCGCAATGACGGAAATCCAGCGTGGCAAAAATTCGAAACCAGCGAATTCTGGACTGTTTCTGACCCAGTTTGCGGCCCAGAAAACACAGATTAGAGGCTATAAAGTGGGGACTGCATTCATTCATGAGGAGGCTCTCATAATTCACTTTTTATATTTTAGATGTAGTTTTTAGAGAGAGGTTCTCTCCTCTCTCTTAGGATGAGGATTTATGATTTCTCTTAATTTTAGGAGTAACTCTCGATCCAGGTTTAATATTCCTTTTACTTTTTATTTCTCTTTTACTTTCAGATACTCTCATGCTTTTATTTGTATTTGATTTATGTTGCCCAATTGGCTTATGAACTTTTCCATGTTAGATTTTACTACTTTGAATGTATTTTATTCGAGGTATTCTCAGATTTAATTTTGCTTTGCTTTATTTATATTGATGCTTTTTAATTTAGATATTTTCTTCCTTTGGGCAAACTCATTGTTAATTGAAAATTGGATTTCTTCATTTCATTAATTCAAATTCCAATAACTCTAGTCTTTCCCAAAGAAAGACTAGGACCTGAGGAATAAAAATTAATTCATCCACTTAACTTACCTTCATAGTTAGAGGTTAACAAAGTGGGAGAAAAATCCAATTCTCATTACAATTGATAAGGATAGGACCTCCAGTTCTAATACCTTGCTAAGAGTTTATTTTTATTATTATTATTATTTTATTTTACTTGTCATATAACATATTCCCACCTTACTTCCAAAACTCCAATTTACAAACTCATAACCAATAATAAGAACATACTTCCCTGGAATTCCTTGAGAAGACGACCCGATGTTTAAAATACTCGGTTATCAATTTTAAAGGGGTTTGTTACTTGTGACAACCAAAACGTTTGTACGAAGGGATTTTTGTTGGTTTAGAAACTATATCTACAACGCGACTGTTTTTATGACATTTTTTACTAGCAAAAATTCTAACGTCAAAATGGCGCCGTTGCCGGGGAATTGCAAACGTGTGCCTTATTATTGGTTATTGTAAATATTTTATTTTTGCTTGTTTATTTGTTTTTATTTTTGTTTTTATTTTTGCTTTTCCATAAATTAAGAGGTTATTTGTTTTTATTTAGTTATTAAAAAAAAAATTTCAAAAATTTGTTCTTAGTGTTCATCTTGATCTTCAAAAAATTCAAATTTCAAAATTTAATTTTCAAATTCAAAATTTAAATAACCTTTTAATTTAAATTTATTTTTATTTTCATTTTTAATTTTTATTTACTACTATGAATTCTCACCCCTTTGACTATGAGTCTGGTTACAATTATGTTGCAAGAAGAAGAAATTACAATGAGAACAGGCATCAAGGTTGGAACAATCAAAGAAGGGAGGAGCCATAAGGATTTAATCAACCCTCATGGCAACAACCACCTCCAATGGACTATCAACAACCACCATCATATGCCTATGAACCTCCTCAACACAACTTGGGACCACCATACTCACAAGCCCTTTTCCACCATTCACCTCCATATGACCCTAACCCTCATCCACCATACCAACCACCTTATGAACCAAATGAACCCTCCTATCTACCCCAAACCTCCATGGAGAAAGCACTTGCCGATCTAAACTCTACTATACAAGCTCTCTTCACCCAAATCAGACCACCAAATACCTTCAACAATCAACCCTCAAGCTCTAGTGCACTTCCTTGTCAACCACAGAATAATCTCTCCATCCCATCACCACCATCCATGGAAGAGCACCCACATCCATCAATCCGAGAGCAAGATGATCCCAATTATGCTATTGATATAGAACAGGAAAGAAGGAATCATCTTCGCGAATCCATACTTCATAAAGAGTTAGAGGAGGCCCTACGGGTAAGGGTAGGAGAGACCCTTGAAGATGAAAGAATAGTTGAAAGGAGTTGTCATAAAAAGAAAAACATAGAGGATGAGTACGATTTTATACTTAAACAACTGGACAAAGCAGCAATTATTAAAAAGGAAGAAGTGGTTGCAGACTTAGGAGATGTTGTACCTCCATTGGAAAGTCTAGTCACAGAGCCTCCTTCCACGGTGTTTGATGTTGATGTTGAGAAGAGCGTACAACCTTCAAGGCAGATCATGGTTGAAGATTTTGTAGAGGTTGATCAAGAGATGGAGATTAAAGAAGAAGAAGCACAACCTTCCATGCCCTTGGTGAGCAATGAAGAAGAGATTGAATTGGAAGAAAGCTACCAAGAGGAAGAGGTTGAAATTGAAGAAGCTTGCAAAGAGGTGGAAGTAGTCAAAGAGCACAAGGGAGTGGAGCTTGAAATTACCTTGCCAAAGTTGTTGGAAACCCCTCCCCCTAAGTTGCCATCATCCTTCACAACATTCAAGTGGGTAAACTTCATATCCCATAGCTTTCTAATCCCACTTGAATATGGGCTACTGGAGACGGATGGTCAACTTAGAGCTCTTTGTGGCATTAAGAGTAAGAGGAAGATGGCCAGTGATAAGAATTGTCAAGCAAGGTTCATCATGGTTGGAAGCTTTAAGTTTAAACGCAAAGGTTGGTATAAAACTCAACTGAATGGGTCTAGGAAGCTGTTTGAATGTCTCAGTGATAATTCCGACTGTTCACCACCCAAGTGGAAAAATGATGATCAACAAGAAGATGGGTGCAAAGGCAAGGTCTGGGACCCCGGAATTCATCCCAGAAATCAACACTCTTGGGGCCTTGTCACTTGCTTTAACTTGCTTGAAGGCTTTCTGCGCCTAGTTTGGGATCCCGGAGGCCATTGGAATCACAAACATTGGTGGAGAGTCCTGGATGAGTTCAAGCACAAGCCTCCATAACAAAGGACTCCCCAAATGTCCAACTTAAGGACTTTAACTAAAAGTGCTAGGTGGGAGACAACCCACCATGGTATAATCATTCCTTTCTCAATTTTAATTTTATTTAGTTTTGTTTGTTTTTTATTTTATTTTATTGAACCTGGAATCATGCATAGCATTCACATTAAGCACTGCATTTGCATCTGCATATTGCATTAAAAAAAAATTTTGCTATGCGACGCGATCGCATCAGCGACGCATCCGCGTCACAAGGAGAGTAAAGAAAAATAAAAATGAACAGAAAGTCACGCTGGAGTGTGGCTGGAGACGTGCCAATGGCACAAATCAATCCACGCGACCGCGTTGCTGATGCGTTTGCGTCGCTGACGCGTTTGCGTCGCATGGAAATCATGGCCTCCCACGCGACCGCGTGCCCCACACGGCCGCGTGACCAAGATTTTGACGTCAAAGTGGTGCACACCCAAAAGTTGTGCGAGAGTGGTGCTGGATTGGTGCTGAACGCATAATCCTTCCCACGCGGCCGCGTGACCCACGCGACCGCGTCATATTCCTTTAAAGCCCACTCACGCGATCGCATGCCCCATGCGATCGCGTCACTTAAAATTTGGCACTAATAAGATTTTGAACAGAGAGTTGTACGAGCGCGAGGCTGCACTCGCGCCACTAGCACAAATCGAGTCACGCGATTGCATGACCCACGCGTCCGCGTCGCTTAACCTTATTGCGCACCACGCGGCCGCGTCACCCACGCGACCGCGTCGCTTGCGCCGCACAGCTTATCCTAATTTGCCAAATATCTTATCTTTTCTTCCCCAATCCTAATTTTCCTTACCTCCTTTCTTACTTACTTCTTCTTCCCTTCTTTCCCCTTTCATTCTTATTATCTTTTATTTTATTTTATTTTAATTTATTCATTGCATTTTAATTTTGTGCATGTTTTTTTTTCATTGGTGTTAAAAAAAATTTCTTATTCAACTGTTACATCTTTTCTTGAATTACTTTGGTGCTTAGTAACTTGTTTTACACTGTGGGATGATATTAATTATCTGCCAATGCCAATCTTTTATGATACTTGCACTTCATTTGCATTGACATGAACTTACATTGTCTTTCATTACCCACTCTCTCCTCCCATTGTTGCAAATTTTTACACTCTTGATCTGTCATGTACTTCTACTGTTTTTTCACTTGCATGTTGTAGCTACCATGTAATTGAGACCCTTATTATCTGGCATTAACACCCATATTTTCTTTACTTTCTATCTTTATTTTGGGTTACTTTTCTTCTTTTCCCTCTTCTTTCAGGATGGTTGTTGCATTTGCATGTTTGTTTGATTTTTGTGCATATTTTACCACTTGGTTGAAGTAATATTTTCTTTTTCAAGAAAATTTTTAGAGAATTTCACTAATTTGAATAAAATTTTTGTTACACTTGTTTGAAGAGATATTATACTGGAACATGGTTTAGAGCTCGAACACACAAAACCAGTGAGATTTTTGAGCCTATTTAATTTGTTGCATTTTATCAACCAATATTTTATTTTTGGTGTGTGTTATTCTCTCTAAAATTGTGATCTTTGTCTTGCTTAATTCTATATTTCCATGGTTTGATGTATGCATGCACTTATATGATTGAGGCATTTGTTTCACTGAGCTTACATACCTATATGGCCTTAACCCTTCATTATCCTTTGCAAACCAACTTTGAGCGTATTTTACCCCTTTGTTCTTTATTTTAGCACATCATTAACTCTAAGAGGAAAACAATAATGTCCTTGATTCGAATCCTTGGTTAGCTTAGACTAGTGAGAATGCTCACGAATTAAGTGTGGGAAAAAGTGGGTTTGGAAACATTTGGTTTGAGAATTGAGTATGTTAGAATTTTCTGAAAATGTGAAANNNNGGACATGTTCATGCATTCAATAAATTAATCATATGCATTGAGAAAAACAAAAGAAAAAAAATAATATATAAATAATAAAGAGAAAAATGAAAAAAAAAAGTGCAAATAAGTAAAAGGGTACAAAATGCCCCAAAGTAAGTGGTGAAAGCAATGCATATGTACTGTACTTAAAATTAGGATGCATGAATATGTGGAAAACATGGTTAATGGATAGTTGGATGTGGTATTATGATTACATGGATTGTTTAAGTTAGGTGGAAAGTTTAAGTTAATTAAGGATTCAGATTTTAGTCCACTTGACCAAATACAGTCCTACCTTGACCCTAATCCCATTACAACCCTTAAAAGACCTCTTGATTTGTGTATTTGTGCATTAAATTTATGTTGATTGTTAGATGAAGAGTAAGCCTTAGAAAGCAAGGTTAGTAGAGAATTGAGAGATC
>NC_029790.2:125764543-125769247 GCF_000816755.2 Arachis ipaensis
AGGGTTCGATGCTCAATTCCTTGTTCCCTGCTTTCATGAGCTATTTTCTTCTTGCAAGTCTATTTGTACTTCATTTTTATGATTTGAATTAGTGAAATCCAGTTCATATTTATTCTTGGAGAACTTATTTACTCTTAACCAAGTAAGTAAAAGCATTTAGCATGTAGTTGCATTCATAGGTTGCATTTCATACATTCTATCATTCTTCTTCATTTCTTTATAGCTTCTCTTGAGCTTAGCATGAGGACATGCTAATGTTTAAGTGTGGGGAGGTTGATAAACCACTATTTTATAGTTTATCTTGTGCTCAATTGAGTGGTTTTTATCTACTCTTTACCCACTTATTCATACTATTTGCATGGTTTTACATTTGCCTTCCTAATTATGTGCTTTGATTGAAAACATATTTTTTTGGACTTATATTTGCTAATATTAATCCTCTCTTATTATCATTAGATGCCTTGATATGTGTGTTAAGTGATTTCAGAGATTACAGGGCAGGAATGGCTCAGAGGATGAAAAGGAAGCATGCAAAAGTGGAAGGAATACAAGAAGTTGGAGAAATTGCTAAGCTGTCCAGCCTGACCTCTTCACACTCAAACAGCTATAACTTTAGCTACAGAGGTCCAAAGGATACGGTTCCAGTTGCGTTGGAAAGCTAACGTCCGGGGCTTCGATTTGATATATAATATGTTATAGTTTCCTTGACGCTAAGCAACGCGACCGCGTGATCCATGCGGCCGCGTCGCAATGACGGAAATCCAGCGTGGCAAAAATTCGAAACCAGCGAATTCTGGACTATTTCTGACCCAGTTTGCGGCCCAGAAAACACAGATTAGAGGCTATAAAGTGGGGGACTGCATCCATTCATGAGGAGGCTCTCATAATTCACTTTTTATATTTTAGATGTAGTTTTTAGAGAGAGAGGTTCTCTCCTCTCTCTTAGGATGAGGATTTAGGATTTCTCTTAGTTTTAGGTGTAACTCTCGATCCAGGTTTAATATTCCTTTTACTTTTTATTTCTCTTTTACTTTCAGATACTCTCATGCTTTTATTTGTATTTGATTTATGTTGCCCAATTGGCTTATGAACTTTTCCATGTTAGATTTTACTACTTTGAATGTATTTTATTCGAGGTATTCTCAGATTTAATTTTGCTTTGCTTTATTTATATTGATGCTTTTTAATTTAGATATTTTCTTTATTTTGGCAAACTCATTGTTGATTGAAAATTGAATTTCTTTATTTCATTAATTCAAATTCCAATAACTCTAGTCTTTCCCAAAGAAAGACTAGGACCTGAGGAATAAAAATTAATTCATTCACTTAACTTACCTTCATAGTTAGAGGTTAACAAAGTGGGAGAAAAATCCAATTCTCATTACAATTGATAAGGATAGGACCTCCAGTTCTAATACCTTGCCAAGAGTTTATTTTTATTATTATTATTTTATTTTACTTGTCATATAACATATTCCCACCTTACTTCCAAAACCCCAATTTACAAACTCATAACCAATAATAAGAACATACTTCCCTGCAATTCCTTGAGAAGACGACCTGAGGTTTAAAATACTCGGTAATCAATTTTAAAGGGGTTTGTTACTTGTGACAACCAAAACGTTTGTACGAAGAGATTTTTGTTGGTTTAGAAACTATATCTACAACGCAACTATTTTTATGACATTTTTTACTAGCAAAAATCCTAACGTCAGTGGCCTTACTTGTTATAATAAGAGTATGTCATTGTAGCTTCACGACTTCTACTACTTAGATTTTCTCTAGGGTGGAATAAAATAAGAGTTTGATTGATTTTGAATTGAACTTGTGTTGCTCTTTGAGATTGAAGAATCGTGAGTTGATGAAAGAGATTGACATTGCTCTAGTTATCAAAATCACCACTCGGGGATCTGCTTGTCATGTCTATCATCTTGAGAAATCAATGAATCACAGTGTAATAAGAATTCAGATCTTTTTCCTTCCAATTCGTTGATCGGAACAATTATGTTCACCAAAAAAGAATAGACTCTCATCAAACTCTATTAGACGAATTTGAAGGAAGAGGTAAGAAAAGGAAAAAGAAAAGGGAAAAAAGAAAAATAAGGGAAAGAAAGAAAACGGCGTCAATGATAATTATTGGCCATTCACAACTTTTTAATTCAATTCATAATTTAATTGTTCTTCACGCTCACCTCATGTTCTAAGTTATTCAAGTGATGATGTTAATGATTTGATGAATCAGGAGAGAAAGGAAGATTGAAAGTTGAGAGAGAGAGAAAAATTAGTTCGTCTCATTTTAAAAATTTCAAATGATAAAAATTAAAAAAAATATTTTGTGGTTAACCTTATGTTTTTTTTATATATTCCAACTATAATTAATTACCATCGATATTAAACTAATAAAAAAATAATCTATATACCAATCCTTTTTCATAAAAGTAAGATAAATAATATCTTTATTTATGAAATAAAAGAGCAAGAAACCAAGACATGTTGAAATAAAATTTAGAATCAATAAGATAGAACACATCTATATCAAAACTAAAATACTTGTTAAATAATATATAATTATTAGTTAAAGACAAGAAAAGAACCACATTAATGGAGTAGACAAAATAAAAAGAGCATATACCTCCAGGAGACTTTAAATTTATTTTTGGAATTTAATTTATCTAAAAATAATTTATTGGTTGTCGTAACTTCTTATGAAGGGATGTTCTTTATGAATTGTTGAGTTGTATGCATTTTTTATTGTGTTGCTTGTTCCATTTTTGCATGTATGTTTTTTTTCCGAAAAATGTGTCTTGAATTTTGTTTTCTTTCTCCTTAATCTCTTGATGGGTATGTGATCTTCGTCTGATGATATTAGTGTTGGCGAAGTTAATTCCTATAATCAATGAATAATTTAAATTAGAAATAAAAATGATGTCTTGAGTAAGTATTTATTTGTTGTAATGGGTGTTGAAGTTTAGTGTTTTTGGTTGGAACAAATGTCTTGGTAATAATGTATTGTTGACAACCTTTTTTGAGGTTAAAATTATTTACTTTGACTTCAAATATATGTGTGAGGTTGCACAAATTTTTCAATTGGGATGGTGCTTCAATGTCATTACTTTTTTGAAGTGTCATTAGATTTGAAGCAGTTGTGCCCAACAATTTGTTTTCTTCGCCATCAAATAGTACAAAAATTATTGTAGCACTTTAATTTGAAATAAGTATTGGGTTAGTAACTAATAATTTGATAAATGGGATTATGAAAAGTATATAGAGTTACTTTATTGTTGGATATTGTGGTGTTTGATTACATGTACCACAAATGTAGTTGTATCATTTTCATCTAATATAATCACTTCTAAGCAAATAGACTCCTCTTCATTTGTGGGTGTTAATGTTTTCCATAGACGATCTACGCAAACTTTGATAAACCAATTGTCTGTTTGTTTGGTGATATTGTCCAAATAATGATACTCCATCGAGTAAGTTTGAGATGTTGTGTATTTCGGAAATAAATTTTTTGTGCTAAATTTGATATTATTTGAAAGAATAGTGATAAGAGACTTATATAAGTAGGTCAAATAGTATGGAATTTGAATATTTGTAGCATAAAATTTATTATGATTAATAATATTATTATGACATTTGTAATATGAATGTTTATTATATTTAATGAGTTATTTATCAAAATTAGTTATTGGGGTTATAAATTTATTGTATTGTTTACAACAGTAAGATATAATAAATATAGGAATATGGATTCAATATCTTTGTAGGTTACAAATTTGGTTAGACATTATTAATTTCTAATTATCCGTGTTTTTTAGTTTTTTTTTTGTATATTTTTTTTGCTGATTTAAAAATAATAGTTGATTTGGCAAAAAATGAGTGGTTGATTCTAAAATTTTGCCAAGTAAGTGATGTCGCTGACATAGGATTAGTGGGAGGAGAAACATGTCTTAAAAGTAACATGAGTAAATTTATACATTTAATTTTATATATCCATTTCCAAAATCTTTTTAAAATTTATGGATAAGTATTGTTTTGCTTCCTAAAGTTTAAGGTAAAAATATTTCCAATATTATTTTAGATTTAAAATCGTCCCCAACATTTTATTTGGTATCAAAATCTTTTTTTTGACTTTTTACAGATAAAAATATCCTTCACTACCACCACCTTTATCGCTATCATCACCTCTCTTATTCCTACCAAATATTAATAATTAGATTCAAGAACACCAACAATAACACATTATTCAAATTCAGAAACTAACAACATCAAATTCAACAACAAAATTAACACACAACAACAGTGAAATAAAAAAATAATATGCAGATGTTGAAGCAGAATCGGAAGCAGAATATTTTATAATTTTCTTATTAGGATAGGAGTAATTTAGTAATAAAATTAAAAAATTTTTATTAAAAATGACGATTTTAATACTAAATAAAAAATTTGGGATGATTTTAAATTAAAAATAACATTAGAAACGAATTTGATTTTGATCCTAAATCTTAGGAATCAAAACAATACTTATCCCTAAAATTTAAATACCACCTAACACACATACTAATAGGAGTGAGAACTCATCCTCTCAATCTTTTTTTATCACACAAATTTCGTACATAAATACAAAAAAGATCAACAGCATATTGTTCGAGCCTTCGAGGTGAATTAAAGAGTTTTAGAAGATACCACGTCTATGTAAAA
>NC_029790.2:125771510-125777000 GCF_000816755.2 Arachis ipaensis
CCGTCCAAAAAGTCCAAAAAAATTATGTAACATGTCATGCTTTTTTTTAAATCTTAAAAAATGGGCTTGAAGTACGGAGGTGTTATATAGGAGCATGTCTACTGAGAATTTGTGTTCTTATCTCATTTCTTTTCTTTTTCATAAAATAATAAAAAAAAATATATATCTATATTTTTTTATTATTTTCATTCAAATTTCTCCTTTTGCATAATTGATTATGTCAAGGTTATTTTTTTCAAAATTCTTCTTTCTTATATCCGTCCAAAAAAATTATGTAACATGTCATGCTTTTTTTTAAATCTTAAAAAATGGGCTTGAAGTACGGAGGTGTTATATAGGAGCATGTCTACTGAGAATTTGTGTTCTTATCTCATTTCTTTTCTTTTTCATACTATCTCTAAAATAATATGGTGCATCGGTTGTAGACACAATGTTCTTGAAGGACATTCGAGCATGGTCTTACTAAGCACGCATGAGGGGTTACAATTAGGCCCAAAAAAAAAAAAAATAAAAGTCTATTCAAGAGATTCAGCTACTATATCTATTCGACTTCATAGAGATCGGATGGGACGATTGCAGTTCAGCTTTACTTATTTAGAGATGAGACCTCAACAACTTTCCTATAAAAAGGAAACAGTTATCCACCATTAAAGGTGGAACTACTCTAAAAAAATGGTTATCTACTCTACTATAAATACACGGACACTCTCACGTAAATTCAGACCCCAATCTATTAAAAAGTGGTTATCTACTCTATTATAAATACACGGACACTCTCACGTAAATTCAGACCCCAATCTATTAAAAACCTGCTTTGAACCTTTGGAACTTAAGTATCGGAGTCCCTTGCAGGTACCACCCCCACCTCCTCACAAGGAACTCGGACGACGGCACCTCGGTCTCGATACAAGTTAGACACCGTCACAGAAGGATACTGGATCTCACGTTTTGGCTAAAAACAATCCAGTTTCAGGTAACTCTCGGAATATTGACGCCGTTGCCGGAGACCTAGAAATCTACATCCAATCATAGCGGACTACCAGTTTAAAGGCTGACATACGGCCTCTGAATCTGAACCAGATCCTCACAATGACGATAGAGCAATCATGATACCTCTCCAACAAGAAAGAACGAGTGGTCTCCATGAAAAGGGAACATTAGGAAACCATCCTCCACGACGAATCCATTCAGAAATCCATCCACCTGAAGATGAAGAACCTCATCCCACGGAGATACTGAGACTCGTACATGGGCATTGTGGTAATATTTTCCACTTATCTGGAGATGAGACCTCAACAACTTTCCTATAAAAAGGAAACAATTATCCACCATTAAAGGTGGAACTACTCTAAAAAAGTGGTTATCTACTCTACTATAAATACACGGACACTCACGTAAATTTAGACCCCAATCTATTAAAAAGTGATTATCTACTCTATTATAAATACACTGACACTCTCACGTAAATTCAGACCCCAATCTATTAAAAACCTGCTTTGAACCTTTGAAACTTAAGTATCGGAGTCCCTTGCAGGTACCACCCCCTACCTCCTTACAAGGAACTCGGACGACGGCACCTCGGTCTCGATACAAGTCAGACATTGTCACAGAAAGATACTGGATCTCACGTCTTGGCTAAAAACAATCCAGTTTCAGGTAACCCTCGAAATATTGGCGCCGTTGCCGGAGACCTAGAAAACTACACCCAATCATAGCGGACGACCAGTTTAAAGGCTTACATACGGCCTCTGAATCTGAACCAGATCCTCACAATGACGATAGAGCAATCATGATACCTCTCCAACAAGAAAGAACGAGTGGTCCCCATGGAAAGGGAACATTAGGAAACCATCCTCCACGACGAATCCATTCAGAAATCCATCCACCTGAAGATGAAGAACCTCATCCCACGGAGATACTGAGACTCGTACATGGGCATCGCGGTTGATTAGAACAACTTGAGCAGGCGGCTGAACTACAACAAGAAACAGAAAAATTGGAGGAAAAACTGTCAAAATTAGAGGTCGACCTTCGAAGTCGGAACAATCGAATTGGTTGGGAGGAAAGTCTTCTTGGAGGAGAAGATCTATAAGTTGAAAAAATCATGTGATAGGGTTCTGATATGGAACCATCGTGCACATCGCACAACTTGTTGAACGAGCTTTCTTTTGTTACTTTTGAACAGAACATAACAATGTAATAAGGGCCTCTGTATTCACGAGGAATGTCGACAAAAAGCTTCTCTTCCCAATAGTCCGCTTTCATATTTCACTTTGAAAAGCCTTGGAAGAAACATTTTCATAAACATAGTCAGGATTCAAAATTTAATTACAAAAAAGATAAAAAGAAAAGTTTATCGAAGTAAAAAGAATTCCATGTACAGTAGTGCTAGTCCAAACATTTCCCGTTTTAGTATTTGCGTACATTGTTTGACAAAATTCTTTGCTACTCCCATTAAGTAATAGTTAGCAGCTAATTCTGAATCAACAAATTATTATCAGCTAGAGCTAACATCAACTCCTCTTTGCTTCAGATATTCCTTGGCCTCCACAATGTCCTAGATAGAAGCAACATTCTTAATCAACAAGCGCATTCATAATAACATTAACAATTGTAGGACTACTTAAAAAATCAGTTCTATTTGGAGACCAGAATTATATTCTAATCCTTCTGCCCCATGCTTAACATTCCCATAAGTAAAAGGATCAATACGTAGATGAAACGACAACAAAACACCAAAAACATTAGGACCATCAAAATTACATGGTTAATACCAAAACCAGTAAAGAATTGAAGTGAATTACATTGGAGCCCAAGATACAGAACAACCTGCGATACCTGAGGAAGGAATATTTGACATTTTTTGTGGTTCTATTTTCAAGTGAACTTCTTGGATAGGGTAGTTTAGCAAATCTGTTATTATTACTTCCTTTTATTATTTTTTTTATTTTCCTTTACAGTTGTTTTAACTTCATTTTTGGAAGGATCTCTTCTCCTCCAACAACCTTTTTAATCTCAACAATATCCAGTTTTACATTCTAAAAACAAACAAGAAAAGTATCCATGAAATGAAAACATTTTTCTATCCTGAAATTATTTCAATTCATACTCACATCCAAGCATATCTATATATATGACAGGCACTATGAAATGCACATGCCATGACTAATAATAGAAGACATCAATACCAACAGAAGGATAGAATGATACCTCTTGCAACAGCAGAGCTTCTTGAGGACAGGTTGGGAAATTCATCAGACCAACTCCAACCATTAACAGACCATAACATCCTAAAGACACAACAAAATAGACTGGTAGCTGTGCGGACAGAAATAAGGTATAGTCAGTATCATGCAAATTATCATTCTAAAATAATAATAACAATAATGACGAAAGTAAATTGCCAATGGTATTGGTTCAGTGGGAAAAGATTTAAGCTTTTTGCTTGTGGGCGAACAAATTAACAAGGTCTGTTGCATGCTATGTTGCATTGGTAAGGGAATGGTGCGGATTCGAGTACATACAAAAAACAATTTTTTTACAAAAGAGTGGAGTATTTACGCGTGAAAAAGGTGTAGCTAAAATTTAGGTCATATTTTATTGTTTGGCAAAACTTTTTAACTTGATCACACTATTGTCTTAGAATTTTCAAATTGAAAAGTGTTTCCAAATAGTAAGAAGTGTGACCTTAATTTTAGCTACACTTTTAAGGTGTTGCCAAAGTTTCATAGCCACCATGTATATATTAAATGATACAAAAATCTAGCTAATTTTATACAATGTAAAAACTAAAACTTTATATGATAAATGAAACACATACCAATTTTAACCTAAAAATAATATAGTGTATAGTGTTGCTCAAACTTTCATCTATAATTAGAAAGCTAAACTATCTATTGCTCGTGCAGCTGTAAAAAATGAATAAAACAAAAGCGCACAAGACACAAACTTAGTATTTAATACCGAAGATAGGGAGACTCGAACCCGCAACCTCTTAGGTGAGTATGGGGAGATTATGCCATTTGAGCTATAACTCGTTGGCAGAAAGCTAAACTACTTAAAATGCACTAAACTAAAATTCATATGATTTATAAAAGAGTTATCCTAATAATTTTTTCTTTCCAAGGTCTGCACTCTCTTGTATATATTTACCCACTCAATCTCGACTAACCACATATTTGCTAAATATAGGAAAATCCCAAACCATATTGCAGAAAATGGAGGGAAAAAAAGAGAAATAAACAAATTAAAATACTTTAAAAGGAAAAGCAAGAGGGTTTTATGGCGTTCAGCAGTGTGTGACTAGGAATGATCAGCTCAAGGCTGTCCGCAAGACACAGCAGAGATGACAAGTGGCAACTCACCATGGATCCACCACCTCTGAAACTGCTGATCAAGCTTGCTCACATCATCGTCGGGCAGCTGCTGTTTTGTTGCCATCGATGATTGGAGGACAAGAATGGTGGTGGGTAAGTGAGATCATGGTACCTAGAAGTGTTCGCGCGGACCAGAAGCGTATACATACCAGACTACCAGATACGGATACTTTGGCAATTTTGCCATACCAGTTGCAACACAGCTTGCATGTGACCCTTGCCCAAAATTTTCGGAAACCCAAAAAAGAAAACTAAAAAGATAAACAAAGAATCAAGCATATGATGACATAAGTACTTACCAGCCAAGTATGACTACGTGGAATTACAGATGATTGTAAGAGGCCAATCCATAATGCAGTGATGGCCACCACCAATGAGAAAATCTTCACAATGTGCTTCATTTATCAATCTGAAATTTGATAAAGTCTATAAATATTATCAAATGCTTATTACATAGGATATTATGAGGATGTTTGGATGCTCTCTTAGGTGGCTAAAGATAAAAACACAAAATTTCTGAGAGCTCCATTGCAACAAATATAAAGATAAAAATAAAAAATAAGACAAAACAAAAGAATCGAAGAACATCCCTCCAGTATCATGAATCCCGTTAATGGTGGTGGCAAGTGGCAAAAGGATAAATTAAGACAACAGATAGAAAAATAATGGAAGAGAACAATCTAACCAGATAGAGCTTGGAAAAGGCCTTGTCAAGTTGAAAACAAATGAAAGTTAATCTGCACCTATCGCTTATCAAATGTATTCAACTGCTAAAATGGATATATAGCCTAATCTGTGCATGCAATTGCAATTACAATTAACAAATAGGCACATAATAGTGCAGAACAATTTACTATCACCAGCTAAGGTAAAACAAGAATCAATAGTAACTAGAATCAGTAAGAGAAAAAGATCCTCTTGCACTACTTGATCAATATTAATTATTTTTCCACTTCCATCAGACGGGATCTCCATGAAATTCATTTCATTGTTTACAATGACTCAAAGCCCATGCGCAATTTTCCCAGCATCACTTGGAAGTTTAAGAGAGAGTGTTGCGCAGCCGTTTGAGAGAGAGGTTCAAAATTAGCAAGGTTCTAAAAGCCGAATCGGT
>NC_029790.2:125777087-125783347 GCF_000816755.2 Arachis ipaensis
AAAAATAATAAATAAATTATAAATAAATATCCTAAAACATAATTTTAGTCTAATATAAATCTTAAGATGTCTTCTAAATTTAAAACACTAAACAAATGTCATCAACCAAAGTCTTATGAACTTATTTAAGTACAAACTCAAAATTGAAACACAAAAACAAAACAGCAGCAATTCAGTCTCCAGCAGCACATAACTACGCAAAGAAATTACAAAACACTATATAACTAAAATCAATAAATCATGAAGACAATCACCATGTAAGCATAACTAAGTCACAAATAAAACAAACACAAACACAAAACAGCAGCAATCCAGTCTCTGGCAGCACATCACTAGGTAAAAAAACACAAAATCCTACATAAATAAAATCAATATATCATGAAGACAGTCACCATCTAGGAGTAATTAAGTCACAAAACAGTAAAACACAAACACAAAACAGCAGCAATTCAATCTCCAGCAGCACATCACTATGCAAAGAAATCACAGAATCCTACATAACTGAAATAAATAATCATGACAGTCAACATCTAAGCATAATTAAATCACAAAACAGTAAAACAAACACAAACACACACAAAACAGCAGCAATTCAGTTTCCAGCAGTACATCACTATGCAAAGAAATCACAAAACACAAAACATCAGCACAACAACAGCACAGCAGAACATATGCTGAATTAACTAACTTAATAATCTAAGCACAATTAAGCCCAAAGCATAGTTTTAATTGACTTAATTAAATACAAAAAAGCTCAGCAGTGAACAGCAGTGAGCCAAAAAACACAGCACCGCAGCAAAGAAGACACAGACCAGTGTACAACACAGCATAGCAGTAGAGAGCAGAAACATTCAATAATCAATATAATTTGATAATTTCTGAACTAAAAAACAAACACGAACAGCAGGCACTAGTAGTGAGCTATGTGATACAATAAGAGTATTAAGCACCAACTTAAATTACAAGTATTCCTTTAGGCAATGATCATAAAATTTATCATCAAGAAACTTTAACAAAAGTTAACAACAGAAAAAAATAAAAGCACAAACAAACCAGTAACAATTTATCGGTATAAATTTATCATCAATCAGTAAACCAGTAAAAGTTAATCAACCCAGAACAAACAAGAACAAGCCAGTAAATCAATCCAGAATAAACAAGAACAAACCACTAACAGTTAATCAACCCAGAACAAACAAGAACAAGCCAGTAACAGAGTTAAAATTTATTATCAAGCAGTGAGCAAAGCCAATCAACCAAGAAAAAGCACCGAGCACTGACGGAGTATCCGAGGCATTACCTTCGGCGAGGGCAGTGACCAGAGATTTGAGGGAGAGCCACAGACGACGGGAAGCTGGCGACGAACACTGGCGAGCTGGCGACGGACGACGGGGAGCTGGCGACGAACACGACAGAGGGACGACGGCGGAGCAGGACCTGGAGACGCTGGCGTCGGGGGAATGGAAGGGCCTTGGAGCACGACAAAACAGGAAGATTGGCGAACGACTACGACGAACCAGGCGGCGACAGTGAGACCAACGGCGGCGCGATGGAGGTTAGGGTTGTGTTTTGGGGAGAAATAATGAGAGTATGTATGAGACTGAGGAATCAGAAATGGGGCTCGAGATGGGGGCAACTGGGCAAGGGCTTCAGGTGACGGAGGACGAGAACCTGGCTCTTTTTTTTTAAAACAAAACGCAAAACGACGCTGTTTCATAAAAATCGGCTGGGTCCCAATTCGGCCCGACCATCCGATTTTCGGCCGGTTCAACGGTTTTAAAGCGAATTTTAAAATAGCGGTTTTTGTTGTTGGACCGGCAGGTTCGGTTCGGCTTACAAAACCATGAAAATTAGGGATCTTTCACCTTTTCCTTTTATACGAGCGGCATTTAGGGAATTTCACTTTAGGTGCCCGCTTAAAAAAAAGGTAATCGAGGTTACTTTTACTTCTACCTACGCAATAAATTCTTACTCCTTGTGGCTGGCTTGTAATGTACTTGCCCAGTTGCCCTGTGCCGTAAAACAATAAAGCCACCATGTTGACGGTGATCAAGGTCATCTGGGTTTCATATCTGCTTTTCTTGGTCGGTTCTCAGGATTCTAATTCCATTGCACAAGGCCAATTCCTCTCCATCCAAACGAAACCTGACCCGGACGATTCTGCTGCCTCCGCTCGCTGGTTACTTTCTCTCAATTCCTGGGGTGTCTTGAAGTATACACTCTTTTCCTCCCTCCTTTAATTTTGATATAAATACACTACTTACTGCTCCATGAATTTCTATTTCAGAACTTTTAGAGGCAAACAACTCTTTGGAATCGGTTACCAACATACTATTTTTTTCATATTCTATGGGTTTTTGCATGCGGTGATGCTACATTATCAACTTATTTAACTTAGTTTACCTAAGTCGGTCCAAAAGAGACACGTAAGAAGAAAAAAAATTCGGTTATACTTGATTACAAAAGTAACTTGTTCGCATAGAATTGTTATATTTTATTTCACTTGATAAGTTATGGGATGGTTAATTTGTGTTTTACTCTCACTTAGTGTGACTGTAGCTCATAACTCCATACTTGGTTTTCCCTGTTTAATTGCAATTTTACTCCCTCAATCTCAAATTAATTGTTGACTTCAACTCTGTTTATGGATACGTTGGTTTTCTAATTTGCCAAAAGAGTGACAGCTATGATTAATTTGAAATGGAGGGAGTACTTGATGGTTAATGATATTGTGGTAGTTTGATCTTCGCTGTTGGTTTGTGTTGATTATTTATGTTAGAACGTTGGTTCTTGTAATCTTGTTGATTATCTGTTATCGTTCTAATGAGTACTTCATTGCTTTGTGATGAAATTGAACTTATTATTTCCCTAGCTGTAAAGGTGGAAAAGGATTAGTTATATGGATCAAACAATTCGATTGTGTCTTGTCATGAATCATGTTTGAATTCACCCCACTAGGGGGAATTCTGATACTATAGAGTGACAATTTTTACATTTTGCCTTCTTCCTTAGATTTTTCACTCCTACCATCCATGATGCACATACCTTTATGTAATTGTCGCCTTAATTTACGATGGCTTTGTGTTACAAGATGATTTACTGTAGGAGGATAAAGTGGAAGGATGTGCAGTGACTTATGAGTAATGACAAACATAAACCATAGATGATGTGCATTGACCACCTTAAATTGAAAATCGATGACGTTTTGGTTTCAGATTTCTCATATGTCATTGTCTTTTATATTGTTGCAAAAATGAATCAGGATAAAATTTATGATGATACCTCAAAATACTTAACCATTTTCACACTGAGATCAAGGGAATTGCCTTATGAGTACGGGGCAGTTGCTTAACCGTGTTCGATGTGTTATGTCTAGTCAGTTCTCTATCATTTAACTGTTTGGTTTCGAAGTCTAAAGTTCAAATTATGTTTCTCAAGCGCATTTCTTTGATTCTTTGCAGTACTATCTCAACTGATCTGGATGGAGCGCCCTTTGGGTAAGCATTTCCTACTTTTATCAGGCTGAATTCAGGAAAATTGCTTTTTACCAAGTGATTTTGAAAAGGCTGAGATTGTCGATTTCTCGGAAAAGAACATCTTTGCACAACTGCATATTATTCGTTGTACGAGGCCAATGAAAACGAAATGGAAGAATAAATGCTAATCTCAATTGCTGTTTGCTAATTTCTTCTGCCTTCAGTTTGACCAACCTTCTAAATTATCTATTCCTTCGAAACGTATATTTCTGTAAAGGAATAATTTTTATTACATCCAACATTATTTGACCATTGGATTTGCATTGTGTAATTTAATAATTTCCAGTATTCAAAGTAATTAAATCTTATTATCTATATGAAGGAATGTGGTATCATTTAGCGATGGGCCTCCCAATGAAGGCAGTGGCATCCCATACTTTTACTTGACAACTCTTGATCCAACGGCAAGAAATGCATTAAAAGATGAAAGAGCCTCGTTCACAGTTAGTGAATACCCTCTCGGGACCTGCGGTAACCTTGACCCAGAGAACCCTGCATGTTCAAAAATTACTCTAACTGGAAAGGTGTGTGAAAAAAAATGAAATTCAGTTGAATATATTCATGTAGGTGTTGCCGCTATGGTTTCCCATTAGTTGATCTTGGTCTTTCTGTTCTTCAAATTTTCAGTCTTCCTTCATGCTAGGTTTTTCTCTTTGGTTGTTTTCCACCTCCAGACTAGTTGAACATGATGTTTCGGGCGAAAATAAAATTAACATTACGTCTAGTGGCCAACTAATGATGTAGCAATATCTATGGATCTTTGTCCTACTTTATAAATTTTTCATTGAATCTCCAGCTTGTGGATTATTTCTTCAAAAGGAAAAGCAAAAGAATGACATTATCATGGACAATGCTACCTTTTTTACTCATATACTTCTTTCCTGTCAATTATACAAGATAATGTGAACCACACTATATAAATTGATGCAGATTTTTACAAAAATATCCTCCATATAGGTGCAAGGTCTGGTTTCTGAAGAACATTTGTGGTCATATTTAAAAGTCTGTAGTTCATTGATTTGTAAATGCCAACTTGTTTTCTTGTCCTCCTGTATAATACGTTATGTTCTTAAAGTTTTAAACAGCTTTATTATAGGAAAGGGAAAATCATAAAGAAATTTTGTGCTTCCTTTGATGATAAGTAACTTGGATTTTGATAGCTGTCTCTTGTGTTTCAGCTTAAATTGGTTGATGATTCCAAGGAAGCCGAATTTGCAAGAATTTCCTTGTTTTCCAAGCACTCAGAGATGAAGGGTAATACCTGAAAATCATTAAATTAGATTAGAATCCTGTGTGTTTTATGTCAGATATTTGACTAGTTGCAAATTTTCAATGACCAGCTTTCTCCTCATTATATATTTGATTCTTGCTAAAAAAAACTTATTTCCGCTATTTTAATTTTGGTATTCTTTAACAGGTTGGCCTGAGGGTCACAACTTTCAAGTCTTCAAATTAGAAATAGAAGACATATTTCTAATCGATTGGTATGGCGGTCCGAAACCTCTCAGTGTGGACGAGTACCTGCATCCCAAAACGTAGGTACTGCAGCAGAAATAATTTCCTTTGAATGGCAATGATATAACATGATAACCCCCCACCCTAAACAGGAACAAATGAATAAAAGTTTTATGCCATTTATGAAATTCTCATCTATGATTTCCTAATTAATTTTTATTCAATTATGGTTATGTCATCCACAGGAGCAGTCTTGGCTTCATTGTGTGAATGCTCTTCTAAGTCATTTATATTTTGGGCTATCTGCAAATGCACATATTCATTGGAGCTATTGTAAATATAAGATAAGTTGTATATTTTGTTTCAAATCTTTGCATTCCTTCCCAAATACTCTTGTATTCTTGTACCATCGCTATATATCCCTTCGCCATTTGAGATGCTTCTCCAAGCATCGTAATGTTGAAGAGGAAACAGTGTAAGCTACTGCTGTTAACCCTCTACTTTAAGCTTTTTATAGACAACCAAATTGTGTATACTTGACCAATGTGGCTATTAAATATGAATTATATGTTGCAACGATTCAGTGTGCCCTATTTTATTCGACCTCTTTTATGTTACGAGTATCATCTATGTATCAGTTGTCATAGGTGAATTTTATGTATCAGTTATCTTAAGAGAATCTGATACGTTCATACGCACAACTTCTTTCTAATTTTTAATCATTATTTTTGTTTTTTAATTAAAAATTGCCTATGTAGATAAAATAAAAAATAAATGCACTAATCTGTATAAGCTAGTGTTCTGAGAACCGAACTGGAAATTGGTTCGGTTGACTAGAAATTGATCACCAAATCATCGGTCCGATTCAGGATAAAAATCGTTTAGCAATGAACCGATCAAAAATTGAAAAAACCAGTCAAACAATTGGTTAATCAGTTAAATTAGTTTGATTTTTTAATGGTTAACTGATTTAAAATTATAAAATTATTATTTTAAATTATATATTTTATACATAAATATATTATTTTAAGTTTAATTGGTCCATATTTATTAAATTTGTAATTAAGTCTTTATATATTTTTTTTAATTAGACCCTTAAGGTTGTGTTTGTTTCTAGAGACCAGAACTGAGATTAGAAGATTGCGATTAGTACTTAGTATTGTATTTGATCATTCAATGATTGAAATTTGCTAATATTTAATTCCGAAAATGCCCTCATTCAAAACGGTGGTTTCTAGGCAGTTCTGGCGTCGAGTTTGATGACGACGC
>NC_029790.2:125783353-125796263 GCF_000816755.2 Arachis ipaensis
CCGCTATTTCTGGCGTTGTCACTGCCTTCCTCTTCTTCTGACGAGCATCTCTCTCCTCTATCTTCTCTCTTTTGCTATGCTCTCTCTCTTTCGCTCTCTCTCTCTCGTCTTCGATTATGCTCGAATCCTCTCCCCCTCTCCTTTGTCTTCTTCCAACGATGGCAGTAGTAATAGTGATTCCGATCGAACAGGTGTCTAAATTCAAATCGATCCAAATTAAACCCGTTTATCCAATCCAAACTAAAATTGATTAAAACTGCATTAATTTGAGTTTAATTGGATTCTATATTTGGCAAACCGCATGGATTGAATCAGATTTCAGATCTACCTTTTAAAATTGATTCAATCCAATTCAAATCACACAATGTGATATAATATGTTCAATTTGTTATACATTTTTATCTTATTCATGTATTATTATTATTGAGGTAAATACCAAATTGATATTCGAAAGATTTTGGTGCTGACAAAATGGTACCTGACTTTTGTTATTAACAAAATGGTCCCCAAAAAATTTTAAAATTTGACCAGTATGTCTCCGAACTCACCGGAGCACATCTCTAGTAAGCACAATGCTAACGTGGCCATTGTATTTTAGTGACCTGGCAAACCATCTCCAAACCCTAATTCCTCCCTCCCAACACACTCTCCCTCCCTCCCCATCGCAGCCCCTCTTCCATCAGACAGGATTTCCATGAAGTTCATTTCATTGTTTACAATGACTCAAAGTCCATGCGCAATTTTCCCATCATCACTTGGAAGTTTAAGCCACTAGTCCCATACCTTAAAACACTAGTTCTACCTATTCCACCTAGTGTCTCTCTTGAGGATGCTGCTAGTCTTTCTGAGGGAGGGCTGCGATGGGAAGGAGAGGGACAGAGAGTGTGCGTTGGGGAGGGAGAGATTAGGGTTTGGAGTGGTTTGACAGGTCACCAAAATACAGTAGCCACGTTAGTATTGTATTTGTCGAAGATTTGTTCCGGCGAGCTGGGGACACATTTATCAAATTTTAAAATTTTTTAAGAACTATTTTGTCAATAACAACAATTAAGGTATTAAAAGTAAAGAGAGAGAGAATTGCATTTGTTTATTGATACTGTACGTCCATTGTCTCATACCTCACTATTTATAGAGGTAAAGCATGGAATATTTCAAACTTTATTTAATGTTAATTTGGCTTGGGAGCAACACTTCTTCACAGGGAAAAACAGCGCCCATAAATGGTCATCCACATTCCACATTTTTAAACTTATCACAACACTCTCCATTGGATGACCATTTAGGATTATTGCCTCATTAAAACCTTACTAAAGGAAAACCCTGTGGGAAAAACCTTAGTGAAGGAAAAAGAGTACAATATCCTTTGTGATGGGGACTGCCTCATTAAAAACCTTGTCAAGAAAAACCCAATGAAAAAAAAACCTGACCAAGGAAAAAAGAGTACAGTCTCCCCCTCTTGCCGACATCATTTAATGTCTTGAAATCGGCGCATCCCAATCTCATGTACCAATTTTTCAAAGGAGGATTTTGAGAGTGACTTTGTAAATAAATCTGCCAGATTGTCACTTGAGCGGATTTTTTGGACATCAATTGTCCCTTGATTTTGAAGATCATGAGTGAAGAAGAATTTGGGAGAAATATGCTTTGTTCTATCACCTTTGATGTATCCACCCTTAAGTTGAGCAATGCATGCTGTATTATCTTCAAACATGACAGTTGGAGCTATCTTATGATCAATTAGTCCACATGATGATAGAATATATTGAATCAGACTCCTCAGCCAAAAACACTCGCGATTAGCTTCATGAATCGTAAGTATTTCAGCATGATTAGAGGATGTTGCAGCAATCGTCTGTTTCGTGGACCTCCAAGATATAGCTGTACCACCATATGTGAACAGGTATCCTGTTTGAGATCTCCCTTTATGTGGATCAGACAAGTATTTGGCATCTGCATAGCCAACTAGGTTTGACTTGGATCCATAGGGATAAAATAATCCTATATCAACCGTTCCATGAAGATATCGGAAGATTTGTTTGACTCCACTCCAATGTCTTCTGGTTGGAGAGGAACTATATCTTGCTAGTAAATTCACCGCGAATGATATGTCAGGTCGCGTATTATTAGCAAGATACATTAGCGCTCCAATTGCACTAAGATATGGTATTTCAGGACCAAGGATATCTTCATTCTCTTCTTTAGGACAAAATTGATCACTTTTCACATCCAAAGATCTTACGATCATTGGAGTACTTAATGGACGTGACTTATCCATATAAAATCTCTTCAAGATCTTCTCTGTGTATGTTGTTTGATGAATAAAGATCCCATTTTGTATATGCTCGATCTGCAGGCCGAGAAAAAATTTAGTCCTTCCAAGATCTTTCATCTCAAACTCTTCTTTTAGAGTTTTTATAATTGTTGGAATCTCTTCAGGAGTTCCAATGATATTTAAATCATCAACGTACACAGCAATTATAATGAATCCAGATGCAGTTTTCTTTATGAAAACACATGGGCAGATATCATCATTCTTAAATCCGTTTTTGGCTAGATACTCAGTAAGACGATTGTACCACATTCGTCCAGATTGCTTTAGACCATATAAAGATCTTTGCAATTTGACTGAGTATAACCCTTGCGAATATTCATTGGATGGTTTAGATATCCTTAGTCCTTCAGGAACTTTCATATAGATATCCCGATCTAATGAGCCGTATAAATAGGCTGTTTTCACATCCATTAAATGCATATGCAGTTTATGAGATGCAGATAAACTGACCAAATAACGCAATGTTATCGCATCCACTACAGGGGAATACGTTTCTTCATAATCTATACCTGGCCTCTGAGAAAAACCTTGTGATACAAGTCGAGCTTTGTAGCGTACAACTTCATTTTTCTCATTTCGTTTTCTCACAAATACTTATCGGCATCCAACAGGTTTTACATCTTCTGGTGTAAGGATTACAGGTCCAAAGACTTCACGTTTTGCAAGTGAGTCTAATTCAGCCTTCATGGCTTCTTTCCATTTTGGCCAATCATTCCTTTGTCGACATTCTTCGACTGATCTTGGCTCAAGATCCTTACTTTCATGCATGATATTTAATGCCACATTATATGCAAATATTTCATTGACAATTGTCTTATTTCGGTTCCATTTCTTTCCTGTAAAGACATAATTTATCGAGATCTCTTCATTTTCATAATTTTCAGGTACCTGAACGTCTTCTGGCGTTAACACTATATCAGAATTTTGGACAACTGAAGGTGTCTCTACTATGTCTTTTTCAACAGAAATATTATTTACCTCTTTTCTCTTTCGAGGATTTTTGTCTTTGGAACCGATAGGCCTGCCACGCTTCTGGCGTGTATTTGCTTCGGTGGCAATTTGTCCAACTGGGACATCAATTCGAATTGGAGCATTTTTCGCTGGTACATACGACTTGGTTATCCTCTTTGTATCGGAAAATGCATCAGGCAATTCATTTGCTATTCTTTGCAAATGTATGATCTTTTGAACTTCTAGTTCACATTGCCCTGATCGAGGATCTAAATGCATCAATGATGATGCATTCCAATTAAGTTCCTTTTCAGGAAGCTTATTCTCTCCCCCTAATGTTGAAAATTTTGATTCATCAAAATGACAATCCGCAAACCGGGCTTTAAACATATCCCCAATTTGTATCTCAAGATACTTCACTATAGAGGGAGAATCATATCCAACATATATCCCCAATTTCCTTTGGGGTCCCATTTTGGTGCGATTAGGTGGTGCAATGGGAACATATATCGCACACCCAAATATTCTTAAATGGAAAACATTTGGCTGCTGGCCAAAAGCTAATTGCATAGGAGAGAATTGATGGTAACTCGTTGGCCTCAAACGAATAAGTGCTGCAGCATGTAAAACAGCATGCTCCCAAACCGAGGTTGGGAGATTTGTTCTCATAAGTAAGGGTCTAGCAATTAATTGGAGGCGTTTAATAAGTGATTCTGCTAACCCATTTTGTGTGTGAACATAAGCTACTGGATGTTCAACACTTATTCCATTAGCCATACAATAAGCATCAAAAGCTTGGGAAGTAAATTCACCAGCATTATCAAGACGAATTGCTTTGATTGAATTTTCTGGAAATTGTGCTTTTAATCGAATAATTTGAGCCAGTAATCTCGCAAACGCCAGGTTGCGAGAAGATAATAAGCACACATGTGACCATCTCGAAGATGCGTCTATCATGACCATAAAATATCTAAAAGATCCACATGGTGGATGAATAGGTCCACATATATCACCTTGAATCTTTTCTAGGAATTCAGGGACTCAAATCCAATCTTTACTGATGATGACCTTAAAATCAACTTTCCCTGAGAACATGCAGCACAACAAAATTCACTAGTTTTAAGAATCTTCTGGTTCTTTAGTGAATGTCCATGAGAGTTTTCAATAATTCTCCTCATCATGGTTGTTCCCGGATGACCCAATCTATCATGCCAAGTTATGAATTCATTTGGGTTAGTAAACTTCTAGTTTACAATGGCATGTGATTCAATTGCACTAATCTTGGTATAATACAACCCAGATGAAAGTGAGGATAACTTTTCTAATACTACTTTTTTATTTAAATCATAAGTTGTGATACATAAATACTCATGATTTCCCTCATTTATTGTCTCAACATGATATCCATTTCGGCGAATATCTTTGAAACTCAACAAATTCCTCAGGAACTTGGTAGATAATAGTGCATTATTTATTATAAATTTTGATCCTCCAGAAAACAAAATTATAGCTCTTCTGGAGCCTTCTATCACATTGCCTGAGCCAATGATAGTATTAACACATTCTTCTTTTGGCACAAGATGGGTAAAATATATATCACTTTTGAGAATAGTGTGCGAACTTGCACTATCCGCAAGGCATACATCTTCATTACATATCCTTGCCATTCTCTTCAAAAACAAATAATAATAAAATGAGTAGTATGCACAGTTAAATTGAATACTTGATCGGAGTTATTTTTCTAAGAAATACTGCACATAAAAATAATGTCATATACTAAATTTCTTTTTTAAAACATGACATATTTAATGATTTCAAAATTCATACATTAATATTTTATTATTTATATACATCATATTTGAAACTTAAATACATAGAAAATAAAACTTAACAATAAGTTCTTTACATTATTTATTTACATAGATACTTCACAATCCCACATATTAAACTATTCCATCATTGATCAAATGACCAATATTTCCTTCAGGATCCTCAAAGAAATCAGATACATCATAATGAGTGGTGGAATTTTCAGCATTATTTGAAACAAAATTTGTTTCCTTTCCTTTGTCATCCTTTTTCAAAGATGCCTGGTAAAGATCGACTAGGTGCCTTAGGGTACGACAGGTACGTGGCCAATGGCCCTTTCCACCACAACGAAAACACTTATCCTCTGTTGATTTATTCTGCCCGATATTTCTTTCTTTATCCCACTTCTGGTGAGATCCTTTCTTTTGAATATAATTCTTTTTCCTTCCATAATTTTTCTTGTTATTAAAACCTTGCCTCTTCTGGGGTAATTTGCCGCATTTACTTCAGGAAATGGGGCGGCGCCAGCTGGGCGCGCTTCATGATTTTTCAAGAGCAACTCATTGTTGCGTTCAGCAACAAGAAGGCAAGAAATTAACTCAGAATATTTTTTAAATCATTTTTCTCGATACTGTTGCTGCAAGAGCACATTCGAGGCATGGAAGGTTGAGAAAGTTTTCTCCAACATATCATGATCAGTGATCTTTTTTCCACATAATTTCATTCGTGAGGTGATTCGAAACATTGCAGAATTATATTCATTTATGGATTTAAAATCTTGTAGACGCAAGTGCGTCCATTCATATCGAGCTTGAGAAAATATCACCGTTTTCTGATGATTATACCTTTCTTCAAGGTCTTTCCAAAGATCTGCAGGATCTTTTAATGTGAGATATTCATTTTTCAATCCCTCGTCAAGATGACGACGAAGAAAAATCACGGCTTTGGCTTTATCCTTCTGGAATGCATTATTTTCAGCCTTAATGGTATCTCCAAGATCCATTGAATCAAGATGAATTTCAGCATCTAGTATCCATGATAAATAATTGTTTCCTGATATATCAAGAGCATTGAATTCAAGATGAAAGAGCTTCGACATAATGAAAATTTGTTACCTGAGTCTTCCTAAAAATTTGATCAGAGTCTCGTGCTGATAACGTGTTGTAAAATAAATAAAGATATATTAAATATAAAATAAAAATGTATAAATAGAAGACTCTAGCATTAATATAATTAGTTCAATA
Organism: Arachis ipaensis; assembly: GCF_000816755.2. Classification (NCBI taxonomy): domain Eukaryota; kingdom Viridiplantae; phylum Streptophyta; class Magnoliopsida; order Fabales; family Fabaceae; genus Arachis; species Arachis ipaensis. The sequence goes on from NC_029790.2 coordinate 125,789,690, forward strand.
ATGATTTATATATATATAATAATATTATGTGTTGTAATGTATATATATATATAAAGATAGAAAGAAGTATTAAAAGTAAAGAGAAAGAGAATTGCATTTGTTTATTGTTACTTACGTCCATTGTCTCATACCTCACTATTTATAGAGGTAAAGCATGGAATATTTCAAACTTTATTTAATGTTAATTTAGCTTGGGAGCAACACTTCTTCGTAGGGAAAAACAGCCGCCCGTAAATGGTCATCCACATTCCACATTTTTGAACTTATCACAACAAATACTACAACCCAAACTTTGTTAAACTCTAAAATGATCATTGAAATTGATCGTTTGCACCGAAAAAAATCACCAAGACTTTAATTGCACCATAAAAATCTCTGAAATTAAAAAAATTGCACCATGTGATTCCTATCCCCTCTCTGTCGAGTTACTCATCAAGCTTGACACATATCCTTACGTTGAGTTGGACAAAACGATATTACTTTAGTTTTGATGATAAACATTTGTTGAAATGATGTCATTTAACATAAAACAATTTTTTTAATCTCGAGGATATTTATAATGCAATTGAAATCTCAAAAGCTTTTTCGATGCAAACGACCAAACTCAAAAATTTGGACTTAATCCAAATGCTACATTGCAAACGTCGATAGGCTGAAAAAGGAGAAAGATTTAATGCACAATCAACTTAGGTCTACCTTTTTCTTTTCTTTTTATGGGATTGTATGCCGCTTACCATTATTCTATTGCTTCTGCTATTACTTTCAGATTAAATACTACATGATGGTTTTCATAACAACATAAAACATCTATTAGCAAAAAGAATACACAATTCAAATTATTAAAACTTATAACACGAAAGGGTTAACAAATGTCAATACCCAATGGAATGCACGGAGTCACAGACAAATTGAGTAGCCTGGGAGAAAAATCTAAGCATAGATTTAAAATGAGATTGACCAATACAATCAATCATAGCTATCACTTACATACTCATTTTAAGTAGTCTGTACTACTCTTAACAGAATGAAACCAATCCTAACATACATATTTAGGAGAATAATTCTCATTACTGACTAAATAACTGAACCTCAATGTAAATATGTAATAATCTAACAATTATGCTTCCCCAAGTATAAACCAACACTGAATTTGAAACTATATGGTATAAGCAACTTTGTAGAATGGTCTAGCAACTGAAAACCAATACTTGCATTTCTTCGATCTAATTAGTCAATGGCATTCATCTAAAACTGTAGAACATTGGATGAAAAATGATGAACTAGGGGCCACCAAATTTACATGGCCATCCTCTAAGGAGATGAAGAGGATGGTACTGTCAGTGCGAATAATAGCTTTAGCAGGCATTTAACCTTCTTCTGACTCTGCAGATAATAATAGATATCATAACTAGAGTATTCTGGAAGATTTCAGGATTTTCATTCAGTGTGAAAGAACAAAAACAAAATCAAGGGTTGAAAATACGCAAAGTCGACCCCAAAATTGACAATGCTCAAACTCAGCTTGATAATATTTAGCTCAACTCATGGCTTGACTCATTTGTTATTGAGCTTAATCTTATTATGGAATCTTGATGCACGAGTAAAATTTCAAAGACCATTTTGAACATTAACCCTTAGATATTAATTAAGCTTTTTGGCTACAAGTACATACTTATTTTCAACATATTTAATCTACAAGACACATTATGCAAATAATTGAGATATTATATATTATTATTGATAATATATAATGATATAGGTGATATTATGCCAAGGTCTCAAGGCATCTACATATCTATGTGAACTGATAAATGAATATACAACCCTGCTTATGGAACATAGCAAAGTTAAGTTTGACTCATTTTATAAATGAGCTCAAACTTTTAGCTCAAGCTCAGTAGCTCACGGGATCAAAAACTTAGCTTATAAAGTAACTAACAAATTGAGCTAAAAATAGCTCACATGCTATTAGGAACAAGGTAAATTACCGAAATTGCACCAAAAAATTCATAATGCTATAAAAAATATCCAAATAAGATATGAATGACAAATAAGTCTCAGAAGATTTAAAACGTGACAACATTAACAAAAATATCATATTACTTTTACATATTAAATGAATTTTGTATTTAGCAAACAACTTGTGCATTTTATTTTAAATTCAATCATTCACAAAAAACATTGAAAAAATTCCTTGACAAATCACCAAATTTTAACTATGACAAAGTCTCATTTTTCTAATAATGCTTACAAAAAATCGTATCGAAATCTAATATCTAAAGTATTTTATGAAAAAATATAACTAATATCCGATTAATTTTCTCACTTTTTAAATCTTTTGGAGCTTATTTGTTATCTTTCCAGGTTATTTTTGTTAGCGGCATAAACTTTCGGGTACCATCTTGGTAGTTTATTTTTGAGAAAGTATGCAGATGTTAAAAAAAAGGAGTTGTCGCCTTCTTTCATGCAACAAGGAAACTAAATGAACAAAATATGGCAATAGTTTCAAATTGAACATTTGCTTCGTACCATATATAGCTTCCATGTTATTTTCCTTGTAAACACCAAGAGGTGATCCATGGACAGAGAGAAGCATCTCGCCAGGTTTTGGCAGCCTAAGGGTTTTGGGTGTCATCCCAACAGACAAGCGCTGACTACTCACCTGCAAAAAGCAACAAAGCCAAATCAATCACAGCTGTTTAAAAAATAGCCTCAGCAACGAATACTAGAGTTCATAAAGTCATCCATAAAAAACAGAACGTAAAAAATAAAGGGAGAAAATACGGACATTGGGAGTCTGAAGACCTTCTTGACTTGTGAGAGTCTGAGCTTCACATGGCTCCTCAAAAACCTATGTAACAGACATTCAATCAATTCATATTATCACGATACATTGCAATCACTAATTAGTTGTTATTTGCAAGCTGTTTAAGTTAGTCATAATAGATTTAGCAGCATATGCAAAGAAACTAGTAACAGAGGTAAGTTCTCTTCCATCTGTACATGAAACGATCCTAAATGAATAGCAACATTTCTCATTCAAATCAATTCATCGATGCTTCAGCACATAATGGAAATGAGAATGGAAGTGACCCAATTTTATGTCGCATCAAGTCCTGCGTAAGTGACCCAAATAAGCCAGCTAAGGATGTTACAAAATACAATTAATCAAAGTGCACAGAGAAGATAGAGAACATACAAAGTCCTTAAAATGAAGATTTTCATCACCAAGATATCCTGTTCTCCCTGCCAACAAAGAAGTAAACTAACAGGTATCAACTACAATCTATGCCAAAATGTATAAGAACTATACTATCTATAGTAAAATCGTTCAAAATTGAAGGAACTCAAACAATTTAAGGGGCATAGAACAATAGTATGTTTCGTAACACACATTTCCATTTTTTTTAATTCAATTTAAGAAACTTTAATTCAGATATGAAATGAGTTAAATCAAAAGAGAAAACTAAACACTACCAGTATTGCTGGAGTATTCAAAACCACCAAACTGAGGAACCGAAGCAGGACATTTCGAAGGAAAAGCAATCGAAAGCCTTTGGAACAGAGAAGCGTGCAAATCTCTTCCTACACCACCACAGGTCGTGGACATTCTGCTCCCTCTCTCTTTCCACTTCACATCGAATTTCCCATTCCCTTCATCTTTCACAATTGAGAGATTCGGTAAGGTTTCTTCGAAGACCTGCAGCATTGGCTTCCGGAGCTGTTCCTCACTGAAACACGACCGAACCAAACGAAGTTCCATCAACAATCGCTCGATCTCAACATCACGAACCACCCTAATTGCACTGATTTGACGCTCCACTGTCACAAACACACAGGTAGAGTTTTAATGAAAATAAATAGTGAAAACTTTATGCTGATCAAGAAATTTGTTATTTAATTTTGCTGTACCTTCAATTTCAAGCTCCTTGAATTGAGGTTGCTGCGTTCGGGTTTTAAGTTCCTTCAATTGAGTTGATTGTTTGACCATTTTCTTGGCTCTACGCCTTGGAAATTTTGCCTTCAATATAATAAAAATAATATAGTAAGAAAAAAGGGCTACAAATCTACAATAGACCACAAATAAAGACACAAATATCCTACATGATATAATTTATAACATCCATGTACAACAGTACAAGTCTCCAACATTCATTAAAAATTTTCACCTATAATCATTTTAATCTACATTATTACTTAATAGACCAAAAATTACAACAGGTGGTAGCTTTTTGTCATCTCCTGAAGCAATCACTCAATCTTTCCTCACAACATCCTTCATTATTTTCCCTCCATCTTATGTTATATGTCCATTCCCTTTGTAGCATTTAGCAACATGATACACATATAGAGATATCTTTTAGTCATCACAATATGTTTTTAGATGCCCTTTATATGGATGCATATCTCAACTTTTCTTTCTTCCTTCTTTCTTTCTCTTTTTATTTCTTTTTCTTTTTTTGCTTAACTCATTTTCTTCCTTGACACCTTTTGATTGTAAACTATTAATTTTTTTTAATCCAAAATGGGACCAAAGTGATCCCAGAGATTGTGTTCTTCAACTTCTCAACTTTTTCAATGAATAACAATATTCTGTGTGATCAGATATATTTCAATTAACAAATTAACAGACAATAATAAAAGACAGGAATATGGTTGGTCTAACAAGCAGTCATCAATTGCATAGCCATAAAGGAGTCTCGTTACGTGAATAAAAGATAAATTGAGAATTGCAAACAATCATATGCAAGACACTTATTACATTGTATTTAATGAAGACGGATTAGTGAACCTAAATGGCAAGCAAAACCGAAGCAAACTAAGGCCTTCATCCTTCCATTCGTCTTTAATTAAATTCAAATGACAAGCAAATTAAGGCCCCAGAATGTTAACTAGTTCATTCTTTTATAAAGCAGCAAGGTTTAATCATACACAAGCAAATTAATTCTCTATTTCGGAAGAACACATCACAAATATTAAAAAGCTCTCACTGAATTGAATAAAGTTTAATCACACTGTATTTTCATCTCATAAAGAGGCAAACCCAGAACTAACCTAATAAAAAAGATAGATGAACAAAGAAATTAAAAAATTGAACTAATCCATGTTCTTAACTGATCAAGTCATCAATATTCAATAATCAATTAATCAAAAATCAAAAGATGCACAGAAAAGATGTTGGCGGGGGTTTCCGAGGAATACAAATAACCTCCGGTTTTTTCCAGATTTGGCGAGCATCTGGAATAACTAGTGAATTACAACTTTATTGCACCGCAATTGGTGCATTAGTATTTGCAGCCTTAATGCTTTTTGCTGGTTGGTTTCATTATCACAAAGCTGCTCCAAAATTGGCATGGTTCCAAGATGTAGAATCTATGTTGAATCACCATTTGGCAGGATTACTAGGACTTGGATCTCTTTCTTGGGCCGGGCATCAAGTACATGTATCTTTACCAATTAACCAATTTTTAAATGCTGGAGTAGATCCAAAGGAGATTCCACTTCCTCATGAATTTATCTTGAATCGGGATCTTTTGGCTCAACTTTATCCCAGTTTTGCCGAGGGAGCAACTCCATTTTTCACCTTGAATTGGTCAAAATACGCGGATTTTCTTACTTTTCGTGGAGGATTAGATCCAGTAACTGGCGGTTTATGGCTGACTGATATTGCGCACCATCATTTAGCTATTGCGATTCTTTTCCTGATAGCTGGTCACATGTATAGAACCAACTGGGGGATTGGTCATGGTATAAAAGAGATCTTAGAGGCCCATAAGGGTCCATTTACAGGCCAGGGTCATAAAGGTCTATATGAGATCCTAACAACTTCATGGCATGCTCAATTATCTATTAACTTAGCTATGTTAGGCTCTTTGACTATTGTTGTAGCTCACCATATCCATGTCCATTCTGTTAAGCAAATTCTAGTGCCAAAGTTCTATCATTCCAGAAATGACAAAACAATGATACAAAATACCATAGTTTAAAAATAAATAAATTCAATTCATAGAGGAAGAGAAAAAAAAAACAAATATTTAGATAAAATAAAACAAGAGACACAAATTTAGGTTCCAGAATTAGAAATAACAACAAATAGAACATGAAGAAGGAGAACGCATACCTAATTTTCTGAAGGGAGGAGATATTCGTTGCAGTGCTGGCAGCAGAGTTTGCAGGCGGCGGCGGAGGCTGCTGGTGGATAGAACAGTGGCGGTGTGCGTAGAGAAAGCAAAAGGTTGGAGAGAGAGTACAGAGGTAGCGGTCGAAAGTGGGCGAGTAGAGAGAACAGCAGCAGCGGAGAGAGGAGAGGAGCTCAAAGGTTGCAGCCTCGGTGGAGAGACATCACATAGCAACAGCAACAGCAGCTGTGTACAATGAAGAGATCGGAGGGATGCTGGAGAAAGAAGTGGCTGCCGTTCTGGTATATGACAGAGCGGGAGACTGAGGGGTTGTGGAAGAAGAAGATTGGGGATTTGAAAGTAGTGGGTATTGTTGGGTAAGCAAAGAGAAAATGCGATGTGATAGTCGTTGGGGTATTTTTGGGGGTTTCTCCCTCATGTATTAATTTAAAATC
>NC_029790.2:125796310-125802078 GCF_000816755.2 Arachis ipaensis
ATATGGAAAAGTATAGGTAGACAATGAAAATACTAAACAATGTGAACAATAGATATATCGGATGTTTATTTTACTAGATGTGCAGATAGTTATTCTAATATTAAGATTTATATGGATAATTTGAAGATATAGTATATTTTGATTTGATTGGTGGTTATTCATGTTATTCAAAAAAATTATTGGTTACCTAGTATAACCCTATAAAAATATGTTATAAGTAGGTGTTAAACCAAAATTCTCTAACTTCGTGCAAATCATCTTTATCATTGAGTAAAGATTATCAAGTAATAATTTAACACTTTTGTTTATATAAAAATAAATTTTATTTTAGTAATATATAAATATAACATTATATCACAACATTTTATTTGTGTTTGTGTTATTAATTTAATTAAAGACTTTTATGTAAAATTGAACATTTGATGGTTATTTTTATAGATTATTATATTATTTGTGGGATGATTATGTTGTTTATATTAAATTTTTATTTTGCATACTCATTAGATTATATAATAATATTGTATATTTGTGAAAACTCACAAATAGAATTGGATACCTGTAACTTGATTACAGATAGGGTTAGGGTTGGATTGTTCTCAATCTGTAGATAAAATTAAATTAAATTTTAGTAACAAATTCAATCCGCAAATATAATTAGGATTGAGTTCAAACTCTACTCATTGTCAACTCTAAGAGATAGGCTCAAAGGTAATGAGTCAAGAAGGAAGAGTGTGAGAGTTGTCAGAACCGAACCGGTCAGATTACTGGATTATTGGTTCAACCGCTAAATTACTGGTTGAACCGATTGACCCGGTCCTATATAAATAAGAAATAAAAAATAGCAATCCTAAATTCCCTAATTCCTATTCCCTATTCAGCAAGACAGCAAGACAGCAACCTTAAAGGCCTAAATAGTTAAATTCACAGCAACCTCTTAAATAGTTAAATTCACAGCACAAGGCCACAAGCATATTCATAACAGAACAGACAACATAAAAACATTAGTCATAACAGCTTCATATTCATAAATTTTTCAACAAGCATATTCAACCCAGAACAAATCAACATAACAACATTATTCATATTTCATAGTTTCAAGCTTTCAACAAACATATTCATCCCAGAAATTTCAAGTTTTCACAACAGAATAGAACAACTCCTGATGCATCAGTCAAGGAAGTGCAGAATAGAACAAACAGAAAATATTGTGAGAACAAGTTTTCGCAACAGAATAGAACAACTCCAGAAAAGAACATATCCTTTCAACTCCAGAACAACAAAAAATATTGATGCATCAGTCAAGGAAGTGCAGAATATATCCTTTCAAAGTTTTCACAACAGAATAGAACAAGCATAAGTCATAACAGAAGTGCAGAACAACATTATTCATTATTCATAAGTTTTCAACAAGCATAGAGCAGAACTGCAAAAGTGCATAACAGAGGAGAACTGGAGAACAACATATTCAACTAACCTATTTGACAGAGCAGAAGAGCGAGGCAACGGCGAGGGCGACGGCGCGGCAATGGCGAGCCAACGGCGACGGCGATGAGAGACAGGGACGAAGCGGAGCCGCGGGTCTGTACTCTGTTCTGTTCCTTCAGACTTCAGAGTTCAGAATCGGTGTCCGGCGGTGAGACGAAGGAGACGACGGCGGGCGGCTGGAGGCGGTGGCTGGGTGAGTGACACTGACGGAGTGAGGTGAGGTGGTGACGGGAGGGTTCGCCGTTAGGGGATTAGGGTTGGGGAAAAGTGGAAACTGATTTGGGTTTGGGGTACCGTAGCGCATAAGAGCACTTTTCTTTTTTTTTTTTTTTAATAAACCAAAACGACGTCGTTTTGGAAAATGAAGTAAAAAAAAAAAGCTTCCGAACCGATCGGTTGATTAAAAACCGCCGATTTTCCAGTTTTCATCAAAACCGGCCAGTTAAATCCGATTTTTAACGATTCTCTTTTTTATCCGGTCATATCACTCAACTAGATCAATTAGAGATCCGATTCACCGATTTTTCGATCGAACCGGACGATCAAATTCGATTTTTACAACTATAGCTTCCCAGAGAAAGCGAAGTGTGGCTGAGAGTATGGGAATTGGGAAGTGACCGTTAATTTTATTAAAATTTTATAAATGTAGGCATATGAGTATATGACTTATAGAATTTGATACATTATTTAAATAAATCGATCTCCAATATCAATACTTTGTCTTATAAGCACAAATCAATAGTTATGTATTATCATGGCATGACAAAAGATCTCCTTCGACTGCCAACTCCATCATCGTTCACCAGAATTCTCTGCGACTGACTGTATCAAAGCTCCCTTTCTTTATGTATACGGAAATATATGCTTCTTTTACATCAATGTTTTACATGGATTTGTCAGTTATTTGGTATGAGGTATGATCTACGGGGATTGGCAAACAAACAGTTACGATGTGCATAAGCTATTGATTTTTCTTTGAATTCCGCTAAGGAGCCAATCAATTATTTGTACAATGTGTAGAATGAGTTATTTATTTGGCTAATATGAGTTAAAAAATAAACTAGGATAAAATATTACTAAATTAGTGTCATCGAAAAGTAATTAATTAGTCAATTATCATTTTATTATTTCCACTTTAGAGTATTTTTTTTTTCACGAAGATTGCATCAAAACTAGACGAGGGAAAAAGCAAGTAGAAGGGGAATAAGAAGAAATACAAAGACCAACAATAGAGCTAAATAATTAAATAGAGTAAAAGGGTAATATTGACAAGAGAAGGCTAATAAATCCGATTCGCAACGGATTAGTCCTTGGTCTGCCAGGTCGGTGGATACAGTGGGAAACCAAAAAAAAAAAAAGTAAAAGGGTAACAGTTTTATTGAAGGTGATAAGATGACAACATTTTGAAACTCTTTTTGGCATACACTAAATCTATATACATCGTTTCTACAAAACTATATTTCTGAGGAGTTCCACAATTTGTAGAATGCCTGAAAGAGCTGTATTAACCTACTGAACCCTCAAGCTTCAAGCTCATGAGTTGGTTCACCTCAGAACCGAATTCATCGGGAAGCTCATTGAAGACATCACGGCAGAATCCAGAGATCATAGCAGCCATGGCCTTTTCGTAGTCTATCCCCCTTTGCTGAAAGTAAAATAATTGATCTTCTCCAATTTTGGACGTGCTAGCCTCATGTTCAATTCTTGCAGTAGGGTTTTTAACCTGCAAAATAATTGTTAATTGATAAACAAAACAGAATTATCATGGTGATGATCTGATGTTCAAGACAGGAATACACACGGTCGTACGGAATTGGGAGAATTGATTAAAAAAAAGAGAGTGAAACGAAGGGAATTAACAGTTGTTTGGTCAGGTAGATAGCTTTAAAAGGGTAAATAATCAACTTCATATCATTGAGCAAATCACACACCATAGTCCACTATGCATTAAAGCTAATCTAATAATTAAAGTATAAAATCCAATCTAAACTTCCAGCCTCCCTGAAATAAAGAAAATAACATACACGCCCTTACTCTTAAGGAAAAAGGTACTAGACAGGGACCCTATTTTAGCTGTAGAAGAAGAATGTCTAATATCAATTGATCACTCTTTGCAATTTAATCATTTATTCAGCATTAATTCCTATCCCTACAATAATCAATTATACATTATTCATCTGGATTTCAGTTTAATGCACTCATCTTTAAATAGGGCGGGTAAAGCTAAAGAGAAAAAAAATATTATGAAAAGAGAAGGCTAATATATATGAACAGTAGTCCATATTGACAAGGCTAATATATAAATAATCCAAACATATTGGATCAAATAAACAGATGATTGCACTAAAAGTGGAGTTTAAATGATCCTACTTTCATCTCTCTAACAGTACTTTCTCTAGTTACTATATGATATGAAAAAGTATAGTTTTTCCAATTTAGTTTGGTTTGGTTAATTCAAAATAGCATGACTCATCCTTCTAAGCAACATCTTAAGTTTGAGTTCTGTCATTTGTGAATGGCTTAATAGGAATACAATACAATCTATCCTTGTACAAGTTATCTGAACAAAAAGAAAATAACAAATAAAGTTCCAAACTTATTAAATGCCATTAAAAACACAAATTCCAGCTAAACAAGTATTAGCAATGCCAATCTGAAACCAAAATGGTACCTGGATGTAAGGATAAGTATTGGCCGCTGCAGTATCGCCAATAAGCATTGAGTCACACTGCGACGAGTTTCGAGCATTCTCCGCCTTAGACTGAACCTGAACAAGCCCTCTGTAACAGTTCCTTGAATGTCCAACGGAAATCCCCTTAGAAATAATCCTACTCCTCGTATTCTTCCCCTTGTGTATCATCTTTGTCCCGGTATCCGCCTGCTGGTGATTATTGGTCAAAGCAACAGAATAAAACTCTCCAACACTATCATCCCCTTCCAAAACAACACTTGGATACTTCCAAGTAATGGCAGATCCCGTCTCAACCTGCGTCCACGATATCTTCGACCTTGCGCCGGCACACAGCCCTCTCTTCGTCACGAAATTGTATATCCCACCTCTCCCTTCCTCATCCCCTGCATACCAATTCTGCACCGTGGAGTACTTAATCTCGGCGCCTTCGCAGCAATACAACTCCACCACAGCAGCATGAAGCTGGTTAGTATCATAAGAAGGCGCAGTACACCCCTCCAAATACTCCACAAAGCTTCTATCATCAGCAACAATCAGAGTCCTCTCAAACTGCCCTGTCTCCATAGCGTTGATCCGAAAATAAGTCGAAATCTGCATAGGACACTTAGTATCTTTCGGAATATAACAAAAAGATCCATCACTAAAAACAGCAGAATTCAAAGCAGCATAATAATTATCCTCGTTTGGCACTACCCTCCCTAAATATTTCCTAACTAAATCAGGGTACTCCCTAATAGCCTCCGAAATGGAACAGAATATGACTCCAGCCTTCTCCAGAGTCTTCCTGTGAGTCGTGGCGATCGACACGCTGTCAAGAACTGCGTCGACCGCCACATTCGCAAGGCGGTTCTGCTCGTTGAGCGGAACCCCGAGCTTGTCGAAGTATCGGAGAAGCTCGGGGTCCGCCTCGTCGAGGCTGCCGAGAGTTGGTTTCTTCTTTGGTGCGGAATAGTAACAAATTTCTTGGAAGTTGATTGGAGGGTACACGTTGTCGGACCAATTAGGCTCTTTCATTTTCAGGAAATTTTCATACGCGTTGAGGCGGAACTCGAGCATCCAATCTGGTTCCTCTTTTAAGGTGGAGATTAATCGGATCGTGTCCTTGTTGAGGCCTTTGGGGATGGAGAAGGAGTCAATGTCAACGGTGAAACCGAACTTCTTATCGTAGTCGCGGTTTCGGAGAATTTCACGGATTTTCTCGTCGGAGGTTGTTGGGAGAGTGGTGGAAGGGTTGATGTTGTCGTAACTGACATCGGCGCGAACCTTCAAGAGCCGCGAGGGTTTGTTGTGGGGTCTGGGCTTTGGGAACTCGAGCTTTGTTGTTGGGTGAGGAAGAAGGGATTTTGAGAGCTTAGAATCGCAGGTGGGTTGAGGGGATAAGGTGGAGACGCCGTTGGCCAGAAGCGACGCCATGGATGATGTTTGAGTTTGAGAATTTTCTGCAGCTTGGGGTTGGTGGATTTCGTTTTGTTTTCGGTTTGGTGTGGAATTTGATTTTCCTAATTTGCGAATTTTTGTGGCCACACCTTTTTGTGTCTTGTGGGTAACACGAACCCTGTCTTGGCCTTTAGACACTGGTGTTGGTGTGGGT
>NC_029790.2:125802086-125817378 GCF_000816755.2 Arachis ipaensis
CATACTTTTATTTTCATTTAGATCTAAGTGTCACGATAAATTTTAAAATATTATATTTAACAGTATTTATATAGTTTTTTAAAGTATTTGAGATTGTTATAGATATTTTTGAAATGTTTTAAAATGTCTTGGAAGAGTCGGGTATATCCTAAAATGTTTTAAAAAAATTTAGAAGGTCATAAAATATTCTAGAAGAGTGTAAATATATGTAGAAGTGTGAAGAGTAATGTAGAATAATTTAAAAATATTTAAAAAAATATAATAGATTAGATATTTATAATGAAGGCTCTAAATACTCGATTTAGACCATTTATTAGATTTAACCCTAATCATATGTTAAAAGAGTGGATGACTATGAATAGAGGTGAGTTTGGATTGTAGTGTATGAGTTATTTGTAAGAATTATTTATGAAGTGAAGTATTATTTTATTAAATGGGTAAAGTACTAAATTGGTCTCTTAGGTTTAGGCGTAATTCTGTTTTGGTCTTTAAGGTTTAAAGTGTTCTATTTGAATCCAAAAAAGTTTCATTTAGCATCAATTTAGTCCCACAGTGAGGTCAAAATTAAATAATTAACAAAATGTCCTACATAACAACAGTACAAGAACAAAATCGATAATCTGGAGAACAAGTACAAGCTCCAGAGGCATAAAATCAACCATTGATACATCAATACATTTATTTATTATTTTTTTATAATATAAATAAAATATTTTCTATAAAACTAAAGAAAATGATAAATAAATGTATTGATGCATCAATGGTTGATTTTGTGCCTCTGGAGGTTGTACTTGTTCTCCAGATTATCAATTTTGTTCTTGAACTGTTGTTATGTAGGAAATTTTGTTAATTATTTAATTTTGACCTCACTGTGGGACTAAATTGATGCTAAATGAAACTTTTTTGGATTCAAATAGAATACTTTAAACCTTAAAGACCAAAGCAGAATTACGCCCAAACCTAGGGGGACTAATTTAATACTTTACTCTTATTAAATCTTCTTTTTCTAGTATTATCTTATGTTCTTAGTTGTTTTTGTCAAATATCAAATGTTAAGCTGATTTAATTTCAACTAAAAATGTAAAATAAATCTAAATATCAATACAAAGCATTGAAGTGTATCCAAAATCATAACAAAAAGACTATTTGGTATAGTCTAATTTAGGTTTTTTTTTTTTTTTTTTCTGTTGGTGAGTTATGCAGGCTGGTCCGATGAGCTGCTGCCCCTTTGCCAACCAAATATTATGAGTGTGCTTTGGTGTGAGGATGTGAATAGTTTACTTTAACATGGAAATTATGTTAGGGTCTTGAGTGTGCCTAGTTTAAATCATGTTAGAGTTTACCATTTTTTAATTTTGATATGGAAAGGGGAATGGAGTAGGACGATATTATGGAGTGCATACGAGCTTTACTCAGATGTGGTGTCAACGAAGAATAAATCGGACGGTCTGATTTTAAGGGCACACTTCCGGCCACATGTCGCGCATGCTTTGTTCCTCACAGCGGTGTTCCTTATACCAACATGCCCTTTTCTGAACCCACTATCTCCCTTCGAAGTCACTTTTTTTCTTGAACCCACCCAGCAGTCTCTTCTCTCTTCTTCTTCTTTTCCAGTTTAACTACTTCTTCTTCAATTAAAAAAAACTACAATGCCAAAGAAACAAAAATATAAAGATATTGATCGTCCTGAACTTCATATTATGAATTATCTCTGCCATTTTGATTATGTAAGTTTATTTTTAAAATTTTTTTATATTTTAGAATTATTATTATTGTTAGAAATTTAAGAATATAATCGGATCGTCTGATTAGTGGACTTAATTTTTTTTAACCAACAAATTAGATGGTCTGATTTTTTTACCCTATATTTTAAAAAAAATTATCCCACATTTTTATCTAACACTCTCATTCTCTATAACAACACACAACACACACAAATTTTGTATGTCCAAAAAAATGAGCCAGAGTTTACTTACTGTAGTTTATGTCGAAATACGAACTCACAAAATCCTGCCTCCATATATGTAGAAAAAAGGTTAACAATTTATCACATAAATAGTGAGTAGGGAACCAAAAACTTTAACATTTGAATAGCCAAATTGTTGTAATTAATGTTAATTCTATAATATTTTTAGTTATTTTTTTATTTAGTGAACTTATTAGTATCTATGTAATTATTATATTTCTATATATAAAGACATGTTTTGATGTGTGGGAGAAAAAATTTGAATTTTGGCGTAGTTAATCGGTGGTCCGATTTTCTATATATAAAGGTGTGTAACTCGTATATGAGTTCTCAGATTTCCTGTCCTTTTGCTTCTTCTTCTTCTTTCAGCTCCTCTATCTCTGTTATTTCGTATGAAGTAAAAAAAATTGATAGTGAAATTTATATTCACGTGAGTAAGAAAAATGGACGATAGAGTCCTATTAAAAGATATTATTTCAGTCAGATTTTGTTACAAATATCTGAAGGAATAAAATTTATTTGTGAAAATCCGTTAGATATTGTTATTTCATTCACAATCTCATTCGAAGAACTAAAATGTGTGATTTGTGAGAAGATAGATTCTGAAATGTCAAGAAAATGTCATGTGTTTTATATAGATATTCTATACCAGTATTTGGTGGATTTGTTCAATTTCAAACCAAATATGTAACTAATGAAGCGAGCATGCAAGAGATGTTTTTAATGTACACTGAAAGTTGCACTTAGATATCGTTCATTGAGTTGTATATTGAGTTCGAACAATCTAAAGCCGACCGAATTATTGAACGAGAAGATTACAATAGTGACAGTGAGGAAGAGTTTGAAAGCAATTACGAAGTTGTCGGTTCAGACGGAGACGAAGATCAAGGCGACGACACTAGGGATCCAAATGTGACAGATGTGGCAAATGCACTCGCAAACAAACATCCGTTTGAGGAGCCATCTTTCATGCGAATTTTGGATTTGGAAACCATGCATTCTCCGGAGTTTCTGGAATATATGAATGCAAGTACGTAATTGCCTATATTTATACGAAGGATTAGAATTTTGTAATAATTTATATTGATCAATGGACCAAATAGTTACGTGACATGTAAAAATATACTTAATTAGCATTTGTTTGTGTTTATTTAGTTAAATTTAAGATAATAATCTTTTTAGTTAGTTATTGATTTAGTTAAATATTAATTAGTATTTATTTATGTGTTTATGTTTTTATTTTATTAAAATTGAGATAATAACTTGATGTAAAGTTTATTTATATTAATATTGATGTAGTGAATATTGATTTACTTTTAATTTCACTTATTAAATATTTGTGTATTAAATATTTATCGTATGGCTGTCGTCGTGGTAGAAATTCCTATTGTCACAGATGGTGAATTTGCCGTGGAAATGAAATTCAGTTCCAGGGAAGCTGTTATTATGGCGATGAAAAATTATACCATCCAAAGAGGCGTAGACTACCGGATGTATGAGTCAGAGCCATTGACATTTTATGCCAAGTGTACACAATATGGGTCAGGTTGTGATTGGCTGATCAGGGTTAGCATGATTAGCAGAAAGTACTCTTGGGTTATAAGGAGATATAATAGTAGTCACACTTATACCATAGCCACCATTTCTCAGGATCATTCGAAACTGGATTCAAACACAATTGCAGAAGCAATAAAGCCGTTGGTTGAGACTGACCACTTGATAAAGGTGAAATCAGTTATTGCAAAAGTGCAATCGAAGTTCAATTACACCATCAGCTATCCGAAAGCATGGTTGGCTAAGCAAAAGTTAGTAGAAAAAATATTTGGAGGTTGGGAAGCATCGTACGAAGCTTTGCCCATATGATTTGAGGCCATGTGTCATAAGGAGCTATCAGCAGTAATCCATTTTGAGACTATGCCTGCATATCAAGGCGATGACTTGGTAACTGATATTCGGGTATTGCATCGAGTCTCCTAGAGTTATTACCCCTGTATTAGAGCATTCAAATATTGTAAACCAGTTGTCCAGGTGGATGGGACTCACTTGTACGGAAAGTATAAGGGTTGTCTGTTGGTTGTAGTTTCACAGAATAGTAACAACAATATCGTCTCAATTACTTTTGTTATTGTGGAGGGAGAGACTTCTGATGCATGACACTTTTTTCTTAGTAACCTGTGATAGCATGTGGTGACTCGGGATGGTGTGGGACTGATCTCTGGCCGACATGAATCCATCAATGCAGTTGTGGCCCGCAATAACGGAGCTTGGTTGCTTCCTAGAGCTTTTCACATGTTTTGCATCAGGCATATAGAGTCGAATTTTTTGAGAAAGTTCAAGGCACCGTACTTGAAAAAACTTGTCGTCAATATAGGTAACATTGAGTAATTCGAAGTTCATTATTCATAGAGTTACCTTTAAAATAGTGTTTCTTATCTATTTTTTTCTCTTCGATTTTTCTTATTGCGCAAGATATTCGAGGACGATTCGTGAGTAATAATTGCGTTAGCAGCGTTTACGAAAACGGGACGAGATTTATACTAACTGGTTAAACGGAATCCCCGCAAACAGTATGTGTTGGCATTCGATGGTGGTTACCGATGGGTCACATGACTACGAACCTAGTAGAATGCATCAACTCAGTTTTGAAGGGTATACGCAATTTTTCTATCACTGTACTTGTCAAAGCAACATTCTACAGGTTTAACGAGTTGTTCACCCAAAAAAGAGCTGAGGCGGATGCTCGGATTAATGCTAAACATGTTTTTTCTTAGCTTGTGACCTCAAAATTGCATGCAAATCAACTTGCATCAAGAAACATTCAGGTTAATTGCTTCGATAGGTAGAATGCGGTCTTTGAAGTGCGTGAGATGCCAAGTGGAATGGAATATGCCGTCGATCTCCACCGACAACGATGTGACTGTGGTGAGTTTCAGGAGGACTGAATTTCTTGTCGACATGTGTTTGCATGTTGTGCAAATCAACGGCTAGATTGGCAAGTGTATGTTCATGATGTCTATAAGATGGATCAAGTTCAAAGGGTTTACCGAGTTAGATTTAGGCCACTGAAAAATCCTACTACATGACCTACTTACAATGGGCATCGATTCGTACCGAATCCGTTCCTGAGACGAGTTGTCAAAGGTTGTCCAAGAATGACGCGTTTCTTGAATGAGATGGACACACGAATATTACGTGGTCCTAGGCGATGTGGGGCCGAGGGATACAGCTGTAGTAAATGCCGTCAGTAATGCTCAGTAAATTTATATATTTTACATTTTATCTAAGTATTCTAACATTTGCGACTTTATATTAGCTAATTTAGTAACTATCATGTATGCATAAATACAACTAATCTACCAATTAATTAACTATCATTATTAAAAAATTTCCACAATTAACTACACAAAACATATTAATTAAATACCTATTAACAGCTATCATTAATTATTAAAAATACCAAAAAATAAATAATTTTACTAAATCCAATTTACTAAACTCTAGAATAATAATAATTTAACTTCTATACTAAACTCCAAAATAATAATAATTTAACTTCTAAATTTAATTAATAATCCTAGAAATTATTTCGAATGCTTTTTAATTTTTAAAAATTATAATATTATTATACATATTAAATATTTTAGTCATACTGTTTCCTAAAGTGAGCATTGAATTGTTTCTTATATAATTATTTATTTGTGGTTTAATTATTCTGTTGGTCCTATAGTTTTGTAAAATTTTCAATTAGGTCCCTATACCTTTTTCCTTTTAATTGGGTCTCTACACCAATTTTTTTTTCAATTAGGTCCTTCTTAGTAGTAATTGGCTTAATTATATAGGGACCCAACAAAAAAAAATGCAGAGACTCAAAAAAAAGGGAAAAAAAAGTGTAGGGACTCAATTTAAAAAAAAAATTTGTGCAAGAACTCAATTAAAAAAAAATATAGGGATCTAATTAAAAATTTTACGAAATTATAGGAACCAACAAAATAATTAAATCTTTATTTATTTAGTCATAGATAATTTACTGGGTAATAATCCCTATATCACTAATAATAAATACTCACTTACTATTAATAATAACTAATAAATAAATCCAATTCTTATTTAACTAATAATGTTCCACTTTATTAAAACCTCAACTACAATAATATATTTATGTCAATTAAATATCTAACAATAAACAAATAATTATTATCGAAGTAAAAATATTCTGTAATATATATTTTCTTAAATTCAATTTCTAATAATAATAATAATAATAATAATAATAATTCTGTATATAAAAAAAAAAGAAAGAAAGAAAGGGGGAGGGATCCTTAATTCTAGTCAAATTTCTGACAATGCACATAAAACTTGACCAAAATTAACTCCACTTTCCTAAGCTAACTCTTTTAGGTTGTATTTGGATGCACTTTAAATATAAAGATAAAGGATAATAATATATTTTGTAATATGTTTGGTTTAGAAGATAAGGACAAAATACACATCTGTATATATTTTTTGGTTAAATTTTTGTATCAGTCTCAACTTAAGATATATGGGGATACAGAATTTAAAAACCATTTTAATAATTTTTTTTTAATCCGTAATATATTTTGCAAATACAAAAATTTGTCTTTCATTTATTAAAACCCTAGCTTCACCTTCTCCTTCATTCTGCAACTGCGCAACCAATAAAAAAAAAAAGAAGCTCGTTTAATTTATGTCATTTCTTCTTTCTCTTTCTCTTTCTCTTCTTCTTCTTGAATTAGCTAAAATTTGATCGAAAAAATCAAGAGAATGCAAAAATATTTCAATTTAAAAAAAAAAGTATATAATATTTTTTATTATGTATTAATTAATTATATATATCTTTTCAAATACAAAACAAAGATATTTGACAAGTTTTTATCCACTGTTTTCAAATATAATACAGAAACATAAAAATATTAGAGATGGTGTTTCTATCTCTCAGTCTTTATATTTTCGTCTCTGCATTTTTGTCTTAGGTACATCATCCAAACATAACCAAACATAGCCTTGGGGTATAACGGGTATTAACTCGGGAAAAACTAGACAAATGGAAAAACAAAGACAAATGGAAAAACCTAGACTAGACAACCCATAGCTTTAGTTTGTTGTGGCCATTACCCTTTAAATTATTTACACTATGGAGAAGATAATCGCCGACAAATGTCTATGTATGTGGAATTTTGGAGTTACATCTCCTAGTAGACTCTCTGTAATGCATTTTTCTTACTTTTCTGTTAGGTCACTTAACCAGGTCACAGTTGAAAAGAATCCTAGATAAAACAATGAATTGCATTACATTGCAAATTTAAACTACCAGACTCAGTTCAATCATAAAAATTAAAAAGATGCTGGCCGTGAAGTGTTGTTAAAAAGCCTTAATATTGATTCATGACTCTGCCCCCTGTCCCACGATCACAAAATAATGTGTGTTAGTCCAGCTGGAAAACACTCATCAGTTTTGATCCATTAATCAGAATTCGAAAATCAAAACCCTGTCTCTGTGCTAGCTTGTCTTCGTGCTGGAATGAAGATGCGCCGAACTTCAAATCAAAGCATCTTTCTATATTTACATAAACAAGATGATCGTTCGTCTTAATGATTATAAAAAGTAAATGATAAAAGAAATGTGCATCCATGTGCATGGGCTTCCAAATCAGCTCTTTTCAAGACAACTACCATCGACAAAGGCAATCTAATCAGCACCATGAAAGGCACGTAATTCAAATCAGAGGCATCTTCTGCATTTTAATATTGTCTTGATAAATTCTTCTTCATTTGTTTTTCAAATCCAATTTTTAAACCTAACAATCCTTGGTGTTCCCCAAAACTTCAGCACTTCCATGCATGAATGACAGCTCAGAGCTATCAATAACCCCGAATAAATGAATAAACTAGTAAACTCTTGCACCGAAATCAACATGCTAGAGAAAAAATAAGAGCTTTTATTATCATTATACTTTTTTTTATAACACTTAAATCAGACTCCGTCTATCATGGCAATAACAGAGAAATTTTGCGAAAAGGCCACACAAACCCCCAAACTAACTCTGCACATACTTTAGCTTACAAATTCAAAGAGGTAGAGAAATGGGGTGCTGGGGAAGTAGTATAATAAATTATCATGAACCTTATAAACATTACTATCTTATGTTGTCACAAAACCCAAGAGAGAAAATTAACCTTCTTATGATCCAAAATGAAAGCAACTATTTCCCCCACTAATTGACCGGTCTATGAAGATTGAAAAAGAATAAAATAAAAATGAACTAATTAATCTGGTCACACCTGCGCCTGATCTCACCCTTCCTGCCCGTTTGGATCCCAACAAGGCTGAGCTTCTGCATGGCACTGGCAAAAGCTTTGAAGAACTTGGTCTCATCAGCAGCGAACGTCTCAACAAAAGGCTTCGTTCTTGGGTCCCCGAAGAGGCCACGGTCCGACTTCAGAACCCCTAACCCCTTCGGAAGGTTCTGGAAGTAAACGTTATCGAACTTATTGGGTGTCATTATGTCATTGAACACCGACAGCGTCGGGTTCTTCTGGTAATCGGAGCACGCCTTCTGCAACCCTTGCGCGAAGCGAGGGTTGTACCGAGGGTCGTAGTTCGATAACTTGCTGTAATTATAGAGATCGTTGCTGATTTGGTTACAGTGAGAGAATCCGATGGTGTGAGCTCCGCTGAGAGCCACCATTTCTTCAACGGAGAATCCTCTCTTCGCGAAGATCTCGATGATTTGAGACATCGGCATTGTTGGCTTAGGGAGGTTGCCGTCGACGTCGGAGGATCTGGACACGCGGCCGTCGCGGCGGCCGAGGTAGACGGGGTAGTAAGGGCCGCCGGCCATGGTGACGAGGTCGCGGGTGGCGACTGCGAGGATGTCGGCGCAGGAGACGGTGTTTGGGCAGGCGAGCTCGAGAGCGGTTTTGGCCCGGACGATGGCGTCGAAGCCGTCGCCGGGGAGGGAGAGGTTGATTTCGTTGTCGCGCTCGGCTTTGTTGAAGGAGGTGGATGAAATGAGGACGGAGGCGTCGCAGCCGTTGGGGAGGCAGTCGTGGAGGAAAAGGCGGATGGTGGCGCCGGCGGTGGTGGGACTGGCGATCTGCTTGTTGGTGATGGTATCCTGGATGATCTGACTGAACTTAGGACATGTCTTGGCGTAGTAGTCCAGAGTTAGTCTGGACTCTAATGTGCCCAAAAAGAGGGACACTACAATGAAGAAAAAAGCTGGATTTAGAAGCAACATTGAGTTGATTATAGAAAACTTCAAGTTTGGTTGTGTTAGAGAAAATAAGGAATGTATGAAGATCTAAATAGAGAGAAGAGGATGAGATAGATAGAGTGTCTGTTAGTAAAATGTGTGAGCAGCCAACAGTCGAGTAAAGACTTAAGTGAGAGTTAAAAGCGGATAAATGAAGTGAGGGTTTTTGAGGAGAGTACACGCGCCACCATTGTGAAGCACTAATCACGGGATGCGTGCTTTAAGGCATGTATGGGTGCACCGGAGGTGGGAGTGGGGACCCATTTGTGTGCCATGCCAGGGTGTTTTCGGGAAAGTCATGTTCTTGCAAGTGCAATGGAAGTGCTGGTGAGTAACTGGCATTGTGACGCGTACAGTGTATTAGACACTAGAAATGGAATAAATAACCAAAATGACTAAATTGGGGCTCTCTCTTGTCGAACCAAGCTGGAATTTGTTAGATCTTCTCGTTAACAGTATGTGTGCCGCATTATTTATTTATCATAAGCTTCTTACAATCAAAGAAAGCGTCTTGTTAATTATTATAACAAAATATAATTAAAGTTAATATTGTATAACTAATTAAATATTTATATTTTTATGATTTGTATCTTTTTTTTCTTAAATAAAGGTTTGAAGAAAAAATTCTTTAATTTTCATCAAAAATCTAATATCCTTTATTTTTCACTTACATATTTCTTTTCAAAATGTCATCCTCATCGTTCCTAATTTTCTTGTTACCACTTTCCACGCCTGTAAGTTCACTCATTGAAATTTTATGTGAAAAATAGCTCAAATAAGCAAATGATGGTTTTCTTATTTAAATGAAAAATAAAATTAATTATTTTCAACAACATGCAAATTCGAAAATAGTTGCAAAAATACACAACTGATAGATTTTGGCAATAAGGTGACGGGGGATGGATTTTCGAATCATTTCACAACACATCCATGTGAGATAAGACCTAGAAATTAAATTTGCACGACAAATCCATGCATTTCGCATATCCATAATTCACAACTTAAAAAAGCATTTCACAAGTCACTATTAAGAAAGGAATGAAAATTTGTTCACGATAAAAGCATGCATTTGACACGTTTAGGGGTGCATAGATCCGGCCCGGCCCGAAGGCCCGGCCTGGTTCCGAACACTTTAGGGGCTAATTTGGTGTGATTTTATCGGATTTAGGGCTGGGTAAGGGTCTCAAAAATAGACCCGGTCATTATTTCGGGTCGGGTTCGGGCCATAGCTCGGGTCACCCGAAGTCGGCCCGGTGGCCCGATCATCATACACAATTAATATTTTGTGTTATTAGTGATGGATCATGACTATTCTTATGTGGAATTTAAGTATTGTAAACCTTAATATTTTGTTTTATTAGTCATTATAAGACTATAAGTTAATGTTTTATGTTTAGAATGCATAAGACTTTAGACTAATGCATAATATTGTGTTATTTGTATTGATTTAAATATTTGGTATTATTAGACAATATTAGTATGGATTGTGGTTTTGCTTTAGTATTGATTGTGGTTATGCTTTAATTTTAAAGAAGGGTTGGTTCTTTTTATATTCTTCTAAGTGAATTTTACCATGTTAAATAATGGTTGGAGTCTTGAAAATTTGGATATTTTTATATGCTAGCTTACAAGAATGTATCAACGTAATGTAATGTTAACGGTCTGGTTTTCACCCGGTATAATTGTGGCCCGAAAGTGTATTGGTTTCATCGGGTCTAGGGTCGGATTCGGGTCTAATAAATAGACCCGGTGTATATTTCGAGTCGGGTCTGAGTCACATCAAACCCGGCTTCACCCGGCCCATGTGCACCCCTAGACACGTTCTTAGTAAGAAATGATAGGTAGTGATATAGCGCAAGTGTTTCATGCGAATTGTTAATGCCACACTCCTATAAAGGGAAGGTTATTCATAATTTACCGTGTAAAAATGGCTAAACAATTCGTATATATATTTGTATATCCAAATATTAAAATAGATGCAAATACTTTTAATGGAGTCACATTTACATGTAATCAACTAGTATAGATGAATTTGTGTTCACAAAATAGTCTTAATTATATAGAAAATTATTTTTAGATCAATATTTGAAAAGAATCAAACACATAATATTTTGAGCTTATACAAGATATGTAAAAATATTTGTATCTAACACAATATTTATTAATATATTTTTAAAATTAGACTAAACAATTTTACTTTAATTTTTAAGAAAATGAATATTCTCATTTTCATTCTTACATTTTTGCGCGGTGTAAATCTAGTCATACATTATTACGAAATCATCACTAGATATCAGTGTGTATGAATATTACTTAAACTGGGATTGAGGTCCCAAAAAGTAGAGTAGAACAAAAACGATTGAATATTTCACATTGCTACACTCTTACAAAATAAATGTTCACAGGCCAAACAAATAATATCCTTCCCCTTTCAGTTGTAATTAACAATCCAGACCTGAATTGCGCTCAGCTCTATGAACTCAAATACCAAGGTGCAGGATGTAAATCAGAATCCAAATAATAAAAACAATCGACGAGTTCTTGATTCCATTTCATGGCAAAGCAGAAATTCTTTGATAACTTTTGCATGAGTTTCCCAAAACTGTCCCTCAATCGCAACTTTGAACCATATAGTTAGGAGGGACTCAAACATTGAACCAAAAATAAAAATTGAGACAGATCAGTTAACACACCAAATTCCAGCTCCAGTTGCATTAAGGTCAGTAAGCACCGGGATCACCCGTACAACTCAGGACCTCACATGGAAAACAAAAGCTACCAGAGATCGGCACAAAACCAGGGTGATTATAATTTCAGTCGAAGCCACCAACAAAAATGCATAGTCTGATTGCCATGATGTTATGGTAGAGCTCATTTTTAGTGCCAAATATGTCTCTCAGATGCAAACTAATTTGCCTTCTGTGCACGCGCGGATTTTGCTGCTGTGTTACATTGGATGTCCTTGGTGAAGGTATTTGTGAGAGCAAATAGTAAAAGAACAAAAACAACTTGGGCACTCATGATACCAAAATGACTGATGCTATTACCAATCTCCATCCAACTTCCCGTATTCCGAACCTGTCACCAAACACACTCGGTATATGCCCTCAAATATATATAATATATATGTGGCAAATTTCACTTTAACATCACACTTTAAGGTTAAGAATTGGGGATTTAATCCATAAACAGTACTTTCATTGATCAAAGAACAAGAGTCAATAACGTCCACGATCATTTCACGCTAACAGTAAGCAGCACTTGGATTAAACAAGCATAGTAGAACTTGGACAGATATAACAGATATCCATACCTTTGATGGATAAATAAATATTAGATACCCAGATTATACATGACTCATTTAGCATTATATATTGCAATCTGATTCATTGTCAAATATTTATATATATTTATATTTATTGCTTTAATAGTGGAGTCCAAAATAATTACTCTCGCAGTTTCCTAAATTGTGACAAAATATATTAAAAAATGACCATAAATAGTGAGTTATATGTTCTTCACTAACTTATTAAATGACAACTATAATTAAATGTTCTTTCCTCTAAAAATTTAGATAGAAGTTATATGTTCTTCATTCCCAAGTGATTCATATAGTTAATATTTTTATCTTTATTTATTTATATTTTCTGAACAGTATCCTTTCATATCTTTCAGACCTTATTTTTCAACAAAGCGTATTAAAACACAAATAAAGGTTTCATTTCATATCTCTAAACATTAATAGATAACAAAATAGAACATCAACATAAAATGGGAGAAAATTATAGATATCATTTTCACAGACAAGGAAGAAAGGTCATTTTAACTGTAAACTTGATTGCCTGTATTTATTATCATGATCAGAAGGCACACATATACAAGTATTATGACTCGAATTATGTTATAACAACAATTCTAGAAGACCATTGACACAATGAAATATAAAGAATAAAATGAGCTTACCAGGAAGAAAAAGTGAATGGTCATCACGTCTGAGAATAATATGACAAGAAAATAGCATCCCAACCTTGGAACTTCATTCAATTTGGTTATCGCACTGAATACACATCTGCAGTTTTGTCCATTACAAATAACATAAGATGGACAATAAAACAAAAGGATTCAAAAGCATCAAGATGGCACAAAGTGAAACAATTTGTGACCCATCTGATGAGTAGCAATCAGTTCTTCATTTCATAAGTGGAAAGAAATGGTATCTAATGAAATCGAATATAGTTCCCATCAGGAACGGAAGAAAGGTTTTCAACGGATTGTTTAGAAGCTCATGTGGAAGTAAATGGAATGCTTGGAATCACAATCATTGTAACTTCTGGTTTCCATTCGAATCCATCCTAATTTTTAAGAATCCAAATAGCAGTGCTTCATTATTACAAATCCATTCAATTCCCTTCCTTTTCATCCCTTATTATCAATCAGAACAAGGCCGAAGAGATGATGAATAAATCTACTAACTGATAGAACTCGTTGCCTTGTTATTTTATTTTTTTAGAAACACAGTGGCAAGCAATTTTAAAATTACATCTTTGGAAGTCCATGTAATGATGTATCATTTCATGATATTCATCTTCAGACAGAAAAGGACATTCCCATCATTGACTTTAGGTGATTCTCAAAGAAGAAATACTATTGAACAATAACAAATAGGGTCACCAGGAAATTCGCAAGTACACTTACATCACAAGCATGAAAGGTATAAATAACTTGAAGATAAGTAGCGCTGCCATCAGAAATGGCTGCAACAGGAAGAAAACATTATCATTTAAAAGCTGATTGCAACTATGGAAATTATATATCAAAATAGTACAACTTTCACTTACACTGAATATAGTAATAAACCGATAGACTGATGAAATCTCAAAACTTGCAATACTTGCAAAGTTTCCCGTTCCAAAGAAGGCAATGTTGAATAAAACCATCTGCATTATAAAGTAGTTTTGTTTTCATGTATACTTTGTGGTCTATTTCAAGATGAAATTTGAGAAGGCTATAATAGGGTTAGTTAGCTCTATCACAAGGATAAAAATGGATTTGCTGTTCACCTTAGTGAAGAATGGTTCAAAAATAAGTTTAAGCTTCTTTTTTTTTAAAAGCAAAAAAAAAAAAAAATACTTTCTTAATATAAGTTACTAATATAAACTTGTAATAAATAACAGACCAGAAATATGAAAATACAAAACAGAACTGTCTAAAGTTTTAGTTAAAAACATTGGAGCTTTTTTTTGTAAGAAAAAGTTGAAACAAACACAACTAGTGGTTTGGTTTTGAAAACAGTGGTGACTGGTGAGTGGGTTAATCAAAGGCATCAAAATGAGGTTATAAGGATTGTGTCACTTATTGCAATTTACTAAAGCATTGATATTTCTTTTTCATTTTATTTTTATTTAGTAAAAGGATTTATTCATATTGACCTCTTATTGCTTTACATCATTCCCGTCTTTATCTTCATAATATCCTTCTTTAATCAAAACTAAAATAAATAAATGCTATACTGAACTGTTGTGAAGATACTGGTAAATCTTAAAATAACTTTCCTAGCAATAATATCTGATCAAACAGATATTTTTGTGCATTTTATAAATATATAATGATTTTGATGCATATAAAAAATATACCAAATGACTTTAGATTAATTTGAAATTTTTTGGAAATAACTTATTTGATATGAACTTCTAATCTAATACCAAACTTTCAAAATCATTACAGTAACAAAATGTTGTTTAGTGAAACAGCTGATGAAGCTACACTGATTACCAGGATAACTTGATCTTTTCTAACATATATATTCAAATTAATCAAGTTATGAAGAAAATAAAATAAAGGAGGCAATCAGACTTACAAAAACCAAAGGAATTCTCACATCAGACAGCTGCATAGATCTGTTTTCAAGTCCAAGGATGAGATTGTTCTTAACTTTTTTATTGTTGTCCAATGATGTATTAACAATATTGAAGTTAAGAAGTGTATTTTCAAAGAGTATCCATGCCATAAGTACTAGTGCAAGAGCTGCATAGAATATAGCTTCATATCTGCA
>NC_029790.2:125817445-125836237 GCF_000816755.2 Arachis ipaensis
AACAAGCTGATTAAAAAACAGGTGACACAAAAAGTCAGTGAATGAGACACTACCCAATGGATAGGAGGAGGAATGGAGGGGCAAAGCCAAGAAATATGGAAGTAAGTCGGGACAAGAGGCTATTTTCTGAGAACAGTGGGAGTATCATGGAAATACCTAAAAAAGAAAGGGCCAAATATCAGTCTATTTGAACATCCAACATAAATTACTTCATTAACAAGTCATTTAGAAGAAAGCAGGAATATAATAAATATAGCTAATAAAATGATAAAGAATGTAAAAATTAATCCTACTGACCAATTCATAATTCCCATAATAAATATCTTCAAATTCCCATTCCAATTCATAATTGATTTATTGAAAGAGGGATGATATAAAGTTCGATTTTTTTTTTTGACAAAAACCTAGACAAATACAAGTACAGGTGTGTAATTGGCAAATGAACAGAATACAAATCCGGAAAAAATGAATATGGGGTATATTAGAAAGAGATAATAGATCAATATAACTATTGTACATGGTGATGAGTTTTACATTCATCTATTATTTATTTATTTTTTTCCCTTTATCAAAAATATGAGGTGGAGGAAAGACACTTCTCATGATAAGCCAACAAGCCAAGGGAGAAACAGCATTCATAGTATTCAAGTAACTTATATCATAAAAGAATAAAAACAAAGACTTTAAATGCACAAATTCTTGTTTATGGCACAATATCAATAGTATGTAAGTATTTATATACAAATGCATATATTCATCATCAAATAATATTGAAATCTGAGGAACAATGATAGTTAATGTTTAATATCAAGACAATAAAAATTATAGTTCATTCCATAAAATAACAGTATTAACATTCCAATTCAAAAATAACATTCAAAAATCATTTAATTACAAGGGTGTATCAAATTTATATAACAGAAATAAAATAAATGTTAAACAGAGTCAAACAATTAGACACTATCACACATTTGACTCAATAGGTAGATATTTAAGAGCCAGATATTTTTAATGATGTTACAATGATTGGATGACTGTCTAAGAACCTTTTACACTAATAGTACATCAAAATCAAATCTATTATATAATATACGAGAGAAGAAAAATTATAATATTAAAAATATATATATATATATATTAATTGATAAAGTATAAACTTATAGTCAGAAATGTGAAAATAAATATGGATTTAAAACTTTACAAGTAATAGACAATGAATATAAAAAGAAAGGGTTGTAGGTTGAAACACAATGAATTCTCCCAAGTCAATAGGTCAATTTATACTAGATACTGGAGAATACACCAAATAAATTTTACTTTCTACAGAGAAGGGAAAGAAAAACAAAGTCATAAATATTGATATGTTAAAATAATTAAGGCTTGTTTGGTTCCTATTTTCAATTCTTGTGTTTCATATTTCCAGAATTTTTTACTTGGAATAGCAAAATGAGAAACAATCTCTTAGCAAACAAGATAACTCTAAATGTAGAAAAATGCCATGCAAGAAAGAAAAAGGAACTGAAAAAAATGTAGAAATGTAATGACTAACAAGCAAGAACAATTTAATCAATGTTTCAGTTAAAGGAACGAAGAAAATTAAAAAATAAAAAGTTACCATCCATAGCACATGTAGAGAACCAAACAGAACATAATATTGACATGCAAGGCGCAGAGTAATTTAAGTCGGAAACCAAAAATGAAAATACACAACAAAGATGACACGAGCTTAAAAAAATGAATATGATTAGTAGGATATCATGAAAGGAAGATGAATGAAAGCTATACCGGCAACTGACCAATTTATCAACTGGTGCACTGCAAGCAACTCCCGTTTTTCAGTTCTGTGAGTTGTTGATAAATACACCATGACTGAAGATAACGCGACCAACAGAGCCTAGTGATGGACAAGAAATGATTATCAATGAACAGCTATAAACATATAATTATACCTACAAAACCAGTACCAGAGAAATAGTGATATGCACCTGTAAATAAAATAGAGAAGAAAATTTGTGACTTTTCAACTCATAATTGCATATACTTAGCCAATACTTATTCCCACCAGCATGTAGATCAAGCCACCTTGCACCTATTCCTATAATGATTATGATGGCCCCACTAACAACTCTGCAAATAAAATATTCGACACATTCAACAGAGTTAATAGGATTTTGCTGTGTTGGAAATGATGCAAGGAAAGAAAATAAGCAAATAGAAAAGCATTTGCCTAAAGAAAAAAAAAAGGTACAAAAAGATATCAGAAGTGATAAATGCAAGAAGTGAAAAGTGAAAGTAAAATAATCAGATTAGGAAAATATCTCAGAGGCATCATGGTCAAAGTAAAAAAAAAAAAAGAAAAAGAAAAGAGCAGAAAGTAACATTTTCAAACATGAGTTCAATGACAAAGACATGAAAAAGACAAAAGAGAGAACGAAAGGGATGAACCTATTCTTTTTTCTAAAAAAAAAAAGTGTAAAAAACGTTATTGTGTTTTTGGCCGTTAATTTATTTTAAATGAATTTAATGTCCCAAATCTTCCAATTGACACTGTCAATTTTTTGAGACAGGATCTGCTTCCATGAGTATGTGACATGAACAATGAAAATGGAATGGGAAAAGTTAAGTATCACTCTCAAAGTCAATAGTTTTGAAGGCTATATAGTTTGTGACTCGGATTCAGTGGGTTCTTTATGCCTACCATTTTCATGCATTAACATTTGACATTTGTTTACATTATTATGAAAAGGATATATTAGGTGGAAGTGGCTTACACTAATTGATTATTGTCAGGAATTTCTGCTGGCATCAATGTGAAGATAGAGAGAAACCAACATGCAATGCAAACAAATATCGGTATACCAGATCTCCACGGAACTATCTTAAAGAGATAGATAGAAGCTGTAACACCGGTAATTAAAAAACACCAGGTATAAAGCTTCCTCTCAGTGAAGCTATTAACCTGCCAAGTTATGTAAATAATTCTTATCAGATGAATTAGAACCATCAATGGTCAGATAACATTATGGCAAATATACATACCAGGAACTCGAGAATAAAAATTGAGACAGCAGTTGTGGCAAGAAGCTTAACGATAATATAATTCCTTCTTCCAGATAACAGCTTCCATAATGCTTTAATAAACTGGTATTCACTAAATATTTGGACCCATAGAAATGACGTCATTATCATGTATGCATGGTAAAGAGGCGGAGAGTGCTCAAGTAATAACAGCAAACAAAGGATTGCTATCACTATAGATCCAAATAGATATATCTGCAACAGAAAAAAAAAAAAAAAAAGATATTCAATTTATTTAATTGATGGCATTAAAGAAAAATGAAATTATCTATGAATAAGAATTTTAGTAATGTGTGATTCATAAGCATTATGTTACCATGTATGTTTTCATAATATCTCTATTTAGCTCAACTTAATGTCACATGAAACTAACCATAATTTATGACAACCAAAAGTGACTTTAGGAAATGCTAAGCTTACACAAACATTACTTTTCCGCAATTATTTTTCTGACCACCTTGCTCCGTTCCAATAGTTCCTGGCAGTGAAGTGTAAGACTGCAGCACATGTAGAACAAGATAGATCATCCAACCAACATACCCGAGGGTGATTACAGACATGAGCATCAACCAGTCGTAAGTTTGGAAATAGTGAAGTCCTTGTAATGCCAAACTTCTGAGGTTTTGAGATAGGTCCATTGCAGCATCATAATCTCTAGCCAATATCCGATCCTCAATTTCATCCAATATTGAGGAATATTGAGACAGTGGTTTGAATGGTTTAAAATATAGAGAATTTGACTGCTTGATATCTGAAGTTGTCAACGAAACCATCATCAATAACAATTCTTCCATTCAACATGAGAAGGAAGGATCATTTTTTATTACAAAATGAATGAACCAAGAATTCTATTGTTTTGTTCCCCTTGCTTTTACTGATAAAACATTTTACTCCTGATTTGCCTCTCAATCTTTACTAAACCAGTCCAAAGGCTAGATAATCATTTAAGTGACACTAACTTGACTCAAAGGATGCAATTCAATGAAAAATAGTTCATGTTATCCACAATAAATCAAAGAAACAAACACTACCTGATTTGCGAAGAAATTGGTTCAGAATTTCCTTTGTATTGGCTAGAACAGCTTCAACTTCATCAGCCTAGAAAACAAAATAAATAAATAAATATTATCTTAGTTGTATCATTGACCTACTTATTATCTTCTATGTATAGAAACATCAGCTTTTCTACTCT
Organism: Arachis ipaensis; assembly: GCF_000816755.2. NCBI lineage: Eukaryota > Viridiplantae > Streptophyta > Magnoliopsida > Fabales > Fabaceae > Arachis > Arachis ipaensis. The sequence goes on from NC_029790.2 coordinate 125,821,716, forward strand.
TTCACCACAAGCATGACAATGCAAATCCTTAATTTAAGTAACATAATATTCCAATGGAAACAGTAAACAAAAGCACAATAGCTTAAGGAATTACGGAAGCTACCTTGGTCATGTCGATATAATCTATGGGTAGACTTCCAACTGAGTTAACAGGACAAGGAAGACCAAGTAGTGTAGACTGTTATAAAAAATAAAATTGAATAAATACATCAGATACATGCAATCAAAGAATTGTTGGAGAAATATATCAAGCTCCAAACAAAGATCAGAGAAACAAAAAGAATAAAACCATCAGTGGTGCAATATCAGCTTGGTTGACATCCACCCTTTCAATCCCTTGCAAGCCCCATTCAGTTGGTGTTGGCGCGTCATGGACATGGTCATCAACAAATCGAAAACCACAATCAGAATGGTTGCTGCTAGAAATTGGTCTCGGATATTTAACACCAGCACCCCATACAACAAGGGGAGTATCCGTGTTTGTAGGATGCCCATCTCCATGGCTTCCTATGAATAAGAGTAAAATAAAGCAAATATATAAAGAACGAAAGATTTTATAAAGCAATATTTATTTCAAAGTAGCAACCAAAAATGCAATACAGGCAAAAGAACAACTTAAATAATCGAAAATTAAAAGAATTCTTTCATTTACAAGTCAATGACTAACTCTAGCCATAGTGCCACAATGATTGCCTTTTACACATGATATATTGCTAAGAGAGAATGGAAAGAGGGAATCAATAATAAACTAATTGCAGGGAAAAGAGGGAATCAATAATTTTGTGTTATTGGGTTCTTATCAATTGGTAACAGAGCTTTCCACACTACAATGGGGTGACATGGCTGGAATGCCATCACTGCAATGTTTTTCCAGACTAGTCAAAGAGTAGTGCACAACCATCTTATGTGCACCAAGACTGCAGAGTGTCGTGGAATGTTGGGATCCATCACAAGCTATGGACTTGACTCCAACATTGAAAGAATGAGATTCTCATGGGGTATATTGAGGAAAAGATGATTGGATCTAAGTTAAGATGATTTGGGCATTTGGCTAATGCAACCTAGATCAAGACTAAGCTTTCTCATCATTTGCTGCCTTGGTTTCCATATAAAATTGTGGATGTATGCCAACAAATACGTAAGAACAGTTGCTGTCTTTCAATGATTACAATGGAATTAAGGCACTTCAAATGCTATTAACAGGAATGTAAACTGGCATCATTTTGTGAAATTCTTGGTCCAGCATGTTTCAACAACGAGAATGGGATTAATATATATTTATGATATGAAGAAAAGAATATCCATACAGAGATATGATAGAAAAATATTGCCACCTTTGTCACTCATTCCATGATCTGCTGTAAAAATGTATGTTGTACGATTATCCTTGAAATAATCTTGGAGAAGAGAATAAACATTTTCAGCTACATGGTCAACAACCTTAACATTGTTGAGATAGATGGAGGAGAAGGGCCTATGAGCATGCCCATTAGAGTCACACCCAAGCAGGTGAAGGAATATAACAAGATTATCCTGCTGCAAAAGTCCCTTTAGCTTTGAGTCTTCATGGGACCTGTTAAGAAGGCTTCGAAATTGATCAAGAGACCACATGTCCAGGAATGATGCATCTGTGTTAAGAATTCAAGAGTACCAAATTGTTAAATGTATCAATTTAAGGATTCAGTAAGCTAATTTATATAATAGTTAATACTACTTTTCCACCTAGCAAACTATCATGTAAGATTTTTAAATTTCTAATTAGCAAGTACAAGAAAATCTTCAAGAGAACACCTTGACCAACTGATTGCACATTTTTCAAGTCAGTCAGTCTTAATAAGCCCCCATATTTCAAAATAGGTAGGAACAATTTCTAAATAGTTGTACTATAAGAACTAAACAAAGCCACATTTGCATCCAACAATAAACCCCCCAAAAATTTCATAGGAGCAGACATTTTCAGCAGACATACACAAATAGCCTAATTAGATGGACATAAACAAGAATACTCAACAGAAATACATGAAAAGCAAATCAGATGCATATGTCCCATCATTTGCAATTCAAATTAACACAGGAATAAAACTGAGACATTTAGATGAAAACCAAGTTTCTTGATGTACACATGTTTATGAAATGTCTCGTCAACAAAAGTAGGTTGGAAGGCCAGCATCTCTAACAAATTATTGTCCATATTACACACTAGCTTGCCTCACATCTTCATAATACAAATTCATGTGAAAAAGCAGGAGCCACAGTTTGAGATGTGGAGAAAATCATAAGCTCTCAATATTTTCAAAGCCTTCTTTTTATATTAGAATCACACTCAATCCAGTGAACAAATGGGACCGGGCATCTTTAGAGCACTTGCCATTAACTACACTAGATAGCCTACAATCAAATTGTTTACAAAATATAGCAGGGACTATATGCTTATGCCATTTTATCGGGAGAAATAGTTAAAAAAGTTACAGTCAAATAATTTTCGGGTTCAAATTCAATGTTCTGAATTTTAAAAAGCTACTATACTTAGGCCAGGAAAAAGTCAAAAGCTAGTATCAATGGAGAAAAAGATAATTAGTATAGCAAATAGGCTTTTTGCAATAGTAATTCTCATCAGAAAATTATAACATTCAAAAGAACCTCTTCTATGACAATGATTTCATAAACTAGTATCAATGCAGTAAAAATATACAAAAGCCTATTTGAAATAGTTAGAATTGCCTACAGGAATCAGACGATTCAACTATGCATTATTCAGACTATGTACTAATATAAACAAAGAGGAAGTGTCACCAATTTTGAACTTTAAGAAATACAGTCATCTATGAAACATAATTATTCATATAGACGCCTTTGATAATTGTAAAAGTCCATAGTGAAAAACCGTTTTCAAACCCGTAGCAAAGTCTTCATATTCATGTGGATAGGTACCCCAGGTGCTATGCTGCAAACCACCACAGAAAATTGGAACTATATCAGGACTCCCATAAGAAAACGTATGCCGACTTTTGTTAAACACGGAATCAAACTCAACAGGATTCGCCTTCCACCCTGCAGCAAACAATATCAACCTTTTAGCACATACACAGCCCATAGAGCTACCGAGCCAGCCATCACAAATCGGAAGGACTAATAATAACCACCTTTTGTAACTGCACTGGGATCTTCATAGAATCCAGCAATTATGGCAACATGCCCAGGCCGCGACTCTGTTGGGGGCCGAGCATGAGACACCCCCCAACGACCTTGTGTTTTTATTATATTTCTTAAGAATGGAGCTCTGAAATTCCCTTCTGCATCCGGCTCAAAGAATTTGTCAGCACGCAAACCATCAGCTGCAATAAATTTTTTAGTGTCACCCAATAAGTAAATCCAATATTCCCGTAACATGCTAATAAATAGTTAAAATAGAACCCAACTCTATAGATAAACATGAGTTATGACACAACTCCATAGCACCACCACCTAACCTAAAAAATCTTAGTTATTATTGTTATAGCATCCACAACGGTTTTAAATTTTGGTTATACTGCAAATGCAATTGACAAAATTTGTTAGCACGCAAACCATCAGCTGCAATGAAATTTTTAGCATCTACAAATAAATAAATCAAATATTCTCATAATACGCCAATACAACTTAAAATAGAACCCAACTTCGTATAGCCTGCATTCAGATTTCGTCTCCCAGACAGAAAAACAAAGACAGTAGATGCTAAAACTCTTTTGGTTGTAGAAATAGAGACATAGACACAGTTTTCTTTTTCTGTTCAGCAAATTCATGCATGTTCTATACTTACTAAAAGTGGGTCAGAAAATATCCCTCTGTAATTTTGTCTCGTGGAGACAGAATAAAAACTCAGCATATAGAAACAAAATTTATTCACAACACTATAGCATCCTTTGATCAATATAAATGGCACTAGCAAGTAGAAAAAAGTGCAGCTTCTGGGAAAATAACCGAAACATTGAGCGAGACAAAAGAACAAACAGGTGGAGTGCGTGGTTTGGACGTACCAACGAGAAGGACTAGGCGTTTGGCCGGGGCGGCGAAGCGAGGGGTAACAGGATCCATGCCGTGAACAATGGGAGACTTGAAATAAATGTCGAAGATGCTGAGCATGTAAACGGCATGGAGGATGATGCCAAGCACCACAAGCCATCTCTCTCTTCCCTTCAGCCACTTCCTTTGCTTGCTTGCCCCCGCTTTCGTTCCTAAGATCCCATCGCTATGCATTCTTCTTCCCTTAACTAGTGACTACTGATTAGTGAGTAATGAATCTCGAGTGAGACTACCTACCAACTACAAACCAGTGTACCTGGGAAATACTAGAGTAGAAGCAAAGACAAAATCTGAATGTCTAGATCGAATGTTACTCGAGTTCAAACTGGGATGATGGGGAATTACCGAATTCACACTCTTATAAAAACCGATCCGGACCGGACGGTTAGATAAAAAACCGGGATGTTATTCATGTTCAAACTGGGATGTCGCTAGGGGTGGCAACACTACCCGAACCCGCGGGTACCCACCCCGCCCCCGCACCGGGGCGGGTTTTAACGGGGCGGGTTCTTGGGCGGGGCGGGGCGGGGTCGGGTTTAGGTTGAACCCGCCCCTACCCGCCCCGGTATATATAATATATATGTAAATATAATTAACACTTATGAAAACCGATCCGGACGGACGGTTAGATAAAAAACTGGGATCCGAAGAACCAAAGGATGGCTGGTTTTTAAATTTTTTTTCGTAAAGGAAAAAACCAAAGGGAAAAAATGTGAAGAAATCAAAATCAATTAATATTTGTTTACAACTTGAAAATGATTATGCAAGTTGATAATTATAGATATCTGTTACGGTAGGTAATTGGAGATTAGTGGACTGGTCTCGTTGGGTTGGCCCAATCGTCTGAAGGAGGAAGCCTTCGACTAGGTTAACGTCTGGGGGCCTCCGTCCGACTTGTGTGGATGAAGGAATGGGGGTGGTACCTGCAAAGACACTCCGATGCTTAAGTCAGCAAGGGTCTAAGCAAGTTTAGAGAGTATTGGAACTTAGAGATACTTGAGGAATGTCAGTGTATTTATAGTGGTGAACCAATAACCACCATTGAAGTAGTTCCACCTTTTAAGGAGGATAACCATCCCTTTATCTTAGGGAAGTTGAGATATGGCTCCTGGAAGTGGATTGAGAGATTTTAGAGGCAGTTATTTATTTGAATACGGATTATCTGCCAGCTAATCTTCACTCCCGACTTCCTTAGAGCAAGTCGTCGTTAGATCCGACTTCTTGAGAGTAGGTCGGTGTCGAGTGAGGGACAATCTTTGGATTGGGACTTTTATTTAAACCTGGGCCTTAGTGTTGGGTCAGGATATCAACAGTGCCCCTACTCGAGTTCAATCTCTTCTTCTTAAGAGTTGGATTCGTTGAACTCGGGTTTGTAGCCGACGTGAAATGGGAACCGACGTGGTTTTTTAACCTGCGTGATTCAAAATATTTCCAACAGTTGCGTCTAATCAAACGTTGCGTCCGTTAGGGTTTTTCGCATTTACACGTGGGGTGGCAGTTACATTGGTAACGGTGCGTTTCTTTAATGATTGCGTCAATTTTACCACTATGCCCCTAGCGTGTTTATAAATGCTTTTCCCTCTCTTTCTTTGTTTTTTTTCTGAAAAAACTTTTTCGCCTGCACACTCTGTTCTGAAAGAAAGCTTCCTCCTTCTTGGAGTGCATTGCTGCCGCTGCTTCTTGGAGTGCATTGACAAAGGTTAGCTTTTTCTTTCTCCTTTTTATTTAAATACTTTACTTGCATATTTAGAGGAGTTTTTTGCGCATCCGAAGCTAGTCTATTGATAGGTCTAGTGTCTCCGCTTTGGGCCTTTTAGAGACCCTGTTTTTTTATCTTTTTCATTTTTCTTTGTAGGTCTCGTCGTTCTTTCTCCTATTTTTTTTTATTGGAGAAAGATGACTTCTTCCGTTTCTGAGTGGGTAGATGTTACTGTTCTTGGGGAGGAACCTCTAGTAGACACATATTATATTACCGACCTCCGCACCCACCATAGAATCTATGGCTCTGAGGATGATGAGCCTAAATATGAGTTGATTGCCCCGAGTTCTGAAGACTGGGTTTGCTTTGGGAAAGCTACTGACGCTGACCCTCCTTTCTTTTTTATGTACGATTGTTTGTTTACCCGTCTGGGGGTTCTTCTGCCATTTTCTGACTTTGAAATAGCTGTGTTATCTCATTGTCGTGTCGTTTCCACCCAGCTTCACCCCAATTCTTGGGATTTCATGAAAATTTATCAACTTGTTAGTCGAGAATTAGATTTTCCGACTTCTTTGAGGATTTTGTTCTTTCTTTTTCATATGACCAAGCCCTTCAGTGGGTAAAATAATAAACAACAGTGGATATCCTTCTGGGCCATTCAAGGTTGGAGAGTTTTCTCCATGTTTGACGAATTCTTTCATGATTTCAAGAATTTTTTCTTCAAAATCCAAGCAGTAGAAGGTCACCATCCCTTTTTTCTTGATGAACATTCCAACCCCCTCTTTCCTCTACATTGGCTGAAGGCTTCTCCTGTAGATAAGTATGGTCCAGATGATTTGGATGAAGTTGAGGAGGCCATAGTGGGTTCTTCCGGGATGCTTGGGGGAGAGCCCCTTATCTGGATACCAAAAAGTTCCTTCAGAGGTCTCCAAATTTTGTGCAGACCCAATTAGGTAACTTTGTTGTTGATTTTGATAACTTCCGACTTGTAATCTTCCGATTTGTTGCTTCTGACTTGTTGTTGTCTTCCGACTTTGTAATTTTACTTTCTATTTTCTTTTTCAGAAATGGTGAAGGAAAATTCCAGTTCTTCCTACCAGAAGGTCCAAGACGCCAAGAAGAGGTCTCGGGCTCGAGTTGATGCTGCCATGGCTGCTGGCACTCTTCCTCTTCCTCCTCCACCTCCTCCTCCTCGTAACTTGGGGACCTCCTCTCGTCCCATTATGGAATCCTCTTCTTCTGTTTCTTCTCTTCCTTCTCCTCCGCCCCGATCTTCCCCTGAACCAGAAAAGAAGAAGCGTAAGACTTCAGAGTCTGGCTCTTCTCTTGATGGGGAGGATAAGTTTAATGGCCCCCAATTCATTCAGAATCACATTTATCCTCATACTCGAATAAATATGGATGATGTTTTCGTTCGAAACCATCTTAATATTCTGGTCCAGGGGAGTGTCCATGCGGCTGGAGTATGTACCAAACTTCTTGATATTTTGGAGAAGACTACCCTCAGCTCTTTGGGTTCCACCCAAAAGGTTGAGGAGCTAGAGGGGAGGATCTTCCTTCATCAAGAGGAAGAGAAGATGCTTAAGGAGGAGGTCGCCGAGCTGAAGGAGGAAAAGGACCGTCTCTAGGAGAGGGAGAAGAGGTTGATGGGCCAGTGTGCCATGGCGGAGGGGCTTAAAGAGAAGGCAGAGCAGAATTATATCAGGCTTTATAGGGAGAATCTTGAGTTGAAGAAGGAGCTGTCAGAATGTCGGGAGGCTTTCCAGGACCTAGAGGATTCAGTGGCTGAGGGTGCAAAGGAAGCCTGGAGGGTCTTTAAGGAATAAGTCGGGGTTATTGCCCCTGACCTAGATCTTTCTCCTCTTGACCCTGATAAGATTGTAGTTGATGGGGCCATTGTCTACCCTCCCCGACTTGAGACTGACTCCGACTTAAAGACAAGGGGGCAGAGGATAGTGGAGTCCCCTCCTCGTGGGGAGCCTCAGGGTGAAGACCTACCGAGTTCGTCTGGAGTTCCTTCTCAAGGTCCTGAACAGTTTGCTCCGTCTTCCCCGGGTGTTGCTCCGACTTCTCTCCCTGCTGATCTTTCTTCTGGCGGTACTGACCTTCCTTCTGATCTTCCACCTAATTGATGTTTGGCTATTTGGGGGCCCGACCTGTGGGCCCCTCATTTTTTGAATAATTTTATTTATTGTTTTTTAATTTGTGGTTGTTTGTTTCTAACTCTTATGGCCTTTTATGGCCGTTAACGAAAAATGCGCTTAATTTTCACCCTTTTTTGGATAAGGGTTTCAAGATATATTTGGTGCGTGCGTGCTTTCTGTTTAGGCTTTGTAAAAAGGCCTTTTTTATCTTTGTGCTTTGGAAAATCTTTTATCTTGGCTGGCTGTCTTTTGTCTAAGTTATTTGAATTTTTCAAAGACTTGGGACAGTCTCTGCCTTTGATTTTGATGGATTTTCTTATCTCTTTTTGTATTCCTTATACTCAATTTTTATTTCATTGAGTTTCTGTAACTTAGGTTATTTTCGTGATGCATTTCTATTTTTCTCGATTTTACCGATTTATAAATCGATAAATTTCTAAGTTTATCATGATCTACTTTTATAACCTCTTTACACCGACTTGTACCTCGTCGTTTTATCCTGAGGACCTTACAGGTCGGTTCATGGGATTTTCACATTTTGTCGAGTTTAAGTTGGCGCGTTTCGTAGAAAGAGTGATAATAACGTAAAAGGAATTTATGAAGAGATGTGGGAAAAAGATCTTTATTTATTCACAAAGGTACTTTTTGCTACTAAGAGGTTTGACAAGTTGTTTCCCCTTAGCCCCATTTTGATGCCTCGTTAAAACCTCCTTCAGGAAAACCCTTCTTTTTGGAAAAAACCATGAAGTCGGAAAAAAGAGTACATCAGGGAATGGAGTTCGCTATTAACTATAGTACCTTTTCATATTACAAGCATGCCACGACCTGGGTAGCTCGATGCCATTCAAGTCGGTCACCTTAAAGTAGCATTTTCCTAAGACCTCATTAATTTTTTATGGCCCTTTCCAGTTGGCAGCAAGCTTTCCATCCCTAGATTTGTTAACTCCAATGTCGTTTCTGATCAAGACCAAGTCGTCCGGGGTGAAGCTTTCCATCCCTAGATTTGTTGTATCTATTTGTCATCATTTGCTTTAGCGCTGCTTCTCTTATCTGGCTTGTTCTCGGACTTCGGGAAGTAGTTCGGGTTCTTCTTTGTGCCCTTGTATGTTGCCAACCTCATCGTAGAAGTTTACCCTTGGACTTTGCTCATTGATTTTGACTGGTATCATGGCTTCTATGCCATAAGCAAGTCGGAAGGGTGTTTCTCCTGTGGCAGACTGAGGTGTGGTCCAATAAGCCCATAGTACTTGAGGGAGCTCCTCAGCCCATGCTCCTTTTACTTCTTGCAACCTTTTCTTCAATCCTGCCAGTATAACTTTGTTGGCTGCCTCGGCTTGCCCATTCGCTTGTGGGTGTTCCACCGAGGTGAACTGAATCTTGATCTTCATACTGGCTACCAGGTGTCTGAAGGTGTAGTCAATGAACTGAGTGGCATTATCAATGGAGATGGAGTAAGGTACCCCATACCTTATGATAATGTTCTTGTAGAGGAATTTTTGACTTCTCTGGGCGGTGATGGTGGCTAATGATTCTACTTCGATCCACTTTGTGAAGTAGTCTACTTCCACTATTAAGTATTTTACTTGCCCAGGCGCTTGGGGAAATGGTCCCAATAGGTCCAATCCCCACTTTGCAAAAGGCCATGGAGAAGTTATACTTATGAGCTCCTCGGGGGGAGCGACGTGGAAATTTGCATGCATTTGGCATGGCTGACACTTCTTTACGAACTCGATGGCATCTTTCTGCAAAGTCGGCCAGTAGAACCCGGCTCGGATGACTTTCCTAGCCAGGGACCTTGCTCCAAGATGATTTCCGCAGGTACCATTGTGGACCTCTTCTAAAACTTCTGTCGTCCTTGAGGTCGGGACGCACTTCAATAATGGTGTTGATATCCCTCTTTTATAGAGGATATTTTTCACCAAGGTGTAATTTTGTGCTTTCCTCCGGATTTTCTTTGACTTTTTTTTCCCTTTGGGTAGGATGTCGAATTTCAGATACTCAACTAATAGGTTCATCCATCCGAGGTCCAATCTGGATACTTCAAGGATACCTTGTTTGACCTCTGCTTTTAAGACAGAGGGTTCTTGGAGAGTTTCTTGGATCAGGCTTATATTATTCCCCCTGGCTTGGTACTTGCTAGTTTGGAAAGGGCATCTGCTCTGCTGTTGAGATCCCGAGATATGTATTTGACTTCGGTCTCAGCAAATCGTCCAAGGTGCTCCAAGATTTTGTCCAAGTACCTTTTCATATTGGGGTCCTTAGCCTGATACTCTCCATTTATTTGAGAGGACACCACCTGGGAGTCGCTGAACACAATTACCTTTGTTGCGCTGACTTCTTCTGCCAGCTTTAACCCGGCAATTAAGGCTTCATATTCTGCCTGATTGTTAGAAGCTGAAAAGTCGAATTTGAGGGAGACTTCTATTTGCATTCCCCCTTGTTTGAGGATCCATCTACATATAGCTCCCACGTAGTGGATTCTTCCTCTTGATCTCCTTTATATTTTGCCATGAAGTCGGTGAGGGATTGGGCTTTTATTGCCGTCCGAGTTTCGTACTTTAAGTCGAACTCGAATAGCTCTATTGCCCATTGAACCATTCTACCCGCAATATCCGTCTTCTGAAGGATTTGCTTCATGGGTTAGTTCGTTCGAACCTTTATTGTATGAGCTTGAAAATAAGGCCGTAGTCTCCGAGAGGCTACTATTAAGGCATATGCAAACTTCTCAAGTTTTTTATACCTTAATTCAGGGCGTTGTAGGACTTTGCTGGTGAAGTATACAGGATGCTACCCGACCTCGTCTTCTCGTATTAGAGCTGATGCTACAGCTTTGTCTGCTATAGACAAATACAGGACGAGTTCTTCCCCAACTTTAGGTCGGGTCAGAATGGGAGGTTGGCTTAAAAACCTTTTGAATTTCTGGAATGCTTCTTCGCACTCAGGAGTTCATTCGAACTGGCATCTTTTTCTTAGTAGAGAGAAGAGTGGTAGAGATCTTAATGCTGATCCTGCCAAGAACCTGGAGAGGGCGGCAAGTCGGCCGTTCAACTGCTGGACCTCCTTTAAGCAAGTCGGGCTTTTCATTTCTAGGACTGCTTTACACTTGTCGGGATTGGCTTCGATTCCCCTTTGTATAAGCATGAATCCTAGAAACTTTCCTGCCTCCACCGTGAAGGTGCATCTTGCGGGATTTAGTCTCATCCCATGCATCCTTATGGTGCTGAAAACTTGCGAAAGGTCAGCCAGGAGGTCGGTCTCATCCTTAGTTTTTACTAGCATGTCGTCTACATAGACTTCCATCAATCCCCCAAGGTGAGGTTCGAATACCTTGTTCATCAACCTTTGATATGTGGCTCCAGTATTTTTCAGTCCAAAGGGCATGACCACATAGCAATAGTTTGCCCTAGGCATGATGAATGATGTTTTTTTTTTCTTGATCCGGCTTGTACATCGAGATTTGACTGTACCCTGAGTATGCATCCATGAACGACAAGTACTGATACCCTGAGCTAGAGTCTACTAGGGTATCAATGCTTGGAAGTGGATATGGGTCTTTGGGACACGCCTTGTTCAGGTCGGTGTAATCGACGCACATCCTTCACTTGCCATTTTATTTTTTGACTAGCACTACATTTGCCAGCCACGCCGGATATTTGACCTCTTTGATGAAGCTGGCTTCTAGGAGGGCTTGTACTTGCTCTTCTACAACTTGAGCTCGCTCTGGTCTGAGCTTCCATCTTCTTTGCTGAACAAGCCGCGATCTGGGGTATACTGATAGCTTATGCGACATGAGTTCGGGATCTATCCCTGGCATGTTGGAAGCTTTCCAGGCAAAGAGGTCAGAATTTTCTTGTAAGAGCCTTATAAGCTTCTGCTTCAAATCTACTTTTAAATTGGCTCCTATTTTTGTATTTTTTCCTTCCTCCTTTCCGACCTGTACCTCCTCAGTCTTTCCCCCCCGGTTGTGGCTGTAGCTCATCCTTGGCTTTGACTCCTCCAAGCTCAATTGTGTGCATCTCCTTGCCTTTTCCTCTCAGGTTCAGGCTTTCATTGTAGCATTTTCTTGCCAATTTCTGGTCTCCCCTAATGGTTTCTATTCCCTCTGATGTTGGGAATTTCATGCAAAGGTGGGGAGTGAAAACCACTGCTCCGAGCCGATTTAGAGTAGTTCTTTTGATTAGGGCATTGTAGGCTGACCCCACATCGACGACTATGAAGTCGATGCTCAGAGTTTTGGATTTTGCCCCTTTTCCAAAATTTGTATGAAGGGGTATGAATTCCAGTGGCTTTATTGGTGTATTCCCTAGCCCATATAGGGTGTCAAGATAAGCTCTCAATTCCTTTTCATCTAATCCCAGGTTATCGAATGCTGGTTTGAAAAGAATGTCGGCTGAACTTCCCTGATCTACCAGGGTTCTGTGAAGATGGGCGTTGGCAAGAATCATAGTTATCACAATTGGATCATCGTGTCCAGGAATGATTCCTTGCCCATCTTCTTTGGTGAAAGAAATAGTTGGTAGGTCAGGAGTTTCGCCTCCGACCTGATAGACTTCCTTCAAGTGTCTCTCACGAGACGACTTCGTGAGGCCACCTCCACCAAATCCTCCCGAGATCATGTGTATACGTCTTTTCGGGGTTTGTGATGGTGGATCTCTTCGGTCCTCGTCATCTCGCTTCCTTTTCCCATGATGGTCCGACCTTTCCATGAGATATCTGTCAAGCCGACCTTCTCTGGCCAGTTTTTCTATCACATTTTTAAGGTCGTAACACTCATTCGTTGAGTGACCATATATCTTATGGTACTCACAGTAATCGCCACGACTCCCCCCTCTTTTTATTCTTGATGGGTCTAGGGGGTGGTAGCCTTTCAGTATGGCGAATTTTCCTGTAGACATCAACCAAAGAAACTCGTAGAGGAGTATAGGAGTGATATCTCCTGGGCCTCTCAGGGCCGACCTCCTTTTTTTCTTGGGCTCTCTCTTTCTCTTTTGATGAGTGAGAGTGTCCAGGTCGCTAGTTTGGCTCTCGAAGTCTGGCATTTTCCTCCATGTTGATGTACTTCTCAGCTCTCTCCTGTACATCACTTAGGGAGGTCGTGTGCCTTTTTGAGATGGATTGGGTGAAGGGACCTTCTCGAAACCCATTTACTAGGCCCATAATCACTGCCTCCATGGGCAGGTCTTAAATCTCCAAGCACGCTTTATTGAACCTCTCCATGTAGTCTCTCAAAGGTTCTCCGACCTCTTGTTTTACTCCCAGAAGGCTTGGTGCGTGTTTTACTTTATCCTTTTGGATGGAGAATCGCATCAGGAACTTTCGCGAGAAGTCGTCGAAACTAGTGACCGACCTAGGGGGAAGACTATCGAACCACTTCATTGCTGCTTTCGTCAAGGTTGTCGGGAAAGCCTTGCAGCGAGTGGCATCAGAGGCGTCGGCTAGATACATCTGACTTTTGAAGTTGCTCCAATGATGCTTTGGATCAGTGGTTCTATCGTAGAGGTCCATATTAGGGCTCTTAAAATTCCTTGGAACTTTGGCCTTCATAATGTCCTCGCTGAATGGATCTTCTCCTCCTAAGGGAGAATCTTCTCGGTCGCTGCGGGAGCTTCGATTTTTGAGAGCAAACTCCACCCTTAAGAGCTTTTCTTCTAGCTCTTTTCGTCGCTCTATCTCATTCCTCAAGTTTCTCTCTGCCTCTCGCTGTCGTTCTAACTCTTGCTCCAACTGTTCCAGGCGCCCTTGGTGGCCATGGAACAATCCCATGAAATCAGCTACGTGGGGTTGTCCCTCCTTTCCTGATTCGCGCCCTTCAGAGGAGTTTGTCTTCGGGTTTTTCAACTCTAAGGTGCCTTCTCTATGTTGATTGGTCACCCCTTGATGAAGGTCAATATCCTCATTGTTGCTTCCCACATCCTGATTTTTCTGCTCGGAATCGGACGCTATGTGGTCATCTTCGTGCGAGTCATCCGCCATTATTAGTTGATCTCTCAGGTCCCTGACAACGGCGCCAATGTTACGGTAGGTAATCGAAGATTAGTGGACTGGACTCGTTGGGTTGGCCCAATCGTCTGAAGGAGGAAGCCTTCGACTAGGTTAACGTCTGGGGGCCTCCGTCCGACTTGTGTGGATGAAGGAATGAGGGTGGTACCTGTAAAGACACTCCGATGCCTAAGTCAGCAAGGGTCTAAGCAAGTTTAGAGAGTATTGGAACTTAGAGATACTTGAGGGGTGTCAGTGTATTTATAGTGGTGAACCAATAACCACCGTTGAAGTAGTTCCACCTTTTAAGGAGGATAACCGTCCCTTTATCTTAGGGAAGTTGAGATATGGCTCCTGGAAGTGGGTTGAGAGATTTTAGGGGCAGTTATTTATTTGAATAAAGATTATCTGCCAGCTAATCTTCACTCCCGACTTCCTTAGAGCAAGTCATCGTTAGATCTGACTTCTTGAGAGTAGGTCGGTGTCGAGTGAGGGCCAATCTTTGGATTGTGCCTTTTATTTAAATCTGGGCCTTAGTGTTGGGTCAGGGTATGAACAATATCTATACTATATATAACGAGAATATAAAAAAGTTTGATGTCTAATTTTCTTTTCTTAAAATACCTTTCCTTCCATAT
>NC_029790.2:125836337-125844169 GCF_000816755.2 Arachis ipaensis
CATGACATTTTGTTAAATTATAAATTAATTTTCTTATTAATTTAATTTTTGTTATTTTTATACATATTTAAAGGATAAAAGAGTGAATTAATAGACACCAACTTATTGATACACTAGTTACGTACAAAGTGTATTAGTTTAATTTTTTTTAAGCAAAAAAAGCTCAACACACTAAAGTAGAGCGACTCAAAGAAACAAGACACAACAAAGCAAAAGGAACACAAAAACGATCAATCCATTATATTTCGACATTACCATTAATAACCAAATGGATCATCACTACACTACTCCTTGTAGTTCAAGAACGTTCTCATTTCAACGTCCTCGATGCTACCCTCTTTATTCTTGAAAATTCTCGTATTGCATTCTATCCACATATTCTAAAGTACTGCAAAGAAACCAACCAGCCATTGTTTCTACTCATGTTTTCTGTCAGACATTCTTGTCCAACTCTCAAACAGTTCTTTGATCGTGTCTGGAACAACCCAAGTTCTACCAAAGTATGTCAATCACGCGCACCACACTTACCAGGTAAACTCACAACAAAGAAAAAATGATGAACAAATTCTACATCTTTTTTCACATAACATAATTATTATCACTTTGATGAAGGACTCCTAATATACTCTGTCTCTCTTTAGTATTTACCTTTTTCACTAAGACAAACCAAATAAAAAACTCAATTTTTGACGGTACCAACCCTCTCCAAATTGCATTAGTGAAGTTATAACTTGCATTGTAACTTCTTCCAAAATCGTCTCTGTCTGCAACACCTGCACAAAGGAATTAGTAGAAAAAATATCATTTTTATCAAATTTTTACACCACTCTATCCTCTCTACCAGTTGATAATTTAATTGGCCTTAACTTTTCATGGAGTTGGTTGACAAGTGCCAACTCCTATTGGAACAACTCTTTCCTCCAATGGGAATTTCAAATCCACTCTAACCCATCTTAAAACCCACAATCTCATATCACATATCCTTATTGGTTTGAAATAGAGAAAAGTTTCGAAAAATTCCCTTTCAACAGCCCACCTTGTAGCCAATTATCTTTCTAAAATCGGATTCTTCTCCTATCCACTATTTCCATAAATAATCCACTAATCATCTTATATTTTACCTATTGCTCTTTAAAATTCAGTTGTCAGACATCTTTTCACGGACCTCCTCTTAACAGTAGTACCTGATTTGATAGTATTATATTTAAAGAGTTACTTAGTTAAATATTTCAACTTGAAAGTTGTTAACTTAAAAATCATAAACTATATAAGTTGATAATACAAAAAACTATCATATCTACGAATAAATTAGTATAAATAAGTGATTTGATTAGCTTAATTTGGTATGAAAATTAAATAATATAGTGAGTAAAAAAAATTGTAAGGTTTTATTACGAGGATTGTGACTCTAGCTACATTTTAATTGTTTACCAAGTCATCTATCACCTTTTTGGGGATAGAGAAAATTAGTCTTGTATTTTTTTTGTATTTGAGTTGAGTGTTTACACCATTTTAATTTAGTGCTAATAGGTATACATTATGGTTGTGGGTGTATTTGAGACTTAGTTTTGGATGGAATGTTACAAATAAACTATTATTTTGTATCTCTGTATAAGGATTTTAGTTTGGATAGAGTGACTATTTATTTTGGATATCTTTGGAAGAGATTTAGTTAGGATGTATAGATCAGATCTAGTTATCCAATTTTATAATTATGTTATATTATAAAATTTTTTAATAAAATATTTGATATTTTTGTGTCAATTGTATAAATTTATGCTTTTATTTGTTTGGACGCTCCGTTTTTTATCAAACATGAAGCGAAAAGAACAATAATAACAGGAGGAGGAGTGATAGGGGCTAGCAACTTTTGTGTTTTGTAATTATCAATTAATCATTAATAATCTTTTTAATAATGTGAGATTATATTGAATAGTGAGAGATCACTCACTTTTCTTTTGATGGTTAAATAATGACCCCTAGACTTTTCCTAATAACGATGTGACTATAGCAGAGATAGTGGCACAACAGTCAGAGATGAGACATGACGAGAAAAGATAGAGAGACCACTAAAACAAAAAAAATCAAGAGATGACAACAAGAGTAAAATTAAAACTCTTTAAAAAAATATTAAAGGTAAAATTAAGATAATTTGAATATTATTAAGGGTTAATTTAAAGATTTTCTCCTCATATTTTTTAATTTGAAGAAATTGTTGGTGGGTCCCAATCTCAAGTGGGGCCCACACATTAAAACAAAAAAAAATAATAAATAAATAAATAAATAAAAGAAAGTGGCTTTAAGCCACGGAGGAAGGGAGAGAGAGATTTTTGAAGGCTTCATTCATTTGAATGAAAGGAAAAGAACAGCAAGGGTTTCGGCGTTGGAGAAGGAAAAATTTGGGGGAAAAGGGCAAGCCAACTTTGATCACATTGACTTGGTAAACTTGCTCCATTTCTTATGAAATTTTAGTATGTTATTCCTGGTGTAGAGATGAACATTAGGATATAACTTATTTGTTGTATTGCCTTCTCTTTTGCCTGATTTGAGATACCCACTTTGTGGAGGGGTTTTTCCACGTTAAAATTCTGGTGTCTGATTATTTAATTTCTGCCATTATATTTGCTGCTTGGAGTATCTTTGGCATTGCCCATTTAATTGCACAGGTTGTGGGAAAATTATTTCTAGTGCTTTCGCTGTTAGACAGGTTCTTGTTTTGAACCTTGGTTGAGATTTTCCCAACAAAGTGGTATCTAGAGCTTTGGTTGTTTATTTCTGTGCTGATTAAATGGAGGAAAATACCCATGGACCGAATATGGTCAAATTGAATTCCCAAAATTATTCAATTTGGAAGACCCTCATGGAAGATATGTTGTATAGCAAGGACTTGTATGATCCTGTGGAGGGAGATAAATCCAAAGGTACTAAATCCGATGCTGAATGGAAGAAGCTGAATCGGAAGGCAGTTGCTTTGATTAGGCAATGGCTTGATCTTAGTGTGTATCCACATGTTGACATCGAAACGAATGCTGAGAAGATGTGGAAGAAATTGAAGGAGTTATATGAGAGAAAGAATGTGCAAAATAAAGCATTCTTGATTAGGAAGCTTGTCAATATGAAGTATGTTGAAGGTAAATCAATGCCGGAGCACTTGAGTATTTTTCAAGAGACGGTGAACCAACTGACAAATAATGAAATCACATTGAATGATGAGTTGCAAGCCTTGTTGTTGAGCTCTTTGCCTGATAGTTGGGAAGTTCTGGTTGTGACACTGACTAACTCAGCTCCAAAAGGAAAGTTGACGTTAGCAATGGTTAAAGAGATCATGTTGAATGAAGAAGCCAGAAGAAGAGAGCGAGGTTTGACTAATGCCTCCTCCCAGTCAGAAGCACTTGTTTCAGAGTCACGGGGGAGAAGTCAAAGTAGAAAACCTCACAGTTCTGACAGGTCAGAGAGTCGAAGCAAGTCAAGAGGAAAGTACAAGCCAAGAAAGGAGTTTATTTGTCACCATTGTGGCAAGCCGGGACATATCAAGAGATATTGTAGGTTCTTGAAAAGAGAACAATCAAGGGGAAGAAACGAAGACAAAGGTAAAGATAGTGATAAAGAAACTGCTGCTATTGTTTATGAAGATGTTCTTATCACATATGATGAAAATTATGTGAATCTTGTCTGTGATGATTCCACTTGGATTATGGACTCTGGTGCCTCATGTCATGTCACTCCGAGGCGTGAATTTTTCACTTCCTATACTGCTGGAAATTTTGGCAAGATCAAATTGGGAGATAAAAGAGTGTGTGATATTATTGGTATGGGTGATATGTGGCTTGAAACTAATATGGGATGCAAGTTGCAGTTGAAGAATGTTAGGCATGCGCCAGATATGCAGTTCAATCTTATTTCAGTGAAGGCATTGGATCAAGAGGGGTATTGCACTTCCTTTGGTAGTGGAAAATGCAAGATCACCAAAGGGGCTCTCATTGTTGCTAGAGAAGACAATAGTCTCACTACTCTCTACCGGTTGCAAGCAAAGTTGTACAAAGAAGATGTGAATGTAGCTGATGATTCCTCTTCTGATTTGTGGCACATACGTCTTGGTCACTTGAGCGAGAAAGGACTAAGCGTCTTGGCCAAGAAGCACTCACTTCCAGTGAAAGGTACAACTTTAAATACTTGCACTCATTGTTTTGTTGGAAAGCATGCTAGAGTATCATTTCATAATTCTGGACCTCATAGGAGATCACATGTTCTAGACTTAGTTCACACTGATGTTTGCACTATGGATGCTAAGACACTAGGTGGTGCATCATATTTTGTTACTTTTATTGATGATTATTCTCGAAAAGTGTGGGCTTTTGTTTTGAAATCTAAAGACCAGGTGCTCGGAATCTTCAAACACTTTTCCACTTAATGGTGATGTTCCAGAGAAAGTTTGGAGAGGGAAAGATGTCTCCTATAGTCACTTGAGAGTGTTCGGCTGCAGAGCTTTTGTTCACATTCCAAGAGATGAAAGGTCTAAACTTGATGGAAAGTCAAAGCAGTGTATCTTCATGGGTTATGGTCACGAAGACTTTGGTTACAGATTATGGGATCCGGCGAGCAAGAAGATAATTAGAAGCCGAGATGTGATTTTTCTTGAAGACCAAACTATTGAAGATCTTGAGAAGATAGATAAGCCAACAGTAACTGTTAGACGCTCTGTTGATGATGAACCTGGTCCTTTCACTAGACCTCCTGTTGATGGGGGAGATGTACAAGTTGATAATGATGGTGATGATTTGCATGATGAACCTGCACCTCAACCTGAGGTGCCAGATGTTGAAGTTCCACCTGAACCACCAGTTGAGCTTGAATTGAGAAGATCTACTAGAGAGAGTCATCCTTCTCAGAAATACTCTCCTCATGAGTATGTGATGAACACTGAGACTGGGGAGTCAGAGAGCTACCAGGAAGCTATGTCTGATGAGTATAAAGAAGATTGGTTGAAGGCCATGCAAGAAGAAATGAAATCCTTGCATGAGAATCATACTTTTGAATTGGTGAAGTTGCCGAAGGGTAAGAGAGCATTCAAGAATAAATGGGTGTTCAAGTTGAAAGTGGATGAAAATGTCTCATGACCAAGGTACAAAGCTCGATTGGTTGTGAAAGGCTTTGAGCAAAAGAAAGGTATTGATTTTGAGGAGATTTTCTCTCCAGTTGTGAAGATGTCCTCTATTCGAGTTGTGCTTGGATTGACGGCTAGCTTGAATTTAGAGGTTGAGCAGCTTGATGTGAAGACTGCATTCCTTCACGGTGACATAGATAAAGAAATCTATATGGAGCAACCAGAGGGTTTCGAGGTTAAAGGAAAGGAGCACCTTGTATGCAAGTTGAAGAAGAGCTTATATGGGTTGAAGCAAGCGCCAAGGCAGTGATACACGAAGTTTGATTCCTTCATGGAAGGTCATGGGTATAGTAAGACTTCTTCTGATCATTGTGTCTATGTTAAGAAATTCTCTGATGGTGATTTTATAATTCTCTTGCTTTATGTTGATGACATGTTGATTGTTGGTCATGACACTAAGAAGATTGAAAGTCTTAAGAAAGACTTGAACAGATCCTTTGCTATGAAGGATTTGGGTCTTGCAAAGAAAATCCTTGGCATGAGTATCACTCGTGACAGGAAGAATGGAAAACTGTGGTTGTCACAGCAGAAGTACATTGAAAAGGTTTTAGAGAGGTTTAGCATGAGTAATTCTAAACCTGTTAGTACTCCACTTGCTAGTCATTTCAAGCTGAGTTTGCAGCAATGTCCTACAAGTGAGAAAGAGAAAGCGGAAATGAAGAAGATTCCATATGCATCTGCAGTTGGCAGTTTGATGTATGCTATGGTTTGCACCAGGTCGGATATTGCTCATGCAGTTGGAGTTGTTAGTCGGTTTCTCTCTAATCCTGGCAAAGAACACTGGCAAGCAGTGAAGTGGATTCTCAGATACCTTAATGGTACTTCTAGAGTTTGTTTATGCTTTGGAAGTGGCCAACCTGTGTTGGATGGTTACACAGATGCGGATATGGCTGGGGATCTTGATTCAAGGAAGTCTACTTCTGGTTATATGATGACTTTTGCAGGGGGAGCTGTGTCATGGCAATCTCGACTTCAGAAATGTGTTGCTTTGTCTACTACAGAGGCAGAATATATTGCTGTTGTTGAAGCTTCTAAGGAACTCTTATGGATGAAGAAATTTCTACAAGAGTTAGGCATCAATCAAGAGAAGTTTGTGTTATTCTGTGACAGTCAGAGTGCTATTCATCTCAGCAAGAATCTGACGTTTCATTCCAGATCGAAGCACATAGAGGTGAGGTATCATTGGATACGTCAAGCGCTTGAGATGAAGTCATATGCACTTGAGAAGATCCATACTGATGATAATGGTTCAGATATGATGACTAAAAGTTTACCTGCAGTGAAGTTTGATTCCTGCAAAGAGAAGGCGGGCTTGGTGGAGCAGCCTATCCCCACACTTGAGTTGGTGAGGGGGAGATTTGTTGGTGGGTCCCCAACCTCAAGTGGGGCCCACACATTAAAACAAAAAAAAATAAATAAATAAATAAATAAAAGAAAGTGGCTTTAAGCCACGGAGGAAGGGAGAGAGAGATTTTTGAAGGCTTCATTCATTTGAATGAAAGGAAAATAACAGCAAGGGTTTCGGCGTTGGAGAAGAAAAAATTTGGGGGAAAAGGGCAAGCCAACTTTGATCACATTGACTTGGTAAACTTGCTCCATTTCTTATGAAATTTTAGTATGTTATTCCTGGTGTAGAGATGAACATTAGGATATAACTTATTTGTTGTATTGCCTTCTCTTTTGCCTGATTTGAGATACCCACTTTGTGGAGGGTTTATGTTGATTCCACCAGTTTTGGTGATGTATTTTGTTGATTGTTGAGATGCCCTAGTGTTACTAGGAAGACTGTTTGTGTACCCATTATTCTGATAGTGGAAGATTTTTCTGGACTAGGTCCCGTGGGTTTTTTGTCCCTCTTTTGGGGGTTTTCCCACGTTAAAATTCTGGTGTCTGATTATTTAATTTCTGCCATTATATTTGCTGCTTGGAGTATCTTTGGCATTGCCCATTTAATTGCACAGGTTGTGGGAAAATTATTTCTGGTGCTTCCGCTGTTAGACAGGTTCTTGTTTTGAACCTTGGTTGAGATTTTCCCAACAGAAATAACAATTGAAACTCTTTAAACGTTCAGGGTAAAATTAAGGGAATTTGAATATTATTAAGGGTAAATTTAAAAATTTTGATAATAAAAAAGTGCATTTTCTCATAATAATATTAAGTCCAAAGAAATAACAATTGGTTTGTGTTTTTTGGGCTTTTTAGTATTCTATGGAATATACTTTTGGTAGCCTAAGGTCTTAGTTTTCTTGTTCAAAATCTAAGAAAGCATGTAAACATATCATAATAATAAGCAAACATTGTAAAGAAATATGCAGAAAAAATTATATTAAATATAGAGTGTTCTTTCAATATTTATCTTACATATACACTTTACATAATGCTAAAGTTGAAATAATGAATTATCACTGAAAATACTCTTTAACCTTAGCGAAATTCTAAAGCATTAAGGGTAAGTAAACCTTGGTAGAATGAAAACAAGTTACAGGGAAACAAAGTTTGTACACTAGAAGAAACTGAAATGAACAAAATGTAATTAAATTAATTAACAAGAGTAATAAGAACTTAGTCAGAATGAATAATTTGTATATCGTTTGTCTATGAGACTAATAAGCTTGTAAGTGTATATTCAGTGAATAAAATTTCAATCATTTTACAATGGTCAAACTCT
>NC_029790.2:125844182-125846473 GCF_000816755.2 Arachis ipaensis
TTTTGAATATTTTCAGAATTTATTTTATTATTTTACATTATATATGTTTTCTTTAGATATAGAATTATTTTAAAACGAACAGAACAAATATAATTTTTTTTTTCAATGATGATTAGATATTACTAAACTTTAATTTCTTCCGCTGTGCCTTACTTGGATGGAAAATATGACAACGACCCAAAGTAATTAACAGGTTAACTAACGTTAATTATTTCATTCATAATTGATTAAAGAAGACAATCCAAAGTCCACTAATAGGACGACTTATATGATTTATCTTTTTCTGTAGAGGATATCACATAATAATGTTACACAAATCCTTCAAAATATATAGGTCCGGAGTATAGATATTTATCAAAGCTATATTATCTTGAATAGTGTAAATCCATACAAAGATATATGACATGTATAGATTTAGGTTGTGTTTGAAATTTGCTCCCCAGAAATCAAAGTTTTAGACACGGAGAAATAAAGACAGAAAAATCAATAGAGACGGATAATTTTTGTTCTCGTTTTTAGAACAAAAATACTTTATATATCTCTGACTCTATTTTTTCTTTTCTGTCTTTATTACCTTATCTCTGTATTTATATTTGTGTAGCATTATTATTGGGTTTAGCTAGCTAGCTAGCTAGGTTTGAAAATTAACAATGGATCTGTAGGTGTGACCGGGAACCCAGCCAGCAGGTATGACATTGTTGGCCACAATAGAGTTACCGGACTCGAGTGTGGTTAGCCGAAGAGAGAAAGGTGCTCTGAGTGGTGACCCTTTGTCAAGTTTCCAAACAGCACCCCATGATTGATCCATGGTGTACCATGAGGCTGAGTCAAGTGCTTCTTTGAGTTCAACTTTTGAAAGGTCACCATCTCCATCCTCGTATTCAATCACGGCAGCGAAGTATTCTTGGTTCGATCCAGCATCCACGTGGAATGCAATTGACACACCAGGGTAGTTGCATTCAACTCTGCAAGAAAATAGCTTGTCACGTTTAAGAAAATGTGGCTTGTTTGATAAAATAAGTCAATGTAAGACGAAACTATAAAAATTAGGCGAATATAAGTTAGAAAGTCAAGAATTTTTAATTAAGAATTTAGTAATTTATTGTTAATGTTAATATCACGATTTAATGTGCCTCAGGAACGATATATTTACTTGAATTGATCACTGGACCATGATTTCAATAGTAGTCATCTTGTAGGAGTTAGGTGCTAGTTTTAGGTTTTTGATAATAATATTTCATCTACGACAAAATCTTTTGACTTTTATTGGAGTAATTCATGCATTAATTCTATTGTAAACAAAATAATATAAACGCTAAGAGAATAATAATGATAATAACATACACCGACCAAATCTTGCTACGATGAATGTCAAAAACTGAAAATTTAAGTCAATAAAGTTGTAATATTTATTGAAAATATAGTGAAAGTTTTTCAGAATTATTTTGTCCCACTTGGAATATCAATTAAGCTAATTGAGTATATAAAGTATAGAGTATATATATAATAACAAGTTAGAAGGTTGAATTACGAAAGAAACCTTCGATGCTGAATGTTGATTTTGCCAGCATTGCGCAAGGTGCCATCTTGACCTGAGAGAGCCATGGCACCAAAAGCAGTGCCACTCAAATCAAAATGGTATTCGGCATCTGAACCACATCCATCGCACTCATCTGTCATCACTATCTTCACAGGCTCTCCCGAGCATGCTGAATTCCCAGTGCACCTCACCTTAAATAATAAATTATAATTGCAACCCAGCATGAGTTAATTACTATACTATATATTAGGATGCATTTTTTTTCCCCAAAGGATGCATTTGTTTTCTGACACCTAAACTGGGATACTGGAATTGAATATTGTGTTCAGTAATCAAAATTAAAATTAAAATTTTAGTCTCAATGACATAAAATTTTAATTTTTTAGTATCTTTAGAAAGTAAAATATAGCATTAAAATTTTTATAATATTTATTTTTAAAAATATTTTTATTTAATTTTTTTAAATTTTAAATCTATCTTTCAATCTTTATATTTATCTTTTTTTTTACCAACGATAGAGAAACTCGAACCCATGACCTCTTAAATGAGTACGAAAAGACTATGTCATTTGAATTATAAGTCATTGGTCTCTATATTTATCTTAAATCAAATATAATATTGAAATATAATTAAGTCCAGTATATTTTACACCAAATACGATAAAAAAAAACTTAATTCAGTCTTTATCTCTAAGTCTCGGTCTCTTTCAAACGCAATCGTAAAGAATCCAATTTGGTCATAGAAATTTTAA
>NC_029790.2:125846491-125846891 GCF_000816755.2 Arachis ipaensis
AATAATTGGAAATCAACATATAATACATATATAAAAATTAAAAGAATATATAGTTTTAATAATTTTGAAGTATAGTTGCGACAGTATAAAACGTATCATATATTATATTTCAATTTGTAAATTATTATTTACACAGTAGTGCAAACATCAACGATTACGAAGTTTTATTTTATTAAGTAGAAGAGTTTGCTATATAGATCATGTTTATAGGTAGATCTTTCATTAAAAAAATATCATTTGAACCCATATGTAAAATTCTTAATTAGTCATTTCTCATGCACAATGATGATTAAAAATATATATAATTACTTTACTAATAATATAATAACACATACATGCATATATCTCTAATTTATAATGAAAATGTAAATCCAAAAATATAATAATTCAGGAAATATAT
>NC_029790.2:125846932-125848419 GCF_000816755.2 Arachis ipaensis
AATTTGGAATATAATCAATTATAGTCAATTAATTGAAAAAATGCTAATTATATATAAATAAAAAAAAAACAATTTCTCACTACACTCATTTTTTGAAATTTCAAAATTAAAAACAAAGACGAGTTAATTAAATTGGCTTATAGTATGGTTGGTTCTCTAAAGTTTTTTTTTAAATTATTATTTATTTGTATCATCAACGAAAAATTGCATGGCAATGACGTTATTATTACCTTCACTTCCATCACCGTTAGCAGGTCCATACCAAGTGGCAAGTGCCGGTGACCAATCTGAACCAGATGGGGTGTATGAGAATGAAGCATTCACAAGCTTTTTAGGGTTGAAGCAGAAGGAAGGGTTCACTAGGAATATTGACAGGAACACTAGGAAACTGAGTATGTGAGAGAGGGCACACTGAAGTGTAAGAGCCATATATATTATCACAACAGAGTTTGCCAATACCGTTTGGTACTTGATGGTTACTGTGATCTATGTTGTGTGGAATATGCTATGGCTATGGTGCTATTTATAGAACTATAATTAAAGAGATTCAAGTTCGAATTATATTATTCCTATATAATAAAAAAATGATGGAGAGAAAGTTGAGTCTCACCACTACTTTGCACAAACGTCATAGAAGAAGCCAAGTAACAAGTTTGTATTTTAGATTGGAGACGTCATTCACGTATTCATCGTAATGTAAGGAGATGGGACTTCCCTAATTATCGTACGTAGATTGCGATCTTATTAGATAGAAGCAGATTCTGTTGTTTATGTATGTCAAGGACATTTAAATGGTTAGTGTGGCAAGTGTAAGAAGTGTTGAAGTTAGTTTAACATCTAAAAAAATAAAAAAAAAGTGAGGAATTTATAAGATGAGAGACTCATTAACTTATTATCTTAAGATTTTGAGTTGGATGTGATGTCATCTTATGTTCTCGATGGGTCGACAGTAGGGCTGTCAAACGGGCTAGCCTGGCCCATTTAGACCCGGCCCATTAAGCCCACTTTATTCGCGGGCCAAAATTTTCTAACTCGGACCATTTATGGTCAGTCTAATGGGTTAAATGGGCCAGTCCGTTTATTATTTTATTTTATTTTTTGAAAAATATTTTTGACAAAAAATATCATTTTTAGGTCAAAAATCATTAAAAAATAATATTTCTTTTAATTGATGGGTCGGATTTTCGGGTCGGATCAGGAGAAATATTAGGTAAAAGTGCTACTCTTTTAAAAAAATATAAAAAAAATTAAACGGGCTACCCGTTTAACCCGAAATTTAAACGGACTTAATTTTAGAGACAAAGTCCACCTATTTAAACGGATAAACAGATTAGCCCGATAAATTTAGCCCATTTTGATGGCCCTAGTCGACGGCTCTCCACGATGACCCAACATAAACTACCAATGCAAAGATAAGACTAATTAGAGGCCAAAAATGATTATAGAAAATTAACTTATTTTATTTGTATTTTTTATTTGCCTATTCC
>NC_029790.2:125848468-125865821 GCF_000816755.2 Arachis ipaensis
ATGGAGTTTTGAATAAAATAAAACTGATCGAGATCAAGACTTGATTGATACATTCGAAGGCCATAAGGTTTATCGATGAGTGGAGACAATTGATGCTAGTTATTAATATAATTCAAAGCGCGAAAGCGGTTATACAAAAATTTACGTACATGGAAAATGCATAAGGATTTGATTGGTTGAGAAACCTTATAAATAGTTGAAGATCGGAAGGAACAAGGGTTGGAATCTCATTTCAAAAAACACTCTCGCACACTCATATCTCTAACAAATTTCTGAGTTTGCAAAGAGCTTTTTTTCTGTAGAGTTCCTTCTATGTCTTTTACATTCACTTTAATTAAATTTCTCGTAAACTTTCTTTTCCTACAAATTTATCTTTTCAACAAGTTTGTTCTTTTCACTTTCTTTTAAGATTCCGTACCTTGTATTCGATTTCAAAAACCTTCTATTTTGCCGAAGGCAATTTCTAGCTTTATTTAAATTAAATACCATTTCTTTCATTCTCAGTCATTTTATTTCTAAAGTTATTTTTTTTACTTTTTAGTTTTTCCTTTGTTATTGTAACCAAATAAAAGAATCTTTGATGCATTTTTCAAAAATAGTACCTATAAGAGGAGTAGGTTTCGCTCCCAGATCACTAGATATCGAACCACCTAAATTTTCTAAAAATCTACATAACAAATTGACACTCCTAGTGAGACAATTTTAAAAATTAAGTGTGCCAAAAAATTTCTGTAATGATCTAGTGTGTGCAACTTAGAAGTGACAGAATTTTACATATAGCAGACAAAGTTTCTAATTCTAACGCTGAGTCATCTGCAACTGATAATGTTTTTATAGTTGCACAAACTTCGGCGGAGATGATGTTGCGTTCTAAAGGTAGTATGTTGGGAGAGAATGCGACGGTTACTAATTCGATAATAGTGGGCGAAATCCACATCCACAAATTGCCCTGATGCAAACACAACCGCCAATAACCGCTGGTTGGCCCCTTACGGCCTTCCTCCAGGTTATACTCCACCAATGGGTGGTTATGCTCGTCCGGTTCAATTTGAAAATACATCAGGAGTAGTCAACAATTCAGTTCCTCCACTATATCCTGAGTTTTCTCGTGATTATCAAGTGGGTTTTACATCGAATGATCCTGGTTCAATGGCTGCTTTTCGACAGCATGTTGATGAAAGTTATCATGATTTGGTCAATTTATTGACCCAGTAAATGACTATCATTTTGAACCCATGATGGCTAATCATGAGTCAAAATTTGAACGTCTTGCAAAACAAGTTGAGCGGATTGCTCGAATTGTTGATTACAATGAAGGTGATCAGTAGAATATGCAAATGAATCCAGAAGATGCAATAAACATGTCCAGAAATAGGGATGGAGATATGCACTTTGAAGGAGATATTCCACGAGTAGTTCAACGATATCAAAATGCGGATGCAGTATTGGCTCGAATGTGAGCCAATCAACATGGTGAATGATACCAAGTTACTAGGATTGTTGAGGATGTGCTTAACAGAGTTAGATTCAATGTGGATTTTATGAATCAACCATACTTTGTTTCTACTTTTTCTGCTGTTGTACAAGCAGCAGAGATGCCTAGGGGTGTAAAAAAATCTTAAAATAATAACAAAGTTTGCAAGCGAAGTTGGCTAATCGACCACTGAGCATATTGCTCGATATATGGTCAAATTGGAAATTTAGCAAATGATGAAAACTTGAAGATGAAATTCTTTCCTTCCTCTTTAACGAAGAAGCATTTACTTGGTTTTCTAATCTCATGCCTAATTTGATTGTAACTTGGGTGCAATTGGAGAGTGCTTTTCATTCTCAATTTTTTAGAGGAAAAATGAATGTAACAATCACTGTCTTGGTGGCTTTGAAACGTGAAAATGGAGAATCAATTAACGACTTCATGAATTGTTTTAAAAATACTCGAAGTTGATGCTATGTGTCTCTTTCCGAAAGTGAAGTGGTAAAATAGCAACTATGGATTTAGGTTTTTACATGCGTCAAAAGTTGCTTAAAGTCCATATACCTAATTTGGCTCATTTGGACGAAAGAGTTCGTCAAGTGAAAATTCTTCAAAAGGAAAAAGAAAGATTTAAAAATGAGAAAAGGTTGAAAAATAAACCCTTTTCTCGAAAAGAAAAGGTTTCATATGTCGAAATGGAATCCTCAAGTGAGGAATCTAATTTTGAATTTTCTAAAGTTGATTTGGCTGAATTAAAGAAAGGTCCACCTTATGTGTGTTCTTTGCTTAAGAAAATCACAAGTGTTGATAAATCTAATGATACAAAACATAAGAGTAGAAAGAAGTACAGCTTTGATATTTCAAAATTAGATCAAATATTTGATGTGTTACTTAGACTTAGAGATAAATAATTAATCTTGCTGGAAGGCAGGACATTGCTTTTGATAAAAGATTTAAAGGGGAAATCCTATTGTAAATTTCATCAAGCAACTAGCCATTTGACTAATAATTGTGTCCGTTTCAGGAATTTGATTCAAGAAGCAATCATGGAGGGGATATTAAAGTTTGATGATGGCAAAAAAGATATGAAGATTGATTATTGATCCCTTCGATGCCGGTGTAAATTTTGCAGAGCCCTTCTTAGGGATCAACATGGTTGGTTTTTCTTATGAATTTGATACTGCTTTGGGGAATTTCAAAACTAATGTTCGAGTAGTGTACCTGGGTGTTGGTGAAGGATTGTTGGATATCTTGATGCAGCAGAAATTAAAGGATCAAGATGTGTCTTTGTGCCCTCGATTTAATGTTGTATTTGATGCTGATGTTGTAGCTATATTTGAGAAAGAAAGGATGAAAAAAGGGTTAGCTCATAAGGAGGAACAAATTCGTTAGAGGCAATCTTCTCAACAACAAGAGGGACAAAGTTATGGAGTCCCTCAAAGTAATTTTTCCCCTTCAATGAGTCATTCGCAAACCTTAGGTGTGCAATGGATAAGAAATTGTCAAGAGTTTCGTAATCGAGATGCGCAGTATAAGCGTAATCCTCAGAGGGGTCATCGAGGTTTTAATCGAGGTCGTTATCCATATCCTCGAGAAAAAGCTAGAAGACATCGAGGTGGTATGTATGGACGATAGATGGTGCGAAAAAATGATCAAATTCCAAGGACAATGGGGCAACCCCTTCTGTTCATTCTCGAATAGTCTTCCCATCTGATGGAAAACTGTTCCTAAAGGGATTCCTTCACCAGCTAAATTTAAAAAGGCAAGGCTGTTGTTGCAGCCCCAGTCAATGATAAAGAAAAGGACATTGACTTGGATGGAGAATATTTCGATGAAGGAGATGAGAAAATGGTGAGCACTATCTCGATTATACCAACTGAGTACTTGGGATTAGACCATCATCTTGATAATTTATATCAAGCGTTCGACATAGTGCGTAAAAAAAGTTTAAAGATGAATCCATTGAAATATGTGTTTGGAATATCTGTAGGAAATTTTTTGGAATTCGTAGTTCAAAAGAAAGAAATTGCTGTCGATCAAAATAAAGTTAAGGCAATTTGGAGATACCACCACCAACGTCAAATAAAAAAGTGATGTCTTTCTTGGGAAAGATTAATTTTCTTCGATGTTTTTTTCTAATCGTTTTGGTCGTACTTGCATTTTTTCATTTTTAGTCAAGCTCAAGGATGAGTCCTAGTATGTGTGGACAAGGGAACATCAAAAGGCATTTGATTCAATCAAAGATTATTTGTCGAAAGCACCAATAATGGCAACCGTTCGCCCTCATGAGTCATTAAAATTATATATTGCAACATTGACAAATACTATTAGGTGCATGTTGGCTCAAGATGATGAGGAATGTCATGAAAGAGCCATTTATTACTTGAGTCGAGTTATGTCCAATATTGAGACAAGATATTCTCCGATTGAAAAGTTATGTCTTTCTCCTTATTATGCTTGCATGAAATTGAAATGTTATCTGGTCGCAAAAACTACAAAGGTGATCGCTCAAACAGATTTGATAAAGTATATATATAAATTATCTTATCCTATGTTAAGAGGTCGATTAGGCAAATGGATGCTTGTCTTAACAGAGTTTGATTTGTAATATGTGCCAGCTAAGGCTGTTAAAGGTCAAGTCATTGCAGATTTTCTAGTCGGTAGATCGAATAATTCCAATGACCAGGAAACAAACATTATCGAGGTGAATTCTGATTATTGGAAGTTCTACTTTGATGGTTCAAAGCATAAAGATGGTGATGGAGTTGGTATTTTGATTATATCCCCAGAAAGTGTCCTATCAGAATTTTTGTTTGAATTGAAATACCCATGCTCAAATAGCATAGCTGAGTATAAGGCGTTGATATTGGGATTAGAAATTTTGATTGATAAAGTGGAATTAGATGTCTAGATTATAGGAGATTCTTGGTTAGTTTTAAAACAATTGTCGAAAAAATTTAAATGTAATAATGAAAAATTACAAAAATATTTGTGACAGCATAAAAATTATTAGTTTCTTTTCGAAGGGTATCATTGGTTCATATTCCAAGAATTCAAACTGAAGTTTCTAATGATTTGGCTCAAATTGCATTGAAATATAAGATACTTCCCAAAACTCTAGAAAAATTGGTAAGGTATAACAAATTCTTGTTCCTATTGAAGAAAAAGAAGTTTTAATTATAGACGAGTGGGATGATGATGATTGGAGAAAGCCAATTGCAAAATATTTGAGAAATTCTAATATTCAAGTTAATCGAAAGATTAAGATAAAGCAATGAATTTTGTGTTGATGGGTGATGAGTTATATAAGAAAGGTATTGAAGGGAGTCTTATCAGGTGCTTAAGTAAATTCGAAAAAGATATTGCTCTTAGAGAAATGCATAAGGCATATGTGATGCTTACCAAGCTGGAGAAAGAATAAAATGGGTACTTTGACATGATCAAGTGTATTGGCCATCTATGGTTAAAGATAGTATTAATTATGCTAAAACATGTCAAGAATGTCAGAAGTATGGAGTAATACAACAAATTCCTACCTCTAAGTTACATTCAATTATAAAACCTTGGCCATTTAGATGTTGGGCTTTGGATTTGATTGGAATGATCCACCCTCCCTCGTCAAAGAATCATAAATTTATTCTAGTGGCCATCGATTATTTTATAAAATGGGTCAAAGCTATTCCTTTGGTGGAAGTGGGCAAAAATGAGATTATTGATTTTATAAAAAAATACATAATTCATCGATTTGGAATTACTCAAACATTGAGTACTGATCAGGGTACCATATTTTCTGGTCAACGTGTTAGAAATTTTTCAGCATCAAGAAATATAAATATGGTGACTTCGACGCCATATTATGCACAAATAAATGGTCAAGTTGAGGCTGAAAATAAGATTTTAATTAATTTAATAAAAAAATTAGTCAGAGGCCTCGAACTTGGCATGAAACTTTAAGCCAAGTATTATAGGCTTATCAAAATTTACAGAGGATCGACGAACACATCTCCTTATAAGTTGGTCTATGGCCATGATGCAGTTTTATCTTTAGAAATTAATCTTAGTACTATAACAATAATGAGATAGGATGAATTGCCAATTGAGGATTATTGGAATGTGATTTTTGATGAATTAAATGATTTAGATAATGAATGCATTTTGGCACTTGAAGATAAGATTCATCAGAAGGAGAATGTTGCTCGTAGTTACAACGACGAGTAAAAGAAAAGCTCCTTTAGGTAGGTAAATTAGTTCTTAAAGTTATGTTACCAATGGAAAGAAAATCAAGATTTTATGGTAAATGGTCTCATAATTGGGAAGGCTCTTTTCAGGTAATTGATTTATACTCTGAGAATGCATATCGTATAAAGAATATCGATTCTGGTGTTGAAGTTAAGTCAATAAATGGGAAGTATTTAAAGCGATATCGATACTGGGAGAATAATGTTTAATATATGAAAAGAAGCGTAAGTAATAGAAGGAAAAGTTTTAATGAATATGTATAAAAAAACAACAAACAAAACATTTTAAGTCTTTAAAGATAAGGCTTTAGTAATTTTTCTAACTCGAATCTAAGGCGCACTCTTTCTTTGTCATAGGAGGAGTAAACCATAATCTCATCGTGTTCTTCAATTTGTAATCTTTCATATTTTCTCCTGATTTCATCTTGCCTGTTTTCTATTTCACAAAGGTCTCAATAGAGATCTTGCTTTTTCTTTTGTGCTTTAAAATAGGGCCCGTCCAACAAAGCTTCTTCATCTTGAATTAGGGCAAGTTCTTTTTCCAGCTCTTCTCTGCATTGTGTTAAACGAGCTCGAGTGTTGACAGCATGGATGATATTGATTTCAAATTCTTTAAACGCTTTTTGCGTTGACTTATGGGCAGTATCAAGCTTAGTAGACTCTTCTTCAATGGCGGTCATTCCTTTCTTCACTTCATCCTTTTGTTGAGAGATAAAAAGGTTGTTGGTGATCAAATTTTTTCACCATTCTGAAAAAATAGAAACAGTAGCTAAAGGCCCTTCTTTGGTCTCAGGATCATGTTGTGAAGATTGCGCATGTTGAGTGATTGATGTTTTTAACAGGAGGAGTGAACTTTTTAGATATTTGTGGATCAGGTTGTTGGACTTCTTATTAGTTAATTGATAGGTAATGGGAGATCACATTACCGCTGGAAGATGAGCTTGAATGATGTTCTCTTTCTTTGTCAGAAGCAGCTTTTGCCACAGAAGTGGAAGGAGGTTGTTGAAAGGGTGCATCAGCCTTATCACATTAAAATAATAATAAGTAAAAAAGGAACTATTAAAAGAATTAATCAAATGAGATTGATGTTGTATTAGTTATGAATGTACCTTGGTGATTGCTTTGGGTTCAGGATGTTGGGAGTGAATATAATCTTTCGATGAGCTACTCGATTCAGAACTGCTAGAAGCAGAAAAAGAGTTGTTTAAATGAGAGGAAGTTTGTTTTGGTGAAGGTCTAGTACTTCTATCAGAAGAGTCTTCATTGGAGGATTGTTTATGTGATAAAGAAAAGAGTCTAAGTTGAAGATTTAAAAAAAAGGGTTATTTCATTTAAAAAAGGCGAAGTTTCAACCAAATTCTACCTTTCTTGCCGTTGTGGTTTTGGTAGAAGTTTTCTGCACTTTTTGTTTTTGTTGTCTTGATGACTCCATTTTTCTTTTTGGAGCTTTGGGGGGAGGTGCTTTTGGAGTAATAGGATGAGTCTTTATCGATCTCTTCATGATATTGTCCAAAGTGCAATCATATCGAGAGTAGTAGTTGTTCCACCATTCGATGAAAGACTTGGTAACAAAGTCACTATGAAGGAAAGTAAGAGGGGAGTAATGACTTCAATTTTTGTCACTGAGGTCGAGACATTTTTTGACATCTTCTTTGGTTTTGAGGGTGACATGACAAAGAGCTGGATGTTTTCTTGGAAAAGGAGCTGGAATGGCTTGTGAAAAATCCAATTATCTAGCTACATAGTGAGGGGCATGAAGGATTACTTTGAATTGTTCTTTTTTTGTACTGGGGGAAGCCTGTTAGAAAAATTTGGATCGCAAGAAAGTTACACCAAGTCACATTATTCGAGGTATAGACGTCATCATCTGAAAAAAGATGGCGTTAAAACCATGACGATCCACACTTTCATTCTGCAAAAGGGGGCAAGTCCCAAGTTCTTATTTTGAAAATCTCTGTATGAATGAAGTTTTGAAAATGCTTTCCAAAAAAGTTCATCAGTCGAACGTGCATTTTTGAAATTTGGTTGCAAGGTGACTAGTCGAAATTGTTCGATATTTTGTTTATCAGAACTTGTGATTCCTCCTTGTTTCATGTGTTTTTCGAAGATAGCATTAAGCGAAAGTTGAAGTAGCCAAAGGGGACCTCATGCACTGATCGAATTTCTCTTCCGAAGACTCTCGACCATTTGCCATAGCTCGTCATACAGATTGTCAAGGAGTAATTTGGCTAAGTTAAATTTGTGTCCCTCGTGAAGCAAGGCAGCCAAGGGAATGAACAATTTTTGCATCGAGACACTTCTTGAACAGAAAATAATAACATTTAGCCAATAATACAAAAATGCTACACATTCATCATCAGTAATAGGAGTGTTTTCTTTCCCCATATTGTGTTTAATAAATTTCCCATAAAAGCTTTTCTCGATGATTTTATACTGCCAATTTGGCTTCATTTCGAATGTGGCAATAGGGTTACCCATTGATAGTTCAGTAATGGTGGTCACATTGAAGAGTGTGGGGCCAACCATGCCACATGGAAGGTGAAAATTATTGGTGGTTCTATTCCAAAAACAGAGTACAATACCAATCATCCAATGATGTGTAGTGGGTGTGAAATGAGAAAGACGAAAGAGATCATGAATACCTTGCAACTTTCAGGTTTCACCTTTTGCATATTCAACCCTTTGATACCAATAGAAAAAGTTGGCATTTTTGAAAGAAATTTTAGAGTTACTTCGAAAAGATTTTTTTACCATCAATGAAGGGTGCTATGAAAAGGTCTTGTTTAATGAGTAGATCTTCTCCTTCAGCACTAGGAGAATGGCAGGCAGTTTGTTTTTGACTTGCTCCGAAGAGTGCAAAGGGCTGATGAAGCAATAAATGTCGTCTTCTACAGTGAAAAGGAAGAGGATTTCCTTGTCATTCGTTGTGTTACCTGGGTTTTCAATGACGATGTCTCCAGTCTGGGATAATATCTTTAAATCAGGTTGTATAAAAGTATCAGTCATGGGTTGTTTGCCTTTATCTTTGGTTGATGAGGTTTCTAGAGCCTTGGATGAAGCCATTGATTACAAAGAGATGAAATCAGAAAAGGAGGATGAGATTGAAGATGGAATGATCACTGGAGAAGGAGAAGATTAAATGGAAAAATTAGAAGGTAGAAAGCTAACGTTGCTGGTTAGTGAGAATGTGTTGCCGAATAGAATAG
The DNA here is from genome assembly GCF_000816755.2 of Arachis ipaensis. Taxonomy (NCBI): domain Eukaryota; kingdom Viridiplantae; phylum Streptophyta; class Magnoliopsida; order Fabales; family Fabaceae; genus Arachis; species Arachis ipaensis. Next base: position 125,857,387 of record NC_029790.2, read on the forward strand.
TAGAAAGTGTAACAACCGCCCCTTCTAGAAACAAAATTAAATTTGAAGTTTGAAAATCAGTTAGGAGATAAGTTTAGAATTTTGAAATTTTGGATAGGAACCTGGTAACCACCCTTAGTTTGAAATTTAAAATATCCCAACCACCCCATCCCCAAATGTATATAAATAGGGGAGCACCCATAGGTAGAAAATCACTTCTCTCAAACACTTATCCTCTCCCTTCTCTCTCTACAAAGAAATAACATTCTGTGGGCAAACACAAGAGGCAAGCTCAAAGAAGCGTTAGAAAAGAAGGTAGGGAATTATGCCTTTCTTACTTAGGTTGGCATGTAATATGCTTTATTTTGTTTTCTTCCATCCATGCATGGCTACCACCTTTCATGTATTTTATGACATGAATTATTCTTTGCTTATCTCTCATCTACATTGAGCATGATTATTTATTTTATCAATTATACCCTCTTGAATCCATTAATATGTATCCCATATCTTTTCTATGTGCATTTACATGACCCTTTAATCACTATTCCTTTTATGTTGAGAGTACATGCCCCTTTATAACGTTTTATTAAATTATTTAACATTCCCTAATTTTACTATATGCCCTTACATGACCTTTGATACCGTTACATTATTATTATTCCTTTAATCTTAAGAGTACATGCTCCTTTTTATATCTTGTTCAAGGAACCCTATTTTATTATATGCAACTAAATGACCCTTTATATCATTATTGCTCCTTTATTTTAAAGATCAAGGGTACATACTTCTTATAATATCTAATCCAAGTATTTCAAATACTCACTTCATTACTATATGCACTTAGATTATACTTTTTACGTTATATCATTAATATCTTCTTAGGGTCAAGAGTACATGTTTTCTTATAATAGTTTTATTAAGCTAATCTCCTATTTTTTTATAATGTACATTTATTTTATACCCCTCTAAGGACAAGAGTACCTACTTTCGTATAAAATCTTATTCAAACATGCTTATTTTATCATGATATATGCCTCTCCTCTCGCATGATTCATTCTTGTATATGCCTAAATAACCGTACTTGTTAAAGAACTGAGGGAATGATCCTTCGGTAAGGGAAGGTGACCCCCAAAGACAAGATATCGATATGATCCTTCGGTAAGGGAAGGCGATCGATCGAGATGATCCTTCGGTAAGGGAAGGTGATCGAAAAACATTTGGGATAAGAACTTTCGGTAAGGGAAGGAGACTATCCCATCAATTTTATATAATAATATATCTTTTTATATGACTCTCTTCTTGTGTATGTCTAAATAACCTTGAGTGTAAATTAAACTGAGGGAATGATCCTTCGGTAAGGGAAGGTGACCCCCAAAGACAAGATATCGAGATGATCCCTCGGTAAGGGAGGGTGATCGATCGAGATGATCCTTCGGTAAGGGAAGGTGATCGCCAAAACGTTTGGGATAAGAACCTTCGGTAAGGGAAGGGGACTCCCACTTATACCGGTTTGAGCTCAATACCCTCCAGATAAGTTATAAATTAAGAAAGAAAGAAGGCACGAATGAAAGCTTAAGTTCCATGTTTTCCTTAGATTTAATTATGATTATGTTGATGATTATCCTTCTATTTTCCTATATGTTTTCCCTTTCTTTTACACACATGTTTTACAAAAAAGAAGATGCATATTACATGCCATGTTATACGCTTGTTTTTAAAATCCCGCACGTGGGCTGGAGATGGATATGGAGGTGTTACATAGCACTCCTACTGAGACGTTAGGTTCTCACCCCCTTTCTTTTCCCATACTATCTCCAGAGGAACATGGCACAGCGGATAGAGACGACGCAGTGCCCCCCCGAGGGTAACTTCTGAGTATGACCCTTCAAAGCACGCGTGGGTAGTTGCGACCACTACTACCGTGCTCCAGACTATCCACTTAGGTCGAGAACCCGTAGAAGAAGAACCCCAGCTGCCCGTCATACTAGATAGGAATGCTTCAACATCTAGAAAGCGGTCACCTAAGGTGGTACACCTCGAGTCCGACTCCGAGGCCGAGGAAGAGGAATCCGACGACCCTGGCCAGAAGGAAGACACCATGGAGGCGGATCCAGAGGAGAAGTTGAACCCTTGCGGAAGTCCAAAGGTGGAATACGTACCCTATTCCCCCACTTCGGCACCCCGCGAGTTTTGGTTCATCCCACACAACGGAACCGGGTCTTCACTGCGCGAAAGGGTGTTGGAGGGAGACCCCTGGTACCTCGATTCACGAATAACTAAAGACTCCTGATCAAGGATAGGATAGGATGCAAGTAGGGGAGCCTCTTCGACGAGATTAGTTTAGGACGTAGTTAGCTTCTTTTCCTGTTTTAGTTTCCTATAAGTATTTTGAAACGTACTCATGGTTAAGATGTTTATTTCACTTTAATTCAAATCCCAACGTTTTAGCGCTACTCGTTTTCCGCTCTACACGTATTTACTCCTTCCTTGCGCAACGATTTAGTCATTTCTTTGCTTAATCAAGTGTGGCACCTTATTTTAAAAACCTCCACGATAGTATAAGAACTTAGGGTGTTACAGAAAGTAAATGGAGTTCTTCTTTTGTGGTTTGTTTTTCAAATTTGAAAACAGAAAATTTCCTTGAGAAGGTGAAACTGAAGGAGAGAGAAGTAGTAATTAAGGAGAAAACTTACTGTAGTGGCGTAATAATTGGATTTCTTGACACATGGGCAGTTAATGAGTTTTGCGCAAATTAATTAATTAATTATGGCATTCAAGGAAATTTTTAAAATAGGATTAAGCATTTCATTTTCATTTTGATTTTAAATGGGCACGTTAATTCTAAAAGGGCAAAGTGTTAGTCAAAATAAAATAAGTTTTGAGGTATCGAAGTCAAGGCTTGATTGATATCTTCGAAGGACATATGGTTCATCGAAAAGGATTTATCGATGAGAAAGATAGGGTCGATCAACAAAACTTATCGAAGAAAACTGATGAGTGGAGACAATTGATGCCAGTTATTAATATAATTTAAAGTGTAGAAGGAACGTTATTCACGAATTTACACACATGGGAAATGCATAAGGATTTGATTGGGCGAGGAGTCTCATAAATAGTTGAAGATGGGAAGAAAAAAGGGTTGAAATCTCATTTCAGAAAATACTTTCGCACGCTCATATTTCCAACGACTTTCTAAGTTTGCAAAGAGTTTTCTTTTTTGTAGGGTTCCTATGTCTTTTACATCCATTTTAAATTTTTTGTAATCTTTCTTTTCCTACAAATTTATCTTTTCAGCAAGTTTGTTCTTTTCACTTTCTTTTAAGATTCTGTACTTTGTATTCGATTTCGAAGACCTTCAATTTTGTCGAAAGCAGGTTTTTGCTTTCTTTAAATTAAATGTCTTTTCTTTCATTTCCATTCATTTTATTTCTAAAGTTATTTTCTTTACTTTTCAATTTTTCCTTTATTATTGTAACCAAATAAAAGGATCTTTGATGCATTTTTGAAAATTGATATTTATAAGAGGAGTAGGTTTTGCTCCCAAATGACTAGATTTTGGTTGTTTTATGTAAATAACTTTTGAGACCAATTTTTTTCATTCATATTTGTGTGTTCTTTTACTGTGATAAAAGTGATACAGTTAATCATCTTGTTTGGCGTGTTCTTGACATGAGATGGACCCATCAACAAAATGATTGTATTTGCTAATTTGTGTCTGTAGGAAAGAATTGAGGAGATTGAGTAACAGGATGAGTCTTCTAGAGTGTTGTCTCAAAATGATTCCATTGCTCAGGTTTTCGAAAAAGAGAAACCGGGTAGAGTACGTGACGCGAAGAATTTCTACCGGTTCGGAATTCCACAAAATATTTCCGCTGTTAGTATAGTCCAAACCGATAGTTAATCCTCACATCAAATTAAAATATGGTTTTGTCACAAGTACAAACCCCAATGAAAATTAACCGAAGTATTTGGACTCCGGGTCCTTTCACAAGGAATTGCAATGAAGTGGTCAATTATTGGCTATGAGGGTGCAAGGGGGGTTTGATTTGATAAGAGGACAAGAAAATAAATAGCAAGAAAAGTAGATCAAGCAAGTAACTAAAGAAAGCAATTAATAAAGAGAGACATTCATGGCAAGGATTGAGATCATAGGCTTTCTATCCTAGTCACACAATGATTAATTCATCTTATTTAGTCAACTCCAACAAATGGAAGAAGGTATCATGTTGTCTTCACATAGGGAGAATGTCAAACAAGACTAATCAATCACGTCACAATAGTAAACAAGAATTTATCTTATTTTTTATCTCCAATGTTGGAAGAAGGTGTAAGTTATCTTCCATGAGAGAAAGTCAAACAAGACTAGTTAATCTCAATCCAAAAATCCTAATAAACTCACTAATTGAATTAGCAAGAGATTAGAGTTAACGGAAATAATATTAACTAACAACTCTAGATCACCAACATAGGTTGGGTTTTCATGACTCAAGATCACCCAATCACTCTTTTCAAGCCAAGAATGCTCAAAATTTACTCTAACATCCTTCCAAGCATTTTGTCAAGCACTTGGAAGGCATAAATGGGAAGCATGGTAAATGTGCAAGGAATGTAAATCTACCAACTATCAATTGCAAGGAAAGTAAAATTCACAATTCAATTCAACAATTAAAAGAACATCAAACATTAAATTGCATTAAAGTAAATCCAAATCCAACAAGAGTTCATTAACATAAAAGAGGCATAAAAGAAAAATTAACATGAAAACTAAGAGAATCAAAGTGTAGAAGCATGAAATTGTAAAGAAAATAAGATGAAATCAAGTAATCAAATCTAGATCTAAGAGAAATTAACCTAATCCTAACCTAATTCTAGAGAGAAGAGGGAGCTTCTCTCTCTAGAAAACTAACTAAAGGCTCATCATGACTAACTAAGTGCTCCCCCTTTGCTTGGGCTTCAATTCTGTATGAAATACACTCAGAAACATGTTGGATTTGGGCCTGGGCAGCTCAAAAATCGCCCCCAGCGTTTTGCCTTTAAGTGAGTCACGTGCGAGTATCGACGCGTACGCACCATGTGCGCGTGCGCGTCGCTTGGCCATTTTTCTCATCCGCGTGTACGCGCCATGTACGCGTACGCTTCGCCATGCGATGCCACTTCTGCGCGCGTGCGCCTTGTACGCTTGCGCGCCCATTGAAGTATTCTCAATCTTTGTTTCTTCATGCGTTCTCTACTTTGTATGCTTTTCTCCTCATTTCTTCCATTCAATACTTGCCTTATGAACCTGAGATCACTCAACAAACACATCAAGGCATCGAATGGAATTAAAGTGAACTAAAATCACCAATTTAAGGGCCTAAAAAGCATGTTTTCACATTTAAGCATAATTTAGGGGAGAATTACAAAACCATGCTATTTCATTGAATAAATGTGGGAAAATGTGATAGAATCCCCTGAAATAAGCACAAGATAAACCACAAAATTGGAGTTTATCAGTACGTGATGTGGGTTTCGGACCGACTCCTAGTCAACTCTTCGGTCCGAATTCACATGCGCCGGGCAACAGAGTCCAAGTAAAGGAGACCCAGAGAAAACTGCTTGAACTGCAGGCAAAGCTGGAAGGCGAGAAGTTGAAGAAGAAGACGATGGAGGTTGAAACAGCAGCAGAGAAGAAAAAGAGGCAAGCGATGGAGAGTACTCTGATTTATCTATTTCAACGGCTGGGTGAGAAGCTGCCACCAGACATCGCTGCAGGGATGAGTTCCGTGGAATAATAGAGTGAAAAATAGTATATTAGGATTGGAGATATTTTGTATTGAAGCAAACATTTTGTTGCATTAGACTATGCAACTCTTTGCAAGAGATTTGTTTTCTTCGTATTTTCATAAATATATTATTTTGTTTTGCAGATAATTTTTTTGTTTTTGATACAAGTTTAGATTCTAAAGTTGAAAATATAAATAAAAAAATAGTTCTATAATATTTTTAAAAAATTGTACGATTTTTTAAGGAAAAAACCAAATTTCCTATTTTTTTAATTTAGTAGCGGTTTTAAACCACCGAAAAGTATCTCAAAGTTTGAAAAATCTGTCTTATATTGCGGCGGTTTGAAACCGCCAGTAACTGTGCCCAAAACCTTAGTTCTGCACACGTCAACTTGAAAACATCTAAATAAATAGCGGCGGTTTTTTGAATGATTGTCGCAAAATATTGATTTGGAGGCGGTTATACCAACAGCTGCTGAAGACCGCACCCATAACCGTGGCAGTACAGTGAGCCACCAGCCTTTGATTTTACGACGATTTAAAATCGCCGCTAATCATAAAATGCATATCGAAAAAAAACCTAAACAATACATATATCAATTGCAATACATAAAGAGCATGTTGCATATGTAATAACATCCTCACTAACACACAGGAAGGCATATTAAAATACATAAAAAACGTGTTAAATATTTTTATAATATTGTAATATATTTTAAATATCAATATTATTTAACTAAAATACCATCTCTCTTTTCATATTAAAAATAATTTCTGTCCACTGATATTATTTATTTTCTTCCATTGAAATGATAATTTTTGCAAACAAGAAAAATTTAAATCACATTGGGTACGTGTTGACCACTCTTGTATTGTATTTAAGGTTTCATTTGAATTTTGTCTCAAAATAAAATACATAAACAAATATAAAAATAAGGACAAAAAACTGAAAAAGTGTTTAAAAGAAAAGGCAAAAACAAATACAGAAAACAAATCTCTTGGGGTAGAAGTATACATAATTGCTACCATCATCGAATGAAGAGGGACTTCATCATGATTTCTCATACTAATAATAAGACTTAATTATTTCAGACAAATTTAGGAATTTCAGATATTCTTTCTTCAAATTTTATAAGACAAAGTAACAACCAACTCAAATAACTAAAGGATTTAACAATTTTAAATATTCTTACCTCATCAAGTCTTTTTGGGTGCAGATACAAAGCGTCACTGAAGAAAGTGCCACTAGATAAAATGTCGCAAAGTGCTTATTGTTAGGATTTGGTTGAATTAGTCCCACATTACTTAGGATAGCAAATAGAATGGGTAGCCTAAGCTATAAATATGAGGCTAAGTTCTCCATTTGTTTTTGCACCAATCAGAAACACTTTAAGCTTGTATCTGATTTTTCTTTTCTTCTATACTTTTTGATTAGAGAGTGTTGTGAGGTGTAGTTAGATATTTGCTTTGAGAGAGTGTGGGTGTACTGGGGTGCCGGTGTTAGAGAGAAAGAAGTCTATGTGTTGTAACAATTTTCACATAGTGATATTCTCTGGTTGTCATTTGACAACGGCCGTGATTTTTTATCCGGGAATTGGAGTTTCCACGTTAAATTCTTGTGTTGTGATTGTGTCTATTTTATTTCTCTGTCAAAGGTGTTTTCTCAAGGGGGAATGGTGTCTTATTCCCAACAAGTGGTATCAGAGTTTCGGTTCGGTGGGATTTATTCTTAGTATGCTCTGTGGTTGTAGCCTAGTCTGACATTCCACATCAGAAAAGAATTTTGTCCTGTGGCTTGAGGTTGATCTTTGGTTGCTGTTGTTGTTGCTGAAAGGCAGTGTGACACTGTGAGAGTGCAGTTTGGAAAGGTTCTGGCTAAGGAAAGACCTGGTATTTAAGTGTGTCCATTGTGACCCACCTCTCTTTCCCCAAGTGAGTATACTTTCATGGTGGAGTATGATAGTTCTCTGAACTATGATTGTCGGTATAGACAATGGCAGCAAAGAATTGTCGGTGTTGACAATGGAAGCTGAAGATGTGTGACTATTTCAATCAAGGTGGAGATTGTTAGGATTTGGTTGAATTAGTCCCACATTGCTTAGGATAGCAAATGAAGTGGGTGGCCTAGGCTATAAATATGAGGCTAAGTTCTCCATTTATTTTTGCACCAGTCAGAAACACTTTAAGCTTGTATTTGATTGTTCTTTTCCTCTGTACTCTTTGATTAGAGAGCGTTGTGAGGTGTAGTTAGATATTTGCTTTGAGAGAGTGTGGGTGTACTGGGGTGCCGGTGTTAGAGAGAAAGAAGTCTATGTGTTGTAACAATTTTCACATAGTGATATTCTCTGGTTGTCATTTGACAACGGCCATGGTTTTTTTTCCGATAATTAGAGTTTCCACGTTAAATTCTTGTGTTGTGATTGTGTCTATTTTATTTCTCTGTCAAAGGTGTTTTCTCAAGGGGGAATGGTGTCTTATTCCCAACACTTATGAAAAGTGATATAATATGATCACCAAAAATATTATTTATATATTAAAATTAGTCATTAAAATTAGTCACTAACATATTTGTGTATAAATATATGTATAGTTCAATTGATAAATCAAAATTGTTTGATTAAGAATTGTCTGTGAATCGTCAAGCCAACCGAGTTTTAAAATTTAGATTTTTTAAAATTTCATTTTTTTTAC
>NC_029790.2:125866213-125866839 GCF_000816755.2 Arachis ipaensis
ATATTTATTTATAATTTTATATATTATTTTTTTATTCTATTATTTTGATTGAATCGGTTGAATTTCTAAATCTACAAATCACACTACTTAAAAGCAGTTCGATAACTAATTTGAATTTTAAAATCTTGCTATTTAGTGATGTCTGCATGATCAAATTTTAAAGTTACGTATATGTAATGCGTGAAATACACCGTAACTACTAAATATAATCAATGAAGTGTAAAAGAAAAAAAATAATAACCATTACCACAAAATTTCAAACACTCGAACTTTACAAAAAATATCAATAAAAAAAAAAATCTATGGTGCTTAAGTTATGTGCCTAATTTATCTAAAAAATAAAAGGGATAAAAGTGAATTTTATCTTTTATATTTACGTTAAATAATTAAAAAATTAAACACGATAAAAAATATCACCAATAAATTATATGAATAAAACAATTAAACTACCGACTTCATAGACTTTATTTAGGTAGTTGGTACATCATTTGTACTATGATATAGGATCATATGTGACATATCTACGTTTATTTTATGAATTTAATTAAAGAATTAATATTTTTTTAGTTAAGATCGTTAGCATGTGTAACTATTCACTAAAGAATAATAAGATAAAGGTTGAATTA
>NC_029790.2:125866875-125870580 GCF_000816755.2 Arachis ipaensis
TGAATTAGTCTGTTACTCTCTATAGTTTTGTAAAATTTTTAATTAGGTCTTTATATTTTTTTTTTAATTGGGTCTCTACACTATTTTTTTTTTCAATTAAGTTTCTCTTAGTAGTAATTGACTTAATTTTATAGGGACCCAACTAACAAAAAAAAAAAAGAATTGGTATAGGGACCTAAATAAAAGGAAAAAAAATGTAGGGACCCAATTAAAAAAATTTTGGTGGAAGGACTCAATTAAAAGAAAAAAAGTATAGGGACCTAATTAAAAATTTTGCGAAACTATAGGGACTAACAGAATAATTAAACCTAAGATAAATTAAGTGAAACGAACATCACATTTATTTAAAAGTTTTAAAATAGAATAAATGACCATTTGTACCCATGAGAGATGAAAACGCTGACATTTGTACCCATGATAGCTCGAAACTAACCTTGTACCCATGAGAGATGTTGTCCGTGTGACAAAAGTGCCCCGCCTTGGATCTGAGCTTGGTTCGTGCCTTTCCGAACCTACGTGGCACTCCCAAACCCTCCCCCAATCTGAGCCAACCATTCACCATCATCATCTTCATCTTCTTCACCATCACCATTACCATAACCTCCATAACCTCCATCACCATCACCTCAGCACCGCCACAGCCACCTCCCTTCACCACAACCTCCGGCGACAACCCACACCGCCGCGCCCCTTTCTCTTCTTCTTCCCCTCTTCTCACCTCCGCTGAGCCTAGAAACCACAGCGCCAGCTCCTCCTCTCCACCAAAACAGCAAAATTTTCAAACACCAGCATGAATCAAAACACACCTAAATCCACTAACATGCATTTCTAACTAACCAAATTAAGCAAAATGAACTAAAAGCAATACAATGAAAGAAACAGAACTCAGAAAAAAATGCAGGGGATGAAAAATTATTCTTCTGCAATTGTTCCACACAGCCTCCAAAATCAGAACTCCATGGAGCTCAAACTCCACTCATCAATGGCGTCACTGGGATCCGTTCCCCGCAAATTAAACACCGTCATCTCATCCCATTCCAAATTCCCACACTTCTCTCCTTCGAAGCCCTCCAATTGCTCTCTCCCTTCCACTCCTCTATGCTCCTACGCCGTTCCCGATTCCAAGAACCCCACCACCAACAGCAACAAGGTCCAACCCCGCCGTAAAAATGCCACCCCCACTGGTCGTTTCGCTCAAAAGACCCAAACTTCACGGAAGGAGAATCTTCCCAGAGAACCAAAACCCAAACTTGATAATACTCATAATAGGGTCGACCAGAACCGCCAAAATGCGCTGTTTGATGCAACCACCCTGAACGTTAATTTGATTGAGTTGTGCGAAGAGGGTAAGCTTGCTGAAACTTTGGAACTCATGGGTCAAGGTTCAGTTGCTGATTATGGTGTTTTTCTCGCCATGTTGAATTTGTGCGAGGGTACGAGGTCGCTTGAGTATGGGAAAAAGGTTCATGAGTTCTTGAGAAGATCGAGGTTTCGAGGGGAGGTTGAATTGAACAATAGGTTGATTGGAATGTATGGGAAATGTGGTAACATGAATATTGCGCGCAAGGTGTTTGATCGAATGCCAGAGAGAAACATGAGTTCTTGGCATTTGATGATCATTGGATACACTGAAAATGGCGCTGTGGTTTCTGGGCTTAGCGGAGGTGAGAAGAGGGGAAGAAGAAGAGAAAGGGGCGCGGCGGTGTGGGTTGTCGCCGGAGGTTGTGGTGAAGGGAGGTGGCTGTGGCGGTGCTGAGGTGATGGTGATGGAGGTTATGGAGGTTATGGTGATGGTGATGGTGATGGTGAAGAAGATGAAGATGATGATGGTGAATGGTTGGCTCAGATTGGGGGAGGGTTTGGGAGTGCCACGTAGGTTCGGAAAGGCACGAACCAAGCTCAGATCCAAGGCGGGGTACTTTTGTTACACGGACAGCATCTCTCATGGGTACAAGGTTAATTTCGAGCTATCATGGGTACAAATGTCAGCGTTTTCATCTCTCATGGGTACAAATGGTCATTTATTCTTTTAAAATATATTATTACACACCTTTTTTAACTTTTTTGGTCTGCATCTTCGAACCTTTTCTTTTTGCTTTGCCAACCTCCTCTTTTCACCTAGTGCTTCATTTTGTTCTTGTAAAATTGTCATTAGATCATCCTCTTTATTGAATTGCACTGCACCGGATTCTACTACCAGCTCCCATGCCTTTTTATTTTCGAGCATCTGTTCATCCCTGTTCATCGCCTTCACGCCGCAATTCTCCTGTTGTAAAGAGTCTTTATCGTCACAATTCTCACCTCTGTCCTCAGCAACCTGTTGTCCATCTACTAACTTCGTACACTCCTTATATTAACATTAATAAAATTTTCATGTGAAATTGATCGATAATTGAAAACTATTAGATAATTTGATTAGTTTGATTAAAATGTTATTTAATAGTTTTACTTTATTTTTTTAAGGATAGATTTATCAGCGTTCTAAACATTTATGAATAGAAATGATTGTTTTTTTTTCCTTTAAACGACAATAATAATAAAATAATATTTTGTCTTTTTAATTAATATTTAAATGAATATTTTAGCATTTTAAAATTAATCTTTTAAAGGGGATAATTTTATCTTTTTAAAATCAAAATCAAAATTTTAATTTTTTAAAATAATTTAATATCTCTAATCTTAAAATAATATTTTTGTCTTTTAAAATCAACTAAAAATATTTTTTTCTTTTTAAAATTTAATCAAATTTTAATTTAAATTAAATAATCTTAATTTTAAAAGGTCTTTTAATCTTTTAAAATTAAATATAAAAGACAATATTGTCTTTTCAAATAGGTCCAAATTAATCATACTAAAATACTAAAAAAAAAAGTCTTAGCCAATTTTTTTTAAAATAACTTATAAAAATAAATTTAAACAATACTTCTTTTACTTACCTTTTACTAACTTTTTAAAAGGAGTTTTAATGGTGCAAAGTTATAAGAAGTATTGCATTATTTTTCATTTGGAAATTTGGACATCAAGTGTAAAATATCTCGATCACCAAACTTAATTCATTTTTATTTTATCCAACTATAAAAAATTTGATGTACTTATTATCTTTGATGTTAATTATTTGTACTAAGTTTTTGAAACAACAACAATAATAATAAGTCGAAAGATTCAGCTACTAATTAAAAAATCTATGAAAGATATTATTGACAAAGTAGTTCGAAATAATTTAAAATTATGTTTAATTACTTTATTAGTCTTTATAGTTTCGCGAAATTTTTAATTAGGTTCCTATATTTTTTTTTCTTTTAATTGGATCCCTGCACCAATTTTTTTTTTAATTAGATCCCTCTTGACAGTAATTAATTTAATTTTATAAGGATCTAACTAAAAAAAAATGGTTAAAAGACCCAAATAAAAAAAAAGTATAGGGAGTAATTAAAAAAAATTGATATATTGAATATTATTTTAATAGTTTACTTAATAATAATAACAAGTCGAAGCAACCTTGATTTTTGCCAAAGATTGGGTGGGGCTGTCGTGGTATTGAAGACACCCACGCGAGAATTCATATTTAATTTGGATTGGTCGATCAACATGTGGATATGAGTTAGTTCAACGGGATTAACCTCCATTAACGGCTCCATTAACGAACAATGAAATAATAACGAAAAATTTTAATTTTTTTAATTTATAAACAGAAAAAAAAATCCT
>NC_029790.2:125870593-125874882 GCF_000816755.2 Arachis ipaensis
GTATTAATTTAAATATATTTTTATTAAGAAAAAATAAATACATATTTTTAATTAAGAAAATAAATTAAAAGAATTAAATTATCACTCAACTAACAATTCTCTATTGCAGTATCACCAGGTTATACGGTTAATTTGCTTGATTTGTATTTCCAAGAAGAAAACGATGTCGTCGGCATTTGGCCGATATATTTGGCTATTGCCATTTTAATAATAAAAAATTAAATTAAAATCAAAGTCGGTCCCGCACACCCATGTGCTCTGGCCCCTTTTTCTGCAGACCGTAGGTCCTCTCATGAAACACGTGGATGTTGTAAGTTTTGATAAAATGACTGTTATTTACTCATTTAATTTAATTATAAAAATATTATATGTATTATTTTTTGTAAGGGAAAAAAATAAATATAAAAAAATATGACAGAAAAAAAATAAAAAGGTATATATATAAATAAAAAAGTAGGCGAAAGCAGATTAAGAAATAGACAAAAAAAAGGGTATACGAATCTAAAAATATGTAGACAAAATGTGAAGCAGAAGCAATAATGACAAAGAATATCGACAATAAAAGAATGGTTGTGAAGAACAAACAAAAAAAAAGGAGAAAAAGAAAAAGAAAAAAAAAGAAGGAATGAGGAGTAAAAAGGAGGAGAGGTGCTAGTCTAATGACACGAAAAAGATGAGGCGACAGAAATTTAGGTGGAAGGAAAGGAGAAGGAGAGATAACAATAAACTAATGGCAAGAAGGAATGAAAGATGACAATAGTCTGGTGGCATAAAAGGAGGAAAGACGGCAATAGACTAAGTGGCAAGAAGAGAAGAGGAGAGGTTAAATTCATTGTACTTTGGGTGTAAGAGGAAGAAAAGAAAAGAATCGAAATGATAGTTTAGGTCTTTTGGATTTATAAGTCTAAAACAAGGGCATATTTGAAATATGAATGTTAGAAATATTATGTCTATATCTTAAAATTAGTGTTTTATTTTTCATTGTTATGTACAAATTTTGTCTTTGTGTATCTTTGTGTCTTCCCGTGTTTATCAAAATTTTGTATCTTACTAGTCAAATGATAGACGTGTACCACTATGTCTGTGTCTTGGGTAGACACACCCACTAACTAAACGGATGCTTAGGTAGCATTTGATTCTATCCAATGTCCATATCTCTATAAGACATGGACATCAGGACATGACAGATGTCCTCTGTTTGTTTTCACGAGACACAAATTTGATAGACATACACAGGAGAACATAAATACACAAAATTTGTGTACGACTTTTACGTTGAGACACTAAGACATAGACACAAGATATTGATTTTTTTTTTCTTTTTGTCCTTGGATAATTTTTAAATTCTAATTTTAATCTTAAATTCTAATGTTTCCTCTCTCTCTGTAAGACTCAAAATTTTTAAATAAATCTTATTATGAATTAATTTCAATTCATTTATTCATTAGAAATTTTATTCTTAGAAATTATTTTATTAAAGTTAATTAAATCAAAAATTAAATAAGGTTTTGATAATTAATTAGAATTTTACTTAATTTTATAATTATTAAATTATTTTTTATATTTAAATTATAAAATTGATAGTTATGAAATAATAAAAATTTTATATGATTTGGTTTTAGATAATTTAATCTATATCATTTAATACTATAAGTTAAAGATAAAGAAAATTAATCATATTACCGTGTATTTTCAATTGGAGTAATTTATTGAGAATCAATTGGTATTTTTATACCACAAACAGTATTTTAAAGTAATTTTAGACATTAAATTAGTTTTTCAAATATTAATACTTTATGCTCCAATTTTATTAAAATTACCAAACTATCCTTATACCTAATTTTTACCAAAATTCTAAATCCCCAAAATATCACTCTAACCCTAATTTCCCCTTTCCCTTCAACCGCCTCACCCTTTTCAGTTTTTCATTCCTTCCAAACAGACCCAGCACATAGCAAAAAAAGAAAGAAAACGTTGAGGGAGAGAGGGATAAACGGAGACAGAGAACAAAGAATAGGGTGAAAGGGAAGAGAGAAGAGGGAGATCTGGAGGGAGGAAAAGAGCGCCGGGGAGGGGGAGAGCTCACCGCCGCTAGGACACCCAGCTACCGTCGCCGCCGCCGTTCGCGAAGAGGGAAGAGAGAGCTCACGGGTAAGAGAGGAAGCGTCGCGCTAGCCACTGAACTTGCGTTCGTCGTCGTCTTCGCGGGTTCCTGTCGCCACCGTCGTCCCCGCCGTGAAGCCTGTCGCCGTTGCTGTAGCTGTCAGCGTCGTCGTCCATGGGTGAAGCAGAGGAGAGAGATCCACGAGGAAGGGAGGACCGCGCCCGTCCAGCCGCCGCGCACAGTCGCCGCTCATGTTGCCAGCGTCATCCCCGTCAGATCCGCCGTTGTCGAAGCTTCTGGCCGTGCCTCTGTCGCCGAACAACACCACTGCCGCTTGGAACCCCCATTGAAGTCGGTATCTGTGTGCTAAGCGCTAAGCTTGCTTCATCTTCTTTGTCTATTAAGTTGGTTTTTATCGTGAGGGTGGTTGCTGAGATTATCTGTGTCAGGATGTATGATCACATGGTCACAGCAAGTTTTTCTGTCCTGCGCCACCATTGGAGCCGCCCAACCGATGCTAAAATCGCTGCTGCTCTGTGTTCTTTTATAGTAAGTATTTACGTTTCGAAAAACTTATGCGTTAGTGTCTTGTTATGTGTATAAAAGTCTTTGCGATATTGATGTGTTAGGGATCAATAGCCGAGCTTACATGTAGCGATTGAGGCTGTTTTTGCTTTTGGGAAAGCAAGCGGAGCAGATGCTTCAGTTGCCGCTGATTTTGGGCTGAGAGAAACGAGTTCAGTTGACGCGTTTGGATTATGGTTTTGCGTGTCGAGGTAGGGGTTTTCTTAAAATCTATTTTATATTACAAAGTTGTGATAAATAGATATTGATGCAAAGAGATTTACTTCTGTGATTATATTTGTCTTATGGATGTGATGGTTTGTTGGACTGAATTATTGAGTGCTTGATTGCGTGAGTGGTGTGTGATTGTGGATAAAAACCGGTTTGGAATGTCATTTACTTGATTATTGAGAAAGGTGGATTTTCTTGGTTTTAGAGTTTACTTAGTAATATAAATGAAACGATTTTGGAAATAATTTGAGATATGAAAATAAATTGATTCTGGGAGCGATTTGATTGTGAATTAGTTTGATTTTATGAATGATTTAATATTTGAGCTGATTCGATTTTAAAAAGAGTTTTATTGTTAGAATTGGTTGATTTCAAAATAATTTGACATTGGAACTGGTTCAATTCTGGAAAATGTTTGAGATTTAAAAATGGTTGAGAAAAAGGTTTGAGAAATGTTTGGATGGGACCCGAAAAGGGTGGCAGTGTCCGAGTTTTAGAGGAGATGCTGGCGAAATTTTATAAAATTGGAAGTTTTATTTAAAGTAATTAATTAAAAGGATTTGGTTTTAAGCATTATACGTTTTAAGATTGATTTGTCTATCAAATAAAGAATTTTGTTTTGGAATTGAGATTGTTAACAAACAGAATGAAAAAGAGGATGATGAGAATTTTATTTGAAATATGGCTTTGAAATGAACTTGGAAATGAGATTTGGATTGATGAATGATTATGATGTTGAGAATGTTGAGATGTGAACTTTGAATTATTCACATGGCTTATTGATGAGCG
Source organism: Arachis ipaensis (assembly GCF_000816755.2). Classification (NCBI taxonomy): domain Eukaryota; kingdom Viridiplantae; phylum Streptophyta; class Magnoliopsida; order Fabales; family Fabaceae; genus Arachis; species Arachis ipaensis. The sequence goes on from NC_029790.2 coordinate 125,874,282, forward strand.
GATAATTTATACGCTTTTTGGCATTGTTTTTAGTATGTTTTTAGTAGGATCTAGTTACTTTTAGGGATGTTTTCATTAGTTTTTATGTTAAATTCACATTTCTGGAATTTACTATGAGTTTGTGTGTTTTTCTGTGATTTTAGGTATTTTCTGACTGAAATTGAGCGACTTGAGCAAAAATCAGATTCAGAGGTTGAAGAAGGACTGCTGATGCTGTTGGATTCTGACCTCCCTGCACTCAAAGTAGATTTTCTGGAGCTACAGAACTCGAAATGATGCGCTTCCAATTGCGTTGGAAAGTAGACATCCAGGGCTTTCCAGAAATATATAATAGTCCATACTTTGGCCAATAATAGACGACGCAAACTGGCGTTCAACGCCAGCTCTCTACCTAATTCTGGCGTCCAGCGCCAGAAAAGGATCCAAAACCAGAGTTGAACGCCCAAACTGGCACAAATGCTGGCATTCAACTCCAAGAAGGACCTCTACACGTGCAACACTCAAGCTCAGCCCCAAGACACACCAAGTGGGCCCCAGAAGTGGATTTATGCATCAATTACTTACTCATGTAAACCCTAGTAGCTAGTTTATTATAAATAGG
>NC_029790.2:125874985-125883169 GCF_000816755.2 Arachis ipaensis
GGAAAGTCTAAACCTTGTCTGTGGTATTTCGAGTAGGATTCAATGATTGAATGACTGTGACGAGCTTCAAACTCGCGATTGCTGGGTGTAGTGACAGAACGCAAAAGGATAGTAAATCCTATTCCAGTATGATCGAGAACCGACAGATGAATAGCCGTGCCGTGACAGGGTGCATTGACCATGTTCACTGAGAAGATAGGATGTGACCATTGACAAGGGTGATGCCTCCAGACGATTAGCCGTGCCGTGACAGGGCATTTGGATCATTTTCTCCCTTACTCACGTAAGGTATTACTTGGACGACCCAGTGCACTTGCTGGTTAGTTACACGGAGTTGTGAACCATGGTCTTGGCATCATGTTTTTGGCGCCATTTCCAGGGAAAGAAAGAGCAATGAATTTTACATAATTAAATGTAATCACAATTTCTGCGCACCAAGTTTTTGGCGCCGTTGCCGGGGATTGTTTGAGTTTGGACAACTAACGGTTCATCTTGTTACTCAGATTAGGTAATTTTCTTTTTATTTTGTTTTCAAAAATTTTTCAAAAATCCTTCAAAAATTTCTCATCTGTTTTCGAAAAAAAAAAGTTTTAAAATAAAAATGTTTTCAAAAATATATTTTTCTTCAGAATTTTTAAAAATGAATTCTAGTGTTTCATGAAACATGTTGAATCCTATCTGGCCATACCCAAACTGCTTTGGGATTGGTCTTCAACTAATCACCTCAATGGAGCCATGTCCAATTCTTTTGGATAGGGCATGTTAGGCTTGTCATGTCTGAATTACACTCATATTTTTATTAAAGCTTGACTGGCTATTAAGCCATGCCTGACCCTTTGATTGGAGCTTTAGGACTAACATGGCAAGATTCCTGGAATTCATATTAAAAATTTTGGAATCCTTATTTTTATTTTTCACAATAATTTTCGAAAAAAAATTAAAAGAAAATACAAAAAAATTAGAAAATCATAAAAATAAAAAATATTTTTCATGTTTCTTGTTTGAGTCATGTGTCATGTTATAAGTTTGGTGTCAATTGCATGTGCATCTTGCATTTTTCGAAAATTTCATGCATTCATAGTGTTCTTCATGATCTTCAAGTTGTTCTTGGTAAGTCTTCTTGTTTGATCTTGATGATTTTTTGTTTTGTGTTGTATGGTGTTTTTCATATGCATTCTTGAATTCTTAGTGTCTAAGCATTAAAGAATTCAAAGTTTGGTGTCTTGCATGTTTTCTTTGCATTAAAAATTTTTCAAAAATGTGTTCTTGATGTTCATCATGTTCTTCATAGTGTTCTTGGTGTTCATCTTGACATTCATAGCAGTCTTACATGCATTCATTGTTTTGATCCATAACTTTCATGCATTGCATCATTTTTCTTGTTTTTCTCTCTCATCATAAAAATTCAAAAATAAAAAAAATATCTTTCCCTTTTTCTCCCTCATAAATTCGAAAATTAGATTTGACTTTTTCAAAAAATTTTAAAATCTAGTTGTTTTCATGAGTCAAATCAAATTTTCAATTTAAAAATCCTATCTTTTCAAAAAAAAAAATCTTTTTCAAAAATCAAATCTTTTTCATTTTTCTTAGTTATTTTCGAAAATTCTAAAAATATTTTTCAAAAATCTTTTTCTTATTTTTATATCAAATTTTCGAAAATAACATCACCAATTAATGTTTTGATTCAAAAATTTCAAGTTTGTTCTTTGCTTGTTAAGAAAGATTCAAACTTTGAGTTCTAGAATCATATCTTGTGATTTCTTGTGAATCAAGTCATTAATTGTGATTTTAAAAATCAAATCTTTTTCAAAAACTAATTTCAATCATATCTTTTCAAAAATATCTTCTTATCTTATCTTTTTCAAAATTTGATTTCAAAATATCTTTTCTAACTTCTTATCTCCTTATCTTTTCAAAATTGATTTTCAAATTTGTTTCAACTAACTAACTAACTTTTTGATTGTTTCTTATCCTTTTCAAAACCACCTAACTAACTCTCTCTCTAATTTTCGAAAATATCTTCCCCTCTTTTTCAAAATTTCTTTTTAATTAACTAATTATTCTATTCTTATTTTAATTTTCGAAAATTACTAACATTTTTTTCAAAAACCATTTTCAAAAATCACTAACTCTTTTTCAAAAATTATTTTCGAAATTTCCCCTCTCTCATCTTATTCTATTTATTTATTCATCTACTAACATCTCTCCCTCACCCACCAAAAATCCGAACCCTCTCTCTCTCTTTCTGAGTTCAGATTGGATCTAGTTACTTTTAGGGATGTTTTCATTAGTTTTTATGTTAAATTCACATTTCTGGACTTTTCTATGAGTTTGTGTGTTTTTCTGTGATTTCAGGTATTTTCTGGCTGAAATTGAGGGACTTGAGCAAAAATCAGATTCAGAGGTTGAAGAAGGACTGCTGATGCTGTTGGATTCTAACCTCCCTGCACTCAAAGTAGATTTTATGGAGCTACAGAACTTGAAATGGCGCGCTTCCAATTGCGTTGGAAAGTAGACATCCAGGGCTTTCCAGCAATATATAATAGTCCATACTTTGGCCAATAATAGATGACGCAAACTGGCGTTTAACGCCAGATCTCTGCCTAATTCTGGCGTCCAGCGCCAGAAAAGGATCCAAAACCAGAGTTGAACGCCCAAACTGGCACAAATGCTGGCGTTCAACTCCAAGAAGGACCTCTACACGTGCAACACTCAAGCTCAGCCCAAGCACACACCAAGTGGGCCCCGGAAGTGGATTTATGCATCAATTACTTATTTCTGTAAACCCTAGTGACTAGTTTATTATAAATAGGACCTTTTACTATTGTATTAGACATCTTTGGACGCCTGGTTCTTAGATCAGAAGGGCTGGCCATTCGGCCATGCCTGGACCTTTCACTTATGTATTTTTAATGGTAGAGTTTCTACACTCCATAGATTAAGGTGTGGAGCTCTGCTGTTCTTCAAAGATTAATGCAAAGTACTACTGTTTTCTACTCAATTCATCTTATTTCGCTTCTAAGATATTCATTCGCACTTCAACCTGAATGTGATGAACGTGACAATCATCATCATTCCCTATGAACGCGTGCCTGACAACCACTTACGTTCTACCTTCGACTGAATGAGTGTCTCTAAGATCTCTTAACCAGAATCTTCGTGGTGTAAGCTAGAATGATGGCGGCATTCAAGAGAATCCGGAAAGTCTAAACCTTGTCTGTGGTATTCCGAGTAGGATTCAATGATTGAATGACTGTGACGAGCTTCAAACTCGCGATTGCTGGGCGTAGTGACAGAACGCAAAAGAATAGTAAATCCTATTCCAGTATGATCGAGAACCGACAGATGAATAGCCGTGCCGTGACAGGGTGCGTTGACCATGTTCACTGAGAAGATAGGATGTGACCATTGACAAGGGTGATGCCTGATGACAAGTCATCTTAGCCTATTTTAACTAGTCTTTTTCTTTTGTTTTCATTAGAATTATGCACTTTCTTGAGCTACAAGCAAGCCAATTAGGTAGATTTTCATGTTTCCTTTGATTTAATCAACCATGTATGAATTCATGCTATTTCATGAGGTTTTATACTATAATTGTCACATATTATGAAAGAATGAATATCTCATGATTTCAAGCATAGCTTTGATGTGTTTGGTTGATTAATGATAGGTGAAGCTTATCTAAAGAGCCGCTTTGAGACATGACACTTAGAGTCGAGGCCAAAGCACAGAAACTATAAGCTGCTTCAAGGTGATTACATATAAAGAGATCTCCATGATACCATTTGGATGAAAATCCCAAGACCTAAGACTCCCAATATGTGAGGACTAATAAGCACTGAAACCCTTGCAAGAGCACATGATTTAGAGTTCACCCCACTGTACCTGATCACTTCACTCACTGGACTTTACAAGTTATTCATCAATCCATCTTAATTGAAAGAACCTTGGAGTATAAATTTATTTCTTGCTTGAGGACAAGCAAGCTTTAAGTTTGGTGTTGTGATGACAAGTCATCTTAGCCTATTTTAACTAGTCTTTTTCTTTTGTTTTCATTAGAATTATGCACTTTCTTGAACCACAAGCAAGCTAATTGGGTAGATTTTAGAATTGAAGAAATTTTGTTTCAATCTCATCCTTGGATCTCTCTGTTTATTTACTGCTTAATTGAATTTCAGTTTGGGTTAATTGTTCTTCATCTATTTTCTTTGCAATTTACTTTTCCCTTGTAATTGTTCTTGTTGGATCAAGGAAGGTAGTGAGATCTAGACCTGGTTTTCTAGTCTCTGGACCCCTGAGATCTGAAATCCCAATTTACATTCTGTTTACTGTTTTCATGTTCATTTACTTTTCTGCTTCAAGATCCAATCTAACCCAAACCTTCTTCTACTTCTCTGCTTGATGCAATTTACTTTTCCTTGTTTAAATTCTGCAAATCCAATCCCCAATTCCCTTTACAATTCCAGCCGTTTACATTTCTTGCACTTTAAGATTCCGCAATTTACATTTCTTGCATTCTAAGTTTCTGCTATTTAATTTCTTGTTCTTTAAGATTCAGCACTTTAATTCCCTGTTCTCTTTACTTCCATGCAATTTAATTTCTGCAAATCACAAAACACTCAACCAAATCTTGATTCGCTTGACTAAATTAACCACTAAGCTAAAATTGCTCAATCCTTCAATCCCTGTGGGATTGACCTCACTCCCGTGAGTTTTTATTACTTGATATGACCCGGTACACTTGCCGGTTAGATTTGTGTGTTTTGGGAGAAATTTATTTTTCACCAAAATAACTCATCAATGCCTCCAGACGATTAGCCGTGCCGTGACAGGGCATTTGGATCATTTTCCCGAGAGAAGACCGAAAGTAGCCACTGACAATGGTGATGCATTACATAAAGCTAGCCATGGAAAGGAGTAAGACTGATTGGATGAAGATAGCAGGAAAGCAGAGGTTCAGAGGAACGAAAGCATCTCTATTCGCTTATCTGAAATTCTCACCAGTGATTTACATAAGTATTTCTATCCCTATTTTATTAATTACTTTCGAAAACTCCATTATTATTTTATATCCGCCTGACTGAGATTTACAAGGTGACCATAGCTTGCTTCATACCAACAATCTCCGTGGGATTCGACCCTTACTCACGTAAGGTATTACTTGGACGACCCAGTGCACTTGCTGGTTAGTTGTGCGAAGTTGTGAACCATGGTATTGGCATCATGTTTTTGGCGCCATTACCAGGGAAAGAAAGAGCGATGAATTTTACATAATCAAAGTGTAATCACAATTTCTGCGCACCACTTATGAATTTGAAATATCTGAGATACGAGGTTCCCTGGATTAAGTGTCGTGGCTTGCCACCACGTGTACCAGGTTGAAAACTCGATACTCTGTTGACCCTACGACGTAAGTGTGTGACCGGGCACTATATAAATTTCTGGGAATGTTACCCCCATTGAGTAATATTGATTATTTGAGAAAAAGCTATGCATAGACTCTTGGGGATGCACGTCGGGGGACAGTCTAAGTACAATTCAGACTTGTCGGGTTGGCTGGATAACCGACAGATGAGCCTCATCAGCCATAGGACAGGCATGCATCATATGCATTTGTATGTTTTGCTTGAGTTTGAACTTGTTTTGGTTTGCCTAATTGCTAAACTGTTCGTAACTGCTACTTGAACTATTTGCTGTAACTGCTGCCTACTTGTGCTTTTCTTGTCTGCCTTGCCTGTGTTTGCCCTGGCGTGCTACATTTGAGATTGAACTTTGGTGCTGAATTAATGATTGTGTTGTTTGATTGCGTGGTTGGTTTCTGATTGAGATTTTCTTATAAGAAAGGAAATGTTTTGGATTTCCGAAAGATTAAACATTGTTTCTTTGAAAAGGTTTTGAACGATTACCTATTGGTCTTTTAAAAGATTCATAAGGTAATGATAATCACTGAACTTGAAAATAGTTTTCCTATTAAATATCTTCTTATGACAACTTTGAAACTCCATGGTGAGACCGTGTGGTTAGGTTCTCACCGCCCTACAGCTTTACTTTTCAAGAACCGAATGAAGAAGCACTAAGAAGAGTTATACTGCGTTTGGTTTATATGTTGTTGTATTAATTAGATTATTTTCTTCCATTGTCTTTGTTATTACAAGTTTGTAAGAGGGATAGGAGTTGTATGTTTATATGTTTATTATATTACGAGATAATATAGAAAGAGTCTTGTATATGAATCTATGTCTGCTTGTATTTTTCTTAAGATAAAGTATTTATTTTTTGGTTTTTAAAGGAATCAGCGATACAGTGTCGAGTCACAGGCTCCTATTTTAATATTTAGTATGTAAGGTAGTCGTAATACTTCTTGCTATCAAAGTAGCGCAGTCGGAAGCGTGATTTCTGATAGTAAGGGTGTTATATCTTCTACCACTACTCTCTTCTCTCTATCACTCCTCCCTCTGCCACCGCCGTTATCACCACTCTTTGTCACTCATTTAGATCTGTCGCCCACTACTACAACGGTCGCAGTGCCTTTGCCATACAGCTCTCACGAAAACAACAAAATTACAGCGTCGTTGCCATTTAACCCTCACGAGATAGCAAGTCGTCACGCCATCACAGAGTCGTCGTCGTCAACCCTTCGTGACCCAGCAATTCGCAGTGCTGTCGTCGTCCATCCCTTGCGACCCAGTATCTCGCAGCACCGACCCCTCGCAACATAAGAACACTCGCAGCATCGTACCTACTCGCCTTCTGCCTTTTTACAACTGCCATGACTTTCCAGCAACTCGTAGCCGCCATTACCTTCTTCTGCCTTGCTATTGTCATCACCCCATCTGTCTCATTCTCTTGATTTTTTTTTAATTTTGGTTGATTGTTACTATGATTACTGCTTTTGTCTTTTTCTGTCATTTTTTTAGATAGATAAATAGTTATTGTTAAGAAATTTATCAAGATCTTTATGTTAATTATAGATGATGATGGTGATGATGATGAATTTGATAGTGGTAGTGATGATGGTTGTAGATGATGGTAGTGGTGATTGTGGTGTTACTGATGCGGGTAAATTTAGTATTTTGATATGAATATAAATTTAGTATATTGTCTTTTTTTTTTTTTGAACAAGACAGCTCAACACAATAAAGTGGAGCGACAAAGACAAACAGAATAAAATAGAAAAATAAAAAGAATATAAAAATCACATTGTTATTTCCGACATTATCATCAACAACAAAAGGAATCTACTCCACTCTAAAGGAGTTACTAATAGTTTCTTCAATACTTGTTTCCTTGTTCTGAAAAATTCATATGTTCCTTTTCATCCAAACATTTTAGATAATTACAAAAATACACACCAACTATTTCTTGTGCACCTCCTTCCTATTGTGAACACTTGTCCAACTCTCAAAGTATTTTTTTAATGTATAAGTTTATGTCTATGCATGTATGTATGTGTTGTTATATCTTTATGTTTTTGTCCATTACTTTGTGTCTATTGTTATCAAACAAAGCCTTATGAATGATTTTGTCAACGTTCTAAATATTTATAGGTAGAAATATTTTTTTTTGTTTATAAATGCATTAAAATTAAATATTTTTAAAATTTTATATTGTAAAATCTAAAAGATTTTATTTTGGATTAATTTTGAAAAGACCAAAATACCTTTTTGGAATTAATGTGTTGTTTAACGAAATTAGAATGTGAAAATTTTTAAATTTATTTTTAAAAGACTGAGATGCACTTTTAGGTAATTTTAAATGACTAAAATATTCGCTGTAAGGTTATTTTACTGAATTAGAAAAAAGAAATTTAAATTTGGCTTTAATAAATATAAATACACTATTTAATTTGGTATTAATTTTAAATAGTAAGATCTCGTTTAAGTCTTCAAATTGTTTAAGTGAATTTGGATACAAAATTTTAAATCTCAATTAGCTACCGATTTACGAGTATGAACAACTAATCCAATATAACAGTAAAATTTAATACTTAAAAACAATTTTGTTTATTGTTATAATATACGGACACAACACGAGATACGATACAATATAAGATATATCGACATACGAATTTTAAAATCTTATAAAACACAGAGACACGCATACATATAAAATATAAAGTATTTTTTAGATAAATCGTAATGATATTTTGATATTTTATTGATATTAAAATATAAATTAAATTTT
>NC_029790.2:125884187-125889740 GCF_000816755.2 Arachis ipaensis
GGAGCGACAAAGACAAACAGAATAAAATAGAAAAATAAAAAGAATATAAAAATCACATTGTTATTTCCGACATTATCATCAACAACAAAAGGAATCTACTCCACTCTAAAGGAGTTACTAATAGTTTCTTCAATACTTGTTTCCTTGTTCTGAAAAATTCATATGTTCCTTTTCATCCAAACATTTTAGATAATTACAAAAATACACACCAACTATTTCTTGTGCACCTCCTTCCTATTGTGAACACTTGTCCAACTCTCAAAGTATTTTTTTAATGTATAAGTTTATGTCTATGCATGTATGTATGTGTTGTTATATCTTTATGTTTTTGTCCATTACTTTGTGTCTATTGTTATCAAACAAAGCCTTATGAATGATTTTGTCAACGTTCTAAATATTTATAGGTAGAAATATTTTTTTTTGTTTATAAATGCATTAAAATTAAATATTTTTAAAATTTTATATTGTAAAATCTAAAAGATTTTATTTTGGATTAATTTTGAAAAGACCAAAATACCTTTTTGGAATTAATGTGTTGTTTAACGAAATTAGAATGTGAAAATTTTTAAATTTATTTTTAAAAGACTGAGATGCACTTTTAGGTAATTTTAAATGACTAAAATATTCGCTGTAAGGTTATTTTACTGAATTAGAAAAAAGAAATTTAAATTTGGCTTTAATAAATATAAATACACTATTTAATTTGGTATTAATTTTAAATAGTAAGATCTCGTTTAAGTCTTCAAATTGTTTAAGTGAATTTGGATACAAAATTTTAAATCTCAATTAGCTACCGATTTACGAGTATGAACAACTAATCCAATATAACAGTAAAATTTAATACTTAAAAACAATTTTGTTTATTGTTATAATATACGGACACAACACGAGATACGATACAATATAAGATATATCGACATACGAATTTTAAAATCTTATAAAAAATAAGATATGCATATATATAAAATATAAAGTATTTTTTAGAAAATTAATAATGATATTTTAATATTAAAATATAAATTAATCTTTTAATCTTTTTAATATCTTATTTGAATTATATAAAATATGTAAAATATTTTTTGTTTTAATAAATAATAATATATATACTATTTCTAAATTTATTTAAGCAATACATGTTAAGAATAAAGTTAGACACGCTGATACGTGATGGTATGTATGTATGTCCAAGCGTGTTTAGTGAAAAAGTTTTTATTTTTTATTAAGACATGATTGAACACGACAGATATACATCTCAAATTAGTATCAATGAGTGTCGTATTTAAAATGTATCTGATACGTAGACACAATAACTCAATGAAATATTTGTGCTTAGAGTTGTTGTAGTAAACCTAAATACAATAGCTCCTTCAGGTTTCATGTCAAACTTAACTTTATGTCGATTGAAAAAAAAAATCAAAATTGTAGTAATAACTAGCTAGTATGAGTTATTAGAGCTTTACCGAATTCGTCACTCTATCATATTTTTAGTGTTGTATTAAGAACCGTAAATTGATTTACCCCTTTCGGTAATTGTTTTAATTTTTTTGTTTTTCACAATATTTTTTAGTTTGACATGCTAAGGATTAATCTGTTGTAGATCTGGATTTTATTTAAAGATTTGTTATTATTAATGGGTTACTGCATATAGAAAAGATAGAATTTAAATTTTCAATATTTACTTAATTACTACGGCAGAGGCGGAGGGTAACGGCGAGTAAATAGCGGCCTTGGCCATAATCGCCGCTCATTCGAAGGATAGCGGCAGAGGCGAGTGGCGGTCTGGCAGAAGCCGCAAAACACCCTTGGATAGCGGCTGGGCAGTGAAAACCGCTGCTCAATTGGGGTATATATCTTCAAGCCCCCTCGTTTTGGCCTGTCTTCTTGGCGCAAAGAGAAGCAGGAGCAGAGGCGCGAAACATGCCCACCCCTCGTACCGCAATATACCTGGCGACTAATTCAAGAAATGCCGCTACGTAAGTTTTAATTCATTGTTTCAATTCCCCCTATTTCGTACTTCCAGCAATTGATTCCCCTTAATTGTGAAGAAACCCGCGAGTTGTTTTTGGTAGCGCGCTAAACGAGCAGGAGCAGAGCCCTGATTCATCAGCGGAAGGACCCACCCAGGTGAGGATTTGATCATAATTCAATTTGTCCATTCCCCCTTGTCATGTTACAACCATTAATCGACTCCCCACCACGATGACTCTCAAATTCTCCCGGACAGTGGTGATAGTGTCCCTCCAACTTCACGCCCTTTCCTTCCGCCGCGCAGTGTACCAAGGTCTGCTCCACAAATGAGCACAAATAACATTCAGGACTCAGAGCCAGGCCACGTAAACTTGCCAGCTGATGCACATGATGTAGATTCTTGATGCATGAGCATCTTTCCTATCTTTTCCTAGTGAATTTGCATTTAATTTGTTGAGTTTAATCAAGAATTAATTATATTTTAGCCACTATGGATGTTACTTTGAGTCGTGTGCAATTCTATTTATTTTAGGTAGCATTCGGATGGATTTGATGGAGTTTCCGTAGAAAAAGAGAAGAAGGCGAATGATGCTGTCAACCCTGACCTCTCTGCACTCAAACCTAAATAACTCGAGCTACAAACGTCCAATGGATGTGATTCTAGTGGCGTTGGAAAGCTAACTTCTAGATCTTTCCAACGATGTATAATAGTCCATACTTCTTCTCCATCAACACTGCCAAGGCTGCGCCTAACTTGAGATTTCTCAAGTTAGGCGCGAAGCATCATAACAACACGCACGTAGCACTCCATTCTTCAAGTTAGGCGCATAATCCCCTCAAGTAAGGTGCCAATGTTCAAGCATTCCATGCCATTCTTTGCTGCCCACCTCAAGTAAGGCGCAGCTCCATGCCAAGTTAGGCGTGGGATTTGCTTCTGAGTTAATGAATCAAGTGGTCCCCACGCCTATGCACAAACTATGCGAGATCTTCTATTTATTCTGATTAGACTTTAATTTTTATTTAAAAATAGGAAAAGATATTATTTAATTTTAGGAAATATAATTTACATTAATTAGGATTAGACATAAAAGGAAAAAAGAATCAGCCCTTCGGGCTCTCTCTTCTCACCTACCTCATTCCACAATTTACAGTTTTCAGAATCCTAGTTTTCTCTCTGAACCATGAGCAACTAAACCTCCACTGTTAAGGTTAGGAGCTCTGTCTATTGTATGGATTGATACTATTATTTTTCTATTTTAATTCATGTACTGATTTATATTTCAAGAATTGTTTTCGTTCTTTATTTTATGAATTTGGGTGGAATAGAAGTATGACCATTTTTCTAATTGAGTTCTTGTATAACTTGTAAAAGCTCTTTACTTGAAAACAAATTCTCCTAAATTTCTAATTATCTGGACTTAATGGGATACGTGACATATAATCCTCTTATATTTGGGTAATTAGGATTTTTGTGGCATATAAACTAGAATTGAACTTCACCCTCTAATTAGAATTAAGTGACCAAGGAATTGGCGGTTGATGAAAGTTAGAGGAGACTAAAAAGGTCTAAGGAATTAGGGTTTAGTCACATATAGTTTTCCATGAATTAAATCTTGCATGATTAAAATAGTTAGTAAGAAAAGTCAATCCGAAAAATAGATAACTCTGAAGCCTTAACTGTTTCTCCATGTATTATTCACAACTTGTTTACTGCTTGCTTTTCGATATTCTGAATTTACTGTTAATGCTTTTGAACCTTCAAACACCATTTTCTGTTTTTCTAACTAAGTAAATCATTTAACCATTATTGCTTAATCCATCAATCCTCATGGGATCGACCCGGTGCATTTGCCAGTTATTTTGTGGTTATAAATTCCGCACCAATTCTCTTGATCAAGAAGCTGAGGACCCCTTTGTTAATCCTAGATCTCAGAGTCACAAAGGACGCAAGACTACAGATTTTTGGGAAGTTAAGATAATCGGTAACGTATTTAATAATTTTTATTTGTTCAACATGATTTAGAATCTATATTATATATTAATTTTCTCGCATTCTGTTCACAATGGATACACATATAAAGTATTATATTTGGCTTATAGATTCCGGCAGCACAATCAAGCCGGCAAGAATAAGCGTGAGGGAGGCTATGAAACGGCCTAACGGAAGAAAGGTCGTGCTCAGGTTCAACAGCGCAAAGCAAGCAATTGGAGATGAAGTTGGAATGTTGAGTGGCGTGCTTGGTCTGTTAGGATCTGACTTTGAAAAATTTTCTATTTGTAAGAAAAGTTGGCATAAGATTACCACTAAAGACAAGGTTTATAACGAATGTGTCAAGGTAAAAGTATATATTCATGTTGAATCAAATCTACTTATCTTTTTAATTATTGACAAACTGTATTATTTGTATAGCAAATTTTCTACTTTGATAAAGATAGTGAAGGAACTATCAAGAAAAATATTTTGAAAAGTATGGGGAAGTCTTGGAAGGAAGCAAGGCTAAGGTTGTATGGTGATTTTTATGAGCCAACATTCATGATGGAACAAAATATTGAGCAGCATCCGCCGGGAATTGATCGAGAGCATTGGAGATGGTTCCTTGAGTATCACGCCAAAGCTGAGATGAAGGTACTCTAATATATCACTGGTACACCACAACACAATTTATTTAGCATTGAGTCTTTTTAAATCATTTTCTAATCGCCCTTTGTCTCTGATGGACCAATAGGAGAAGTGTAGAAAAAAAAACGCGATTAATCGATCAAAATAACTATATACCCACACTGGCGGATCGAAAAGCTTTGCACGGCGGATGGAAGAAGAGGTACTTTACTTTTTTATTCACTCTTTACTGGACTATTTCTATGACTTAAGATACCTTGGTTGTATGGAATACGGTGATGGCTTCAACTTTTTTGATACAGTCGGAACAACAAGGAAGAAGAGTCGGTAGAGGAGAGTTATGGATCACAGTGCACAAAAAAAAGGATGGCTCCTATATATATGAGGAAGCAAGAGCAATTGGTGTAAGTACTACTTATTATAATTGATCAATAAAGTTATGATCTCAAATAGGGTTATAGTCGACTTCTCTATTTTATTTTGTTTTTCATTTCTTTACTGAATGGTTTACTCCCCTATGTCAAGATGGACCAAAAGAACTTTACTATTTCCAATTCACCTTACTTTTAATTATTGTTACAAATTTACCTTGCTATGTTTCTAGACATTTTCAACTTCGATGTAACTTAGAGACAGTTGGGGTAGAATTTAAATGATTCAGTTTCACTTATCCTTTATTTCTTTTTATAGTGGTTGGCATCCTATGAAACAAATGCTCTATTTTAGTTGTTTTACGTTGTTATCTTTTGAGCCCCAATTTTTATCGTAACATTTGTGTGTGTTTTACTGTGATGAAAGTGATATAATTAATGTTCCTATTTGGCGTGTTCTTGACATGAGATGGACCTATCCACAAAATGATTGTATGTGCTAATTTGTGACTGTAGGAAAGAATTGAGGAGATTGAGGAAGAGGATACGTCTGCTAGAGTGTTACCTCAAAATGATTCCATTGCTTTCGGAAAA
>NC_029790.2:125890625-125921132 GCF_000816755.2 Arachis ipaensis
ATCCTAGTTTTCTCTCTGAACCATGAGCAACTAAACCTCCACTGTTAAGGTTAGGAGCTCTGTCTATTGTATGGATTGATACTATTATTTTTCTATTTTAATTCATGTACTGATTTATATTTCAAGAATTGTTTTCGTTCTTTATTTTATGAATTTGGGTGGAATAGAAGTATGACCATTTTTCTAATTGAGTTCTTGTATAACTTGTAAAAGCTCTTTACTTGAAAACAAATTCTCCTAAATTTCTAATTATCTGGACTTAATGGGATACGTGACATATAATCCTCTTATATTTGGGTAATTAGGATTTTTGTGGCATATAAACTAGAATTGAACTTCACCCTCTAATTAGAATTAAGTGACCAAGGAATTGGCGGTTGATGAAAGTTAGAGGAGACTAAAAAGGTCTAAGGAATTAGGGTTTAGTCACATATAGTTTTCCATGAATTAAATCTTGCATGATTAAAATAGTTAGTAAGAAAAGTCAATCCGAAAAATAGATAACTCTGAAGCCTTAACTGTTTCTCCATGTATTATTCACAACTTGTTTACTGCTTGCTTTTCGATATTCTGAATTTACTGTTAATGCTTTTGAACCTTCAAACACCATTTTCTGTTTTTCTAACTAAGTAAATCATTTAACCATTATTGCTTAATCCATCAATCCTCATGGGATCGACCCGGTGCATTTGCCAGTTATTTTGTGGTTATAAATTCCGCACCAATTCTCTTGATCAAGAAGCTGAGGACCCCTTTGTTAATCCTAGATCTCAGAGTCACAAAGGACGCAAGACTACAGATTTTTGGGAAGTTAAGATAATCGGTAACGTATTTAATAATTTTTATTTGTTCAACATGATTTAGAATCTATATTATATATTAATTTTCTCGCATTCTGTTCACAATGGATACACATATAAAGTATTATATTTGGCTTATAGATTCCGGCAGCACAATCAAGCCGGCAAGAATAAGCGTGAGGGAGGCTATGAAACGGCCTAACGGAAGAAAGGTCGTGCTCAGGTTCAACAGCGCAAAGCAAGCAATTGGAGATGAAGTTGGAATGTTGAGTGGCGTGCTTGGTCTGTTAGGATCTGACTTTGAAAAATTTTCTATTTGTAAGAAAAGTTGGCATAAGATTACCACTAAAGACAAGGTTTATAACGAATGTGTCAAGGTAAAAGTATATATCCATGTTAAATCAAATCTACTTATTTTGTCCATTATTGACAAATTGTATTATCTGTATAGCAACTTTTCCACTTTGAATAAGATAGTGAAGGAACTATCAAGAAAAATATTTTGAAAAGTATGGGGAAGTCTTGGAAGGAAGCAAGGCTAAGGTTGTATGGTGATTTTTATGAGCCAACATTCATGATGGAACAAAATATTGAGCAGCATCCGCCGGGAATTGATCGAGAGCATTGGAGATGGTTCCTTGAGTATCACGCCAAAGCTGAGATGAAGGTACTCTAATATATCACTGGTACACCACAACACAATTTATTTAGCATTGAGTCTTTTTAAATCATTTTCTAATCGCCCTTTGTCTCTGATGGACCAATAGGAGAAGTGTAGAAAAAAAAACGCGATTAATCGATCAAAATAACTATATACCCACACTGGCGGATCGAAAAGCTTTGCACGGCGGATGGAAGAAGAGGTACTTTACTTTTTTATTCACTCTTTACTGGACTATTTCTATGACTTAAGATACCTTGGTTGTATGGAATACGGTGATGGCTTCAACTTTTTTGATACAGTCGGAACAACAAGGAAGAAGAGTCGGTAGAGGAGAGTTATGGATCACAGTGCACAAAAAAAAGGATGGCTCCTATATATATGAGGAAGCAAGAGCAATTGGTGTAAGTACTACTTATTATAATTGATCAATAAAGTTATGATCTCAAATAGGGTTATAGTCGACTTCTCTATTTTATTTTGTTTTTCATTTCTTTACTGAATGGTTTACTCCCCTATGTCAAGATGGACCAAAAGAACTTTACTATTTCCAATTCACCTTACTTTTAATTATTGTTACAAATTTACCTTGCTATGTTTCTAGACATTTTCAACTTCGATGTAACTTAGAGACAGTTGGGGTAGAATTTAAATGATTCAGTTTCACTTATCCTTTATTTCTTTTTATAGTGGTTGGCATCCTATGAAACAAATGCTCTATTTTAGTTGTTTTACGTTGTTATCTTTTGAGCCCCAATTTTTATCGTAACATTTGTGTGTGTTTTACTGTGATGAAAGTGATATAATTAATGTTCCTATTTGGCGTGTTCTTGACATGAGATGGACCTATCCACAAAATGATTGTATGTGCTAATTTGTGACTGTAGGAAAGAATTGAGGAGATTGAGGAAGAGGATACGTCTGCTAGAGTGTTACCTCAAAATGATTCCATTGCTTTCGGAAAAGAGAAACCGGAAAGAGGGCGTGGTGTGGGTTTCGGACCGACTCCTAGTCAACTTTTCGGTTCGAACTCACATGCGCTAGGTAACGGAGTCCAGCTAGAGGAGACCCAGAGGAAGCTGCTTGAACTGCAGGCAGAGCTGGAAGGCGAGAAGTTGAAGAGGAAGGCGATGGAGGATGAGGCAGCAGCAGATAAAAAAAAGATGCAGGTCATGGAGAGTGCTCTGATTTATCTATTTCAATGGCAAGGTGAGGAGTTGCCACCAGACATCGCTGCAGGGATGAGTTCCGTGGAATGATAGAGTGAAAAATAATTTATTAGGATTTGAGATATTTTAGATTGAAACAAACATTTTGTTGAATTAGACTATGCAATTCTTTGCAAGAGATTTGTTTTTCTTCGTATTTTTATGAATATACTATTTTGTTTTGCAGATAAGTTTTTTGTTTTTGCTGCAAGTTTAGATTCTAAGGTTGAAAATATTAACTCTTAAAATAATAAAAAATTCAAAAAAAAAATAGTTCTATAATATCCAAATAAATTACAGGCTTTTTTTTATAGAATCCTAGATTTTTTTTATATATTTTTATTTTGCAGCGGTTTTAAACCACCGAAAAATGATTTAAAGTTTAAAAAATCTGTTACATAATACGGCGGTTTACAACCGCCGGTAACTGTTATTGAAATCACAGAACCATTTAGCGGCGGTTTTAAAACCACTGCTAAACGTGTGCTAACTTGAAAACATCTTCATAAATAGCGGCGGTTTTGAAGCCGCCGGTAAACATGAAGCAAATGTTATAACTCACATTTGGCAGCGGTTTTCTAATCGTGTGCCGCGAAATATTCATTTAGTACCGGTTATACCAGCGGCTTTCTAAAACCGCCGCCGAATCCAATTCCAACTCCAATAACCATGGTGGTCCGGTGAACCGCCGGCCTTTGATTTTGCGGCGGTTTAAAACCGCCGCCAATCATAAAAAAATCCGCCGCCATGTAACGCCTCCCTTGTATTATAAGTAGAGTAATGAAGTGAGCTAACTATTAGACCAATCTAAATTAGTTCGATAAACTTCAATTAAGTACTAACATTTTGTAATGTATATCGTTGGTACCTCTAATAGACAAACAGTTATATTATTTTCCGATCATCTATCATTAAATTAAACAACAGTTATAATTTTTCGGCTGTTATTATTGCATTGGATTTTCCTAATATAAATTATGGTATTATGATTGTATTAATATTATTCCAATATTTTATTTCTCTTTTGATCTAAACATAATCCTCAAAAATTAAAATGAATGGATGCTGTAGCCTGTATGTGCATATGAACATTCCAAAATTATCACCAAATTGCAGGATTCTTTATTGGCTTGGAATTGAACTTCGATGTTGCGTATATGTGGAACCATCACTTTGGCTGAATTGTGTGGCGAACTCTCTATATCCAAGTATTCACATAACAGTTCAATCATTCGTATGTCGATCTAACCAAAAATTGCATACAGGGCGGAGCTTAGTTAAGACAAGGGGAGCCATGGTTCTCAAATTTTTGGTAAAAAAATTAGTAATACTTCTTTAAAAAATAAAAAAATTAGTTTAATTGGCTTAAATACTTTGCTATGACTTAAAATACCAAAGTTTAATCTTTATCTTTTGTTTTTATTGCACAATAATTTTTAGTTTTAAATATTCAAAACATGTTAGATTTGGACTTAACTAAGTGTATTCGTATTTCGCAGCTCTTCTCTATTCAATAAGCAACACTTTCTCTACCTTTGAGTTTAAATATAAAAAATTAGGTATTTTTTATTATTAAAAACTGAAAATTAAAGGATAAGTAATATTTTTGTTAAATTTATTATAAGTATTGAGGCATTCAATCCAAACTTAATAAATGGACAAACTCATCTCGCCCCATCCGGAGCCTACTTTAGACGGGTTGGGCCGCTCAACCATGTCTAATTAAACAGTCATAGAACACAAGTTCATTTTGTCTAATGTTGACAAGTTGGTGGCTTATATATTTTTTATTTTTATTAAAAAAAAAAACAGTTCACAAGTCTAATTATTTAAAAAAATTTATAATTTTACAAGTCTTGGCAAGTATTTAAAATTCTATCACACAAACATTTTCATAAACTAAGTTGATAATTTTTTTTAAATAGGAATTGAGTTGGAATTTGAAAAAAAAAAAAAACAAGCGCCCAGTGTGCTTATCCACTTTGCCCCGCCAATGCCTGCGACTGTGAGTTAAGCGAAGTGGGTTAGTCGGACTTTTACTCAATTTTCTAGTCGTATCTTTTTTACGGTTAAATGTATTGGTTAACCAAGTTTCGACCTATTTTCCACCCCCTAGTTAATAGATTATAGTTATTTGACAAATTCTTGTAGGCTTTGTCAACATAACCCCATGATAATCACCAATTTATTTCCACTATCTGTTTATACCCTGGGTCGAGCTAGGAGAGCCGGGTTGGATAAAGACAAAAACTACCGACCTCTTATAAACGTTGGTCGACACCGACCTCTTTCCAAAAAGCTCGGCCAAATTGCTATAAGGGCCCAAGTAGGCCCAAAGCAGAAGAAACACAGCCCACCTAAAGGCGGCTGGCCAAAGATAAGGGGACTCACCCACAAAAAGATAAGATAAGATAACTAACTTATCTCAAGGGAGGTCACTCCACACTACTATAAATACACTGGAGCACCCAGGTATAACTCATACTCTGATTCTACACAAAAAACCTGCTCAAAGCCCGTGCTAACTTAAGCATCGAAGTCTCTTGCAGGTACCACCCCCTCCGGTGATCAAGGATTAGCAATATCTCAAGGTTCAGCAAGTCAGACACGACAGCTCCGGCCACAACAGCAGATCTCCTCCGAGATCGACCTTCAGTTTCAAGTAACCCTCGGAACATTGGCGTCGTTGCCGGGAAACCTGGAAGTCATCCCATCATCATGGGGTCAACATTGACAACGATCACAACTCTGGCTTGGAGGACAGAACGCCGAACAAGAACACGAACAATGCATCCAAGGAAACGCCTCAATCCAAGGGAGACAAGCAAACCCCAAACACAGAGATCTTAGATGCAATCCGTGAACAACAGGATCGCCTTAAACAGCTCGAACGGGAAGCTGAACGGCAACGAGTGGTCGAGAGAGACCTCCGGAGAGAAACAAGGCGGTGTCGAGAGCTGAAGGACAAGCTATTAAAGATCGAAACCGATCTTAAAACTAAGACCATACAACCTAGCCACGAAGATAGCCCCCACAAGGACCAAGACCCGTTCACAAAGGAGATCATGAGGGCTAAAGTTCCAAAGGACTTCAAAGCCCCCGACATGACCCTGTACAATGGTGCGTCTGATCCAAGCCACCATCTCAGCAATTTCAGAAGTCGAATGTATCTTACGGATGCCTCAGATGCAATCCGTTGTAAAGCCTTCCCGACCACTTTGACCAAAACGGCAATAAAGTGGTTCGACAGTTTGCTACCAAGATCAATAGCAAACTTTGATGACCTCGCCAATAAATTCTTAGCAAGATTCTCCATTCAGAAAGACAAAGCCAAGCATGCTCCAAGCCTGCTAGGGATTAAGCAAGGAGATCGAAAAAGCCTCCGCAACTACATGGAAAGATTCAACAAAGCATGTATGGACATACAAAGTCTTCCAACAGAAGCAGCCATCATGGGTCTCATCAATGACCTGCGAGAAGGACCCTTTAGCCACTCTATATCCAAAAAGCACCCAACATCTCTGAACGAGGTACAAGAGCGGGCAGAAAAGTACATTAATATGGAGGAGAACTCTCGATTAGGAAAAAACTCAAAATCCGAATTCTCCTACCCACCTCGGGATAAGGATAAAGAGTCCAGGAAAAAAGAAGACCAACCTACTAAAAAACCTAGAAAATACCACAACTACACCCCTCAGGGTATCCCTTGTGGATGTCTATAGAGAGATATGCAACACTGAGAAGATCCCGCCCCCTCGTTCGATTAAGCATAAAAGAGGAGGAAGTCGGACAGAGTACTGCAAATACCATCGGGTCTACGGGCACCCTACTAACAAGTGCTACGACCTAAAAAACGTCATAGAAAAGCTAGTCCTGGAAGGAAGACTAGACATGTTCCTGGCCAACAAAACAGATGAACCAAAGAAGAGAAGAAGGGATGCAGAGGTCGGACGAGCTGAACGTCTCCCTCACACCCCTGAAAGACATGTTCACATGATAAACAGAGGATTCGCAGGAGGAGGAATCTTTAAATCATCCCGCAAAAGACACCTCAAGGATGTGTATCATGTCGGAGAGGGGGACAGGACACCCGACCTCCCCACTATTACCTTTACTCAAGAAGACGCCGCAGGCATCATCCCAGGCCATGATGACCCTGTGGTCATTACCATCATACTCGCCAACACCAATCTCCACCGAACGTTGGTAGACCAAGGAAGCTCTGCAGATATCCTATTCAAATTTGCTTTCGACAAGCTCGGCCTACAAGAGAAAGAGCTCAGAGCTTATCCAAATAGCCTATTCGGGCTAGGAGACGCCCCAATACAGCCATTAGGGTACATCCCACTACACACAACCTTTGGAAAAGGAACTCGGTCTAGGATAATAAGCATCGACTACATCGTAGTCAACGTGAGCTCAGCCTACAACGCTCTGATAGGTCGGACAACGCATGAACCAGCTCGCCGCGGTGGTCTCCACTCCACACCTATGCATGAAGCTCCCAACCACAGAAGGGATAGCTACCATAAAGGGAGACCAAAAACTCGCGCGACGTTATTATAACGAGAGTCTGAACCTTAAAGGTGACCTCAGAGGAAAGGAAACCAATACTATAGAACTCGGGGGGAATTCGAGCTCGCAAAGAACTCCGCCCTCAGCCAGAAGGTGAAACCAAAGAAGTTCAAATTGGAGACACTCAAGACAAAACAACAAGTATAGGGGCGAATCTGAAAGAAGACCTAAAGGAACTGTTAATAAAGCTCCTAAAGGATAACTCCGACCTCTTTGCATGGAAGGCCGCCGACATGCTTGGTATTGATCCCGGACTAATGTGCCATAAATTAGCCGTATATCCAGGGACTCGGCCAGTACAGCAGAAACGTAGAAAACTTGGCCCAGAAAGGTTGCAAGCTGTAGAGGAGCAGGTACAGGCCTTGCTGGAGGCAGGATTCATAAGGGAGGTAAAATATCCATTGTTGCTAGCCAATGTAGTATTGGTCAAAAAGTAAAATGGGAAATGGCAGATGTGCACTGATTACACCGACCTCAACAAAGTCTGCCCAAAAGATCCTTATCCACTCCCGAATATAGACACACTAGTCGATGCTTCGTCAGGCTATCAGTACCTCACCTTCATGGACGTTTACTCGGGATATAATCAAATCCCAATGTATCAACCCGACCAGGATAAAACATCATTCTTAACCCCAAAAGCAAACTATTGCTATATAATTATGCCCATCGGACTTAAGAACGCAGGGGATACCTACCAAAGACTGATGAACAAAGTCTACGCCAATCACATTGGGAAGCTAATGGAAGTTTATGTCGATGACATGTTGGTAAAGACACAAAGCGAGGGAACGTTGCTATCCGACCTTACCGAAGTGTTCGACACCATAAGAAAGCATGGGATGAGACTTAATCCCACAAAATGCACTTTTGCAGTAGAAGCTGGCAAATTCTTGGGCTTCATGCTCACCCAAAGAGGAATTGAAGCAGACCTAGATAAGTGCCAGGCCATACTTCGCATGAAAAGCCCGACCTGTGTCAAAGAGGTCCAGCAGCTCAATGGAAGACTAGCGGCTCTGTTTAGGTTCTTAGCTGGATCAGCCTTAATATCTTTCCCCTTCTATGCAACATTAAGGAAAGGAAAGAGGTTTGAGCGGACTCCAGAATGCGAACAAGCCTTACAAGATTTTAAAAAATTTCTGGGGCAACCACCCATAAGGCGAAGAACTCATACTATACCTCGCCGTAGGAAGTTGGGCAATAGCTTCAGCACTAGTCAGAGAAGACGAAAGTGGGCAACAACTCATCTACTTCCTCAGTAAGGCTCTACAAGGGGCTGAACTAAACTATCAAAAGATAGAAAAGTTTGCCTATGCCCTCATACTCACTTCTCAACGACTTCGCCTATACTTCCATGCTCACACCATCAGAGTACGGACTAACCAGCCCATAAAAGGTATTTTATAGAAAACAGACTTAGCTGGAAGAATCCTACAATGGGCAGTCGAGTTATCCGAATTCGACCTCAAGTATGAAGCTCGGACAGCTATCAAATCTCAGTACCTGGCCGACTTCATCGCAGAATACACTGACACTCCGGGGACCCCACAGAGTGGAGTCTTTATGTGGATGGCTCCTCGAACAAAACCAGGAGTGGCGCAGGCGTCATTTTAGAGAGTGATCAGGGAACCCAAATCGAGCTCTCATTAAAGTTCGAGTTTCCCGCTTCAAATAACCAAGCTGAATACGAAGCACTACTGGCTGCTTTGAAGCTGGCTAGGGAGGTAGGAGCTCAGAAGCTTACCATTTTCAGCGATTCACAGGTAGTCACATCACAAATAGAAGGGAGCTACCAGGCCAAGGATCCCACTATGAAGAAGTACTTCAACAGGACCAGAGAACAGCTCAGATAATTCATGGGATATGAGATCCGGCATATACCCAGAGAACAAAATTCCCGAGCTGATGCACTTTCGAAACTAGCCAGCACCAAACCAGGGGGCAATAATAGAAGTCTCATCCAAGAAATACTGCAAAATCCGTCAACCACGGAAGAGAAAAAGATCCTAAGCATATCAGACCAGGACCAAGGGTGGATGACTCCTATAATCAGCTATCTCAAGTCAGAAATACTTTCCGTAGACAAAAAAGAGGCAAAAAGGCTAGTACGAGAAGCACAGTACTACACCATAGTACACGACGTCCTATATAGGAGAGGAATCTCTACACCCCTCCTAAAATGCGTCCCGATCTCAGCTACAAGGGAAGTTCTCGAAGAAGTCCACAGTGGCATGTGCGGCAACTACCTCGGGGCGCGAGCTCTTCTGAAAAAGGTACTCCGAGCTGGATTCTACTGGCCGACCTTGCAAAAGGAAGCAACAGAGTTTGTCAAAACATGCCCTCCATGTCAGAAGCACGCGAACTTTCACATCGAACCACCCGAAGAACTCATTTGTGTCACTTCACCCTGGCCATTCACAAAATGAGGGCTCGACCTCCTCGGACCTTTCCCTCATGGATTAGGGCAAGTTAAGTTCCTCATTGTAGGAATAGACTATTTCACAAAATGGATTGAGGCAGAACCTTTGGCCACTGTCACCGCCCAAAGAAGTCGGAAGTTCTTATACAGAAACATTGTCACAAGGTTTGGGGTCCCATACTCCATTACCACAAACAAGGGCACTCAATTCACCGACACGGGCTTCAGAAATCTGGTGGCCGATTTGAAAATCAAGCACCAGTTCACCTCTGTAGAGCACCCACAAGCCAATGGACAGGTGGAAGCCGCAAACAAAGTCATACTGGCCGGGTTAAAACGGAGACTACAGGACGCCAATAGAGCTTGGGCTGAAGATCTCCCGCAAGTCCTATCGGCATATCGAACGACACCACACTCAACCACTGGAAAATCACCATTCCGACTTGCTTACGGAATGGAGGCAATGATTCCCGTGGAAGTAGAAGAAGAATCTCCCAGAATGATCCTCTACAATGAAGATACCAACTCCCTAACTCAAAGGGAAGAACTCGACCTACTTTCAGAAATCCGATAAAGAGTTCGGATTAGAGAAGAAGCCCTAAAGCGCCGAATGGCTCTAAGGAATAATCAGAAGGTAATCCGGCGAAGCTTTACCACCAATGATCTCATCTTAATCGAAAATGATATCGGAGCAGGTAGGTCAGGAGAAGGGAAGCTAGCAGCCAACTAGAAAGGACCATACCGAATCACAGAAGTACTGGAGAAAGGTTACTACAAGGTGTCCGACCTCGAAGGGCGAGAGCTACCAAGGTCATGGCATGCCTGTAACCTAAGAAGGTACTATAGCTAGAAAATAGTAAAGATCTCAAGGTGCACTCTTTTTCCTAAAAAGGTCTTTTAATGAGGCGCCAGGCCGAGATCTAAGAAGCTGCCTGACCTAGAAGGGTAAGCACTCTCATGAACATTCTTATTTATGTTTTTATCTCATTATTATTTGAAAAGAAAGTTGTCAATTTCCTAAAAAGTTTCCTACCAAGACGCATTAATTTAAGCTCATAAAATGCAAAATTCATCGCCCGATTACAAAGAGGTCGGCAAGGTGAAGCGATAGAAGCAAGTTAATGCAAGAAGTTATAAAAAGTAACCCATGGAAAGCAACCTGACGAGGTCTGACTAAAAATGAATTACTAAAAATAACTTAAGAAGGCCCGACAGAGAAGTCGGACCAATGAAAGGATCACTAAAAAGGGAGGAAGACATCTCGCAAAGGCCAAAGAAAGGCTAAAAAGCCAAGACAGAAGTGCCTAGCTATAAAAGTACAAGTCTTGCAAAAAAGACACTACTTAAAAAGCAAAAGCACAAGTCGAAACGGCACTAAAAAGTCATCCAAACAAACTATAAAGAAAAGGTTCCTTATCGGAACACTACCTAAAAAGTTGTTGGAATGTGACTAAAAAGTTCGGGTAGCAAAGTCGTACAGGTCGACGCCAAGCTAAAGAGAGGCGCAAGAACGATCTCGAAAAAGAACAAGCCTAAAGGTTGAGAAACAACTTAAGGCTCAAAAGTGCTTAGCCAAAAGGGATAGAACTCCGCTCAAAGAAGGATGGATCTCAAAATAGGGCTACAAAAGTCATCCGAGACTAAAAAGGTTCTATATAAAGAACACTAAAAAGTTATCGGACAAGTCACTAAAAGCCCGTATACCAAGCCGCAAGGATAATTTTGCTAAAAAGCAAAGGGTTGACAAGTACTAACTCAAAGCAAGGCATGATCCTAAAGGCAAGGGTAGAAAACCCACTCAAAGGAGGTCAGACTGGGAAATACCTAATTCGCAAAGGGTTGCAAAAAGTATACCTCCAAACATTCAGCAAAATGCGTCCATTAAAGTAAAACATTAAAAACTCAAAGGCCACCTAAAAGGCAGCCCAAGTGTTTAAAGTGTTTGTTTTTCAAAACAAAGGTTGCTAAGAAGCAACCAAATGTCAGAAGAATCAACTACAAGAAACTTACAAAAACATAAACAAGTTCAAAGTCCACAAGTCGGACTATAACAGTACACAAGCATAAAAGTCATAGGGGATCCAAATTTTCTCCAGTGGCAACATCCTTGGCAGGAGGAGAAGGAGGCATGGTCGAGATCGGAGTAGCATTAACAACTCCATCAGGCCCATTCAAAATCTCCACGCCCGGCTAGACCCCAGGAGGGTTGACCTCTGAAGGAATGGAAGAAGGTGAAGCTGCCGAAGCTTTAGCTGGTGGCACAAGAGGAGGACCCTCATCATCATCATCGGGAGTGGGTATAATTTTACCATCTTCTACCACATTATCCATACTAAACAAGGAGAGATCAGTCTCGGGAGCAGGAACTCGGACCTTAGCCTTCAGGATCTCATACATATCGGTCATACTACTCACCATGTGTCCCTGAAGCTCCGCATAATCATCTTTGGGTAGATTAAAGCCTCTCCTTAGTCTCTAGCAACTCGCCGTAGGTCCGAGTATAGCTCTCCTTATACTTTTCTGCAGCCTCCTCAGCCAAGTTAGCAGCTGCCTCTGCCCTAGTAGCATGCTCCTTCTCCTTCTCCATATCAATTTCCAACTTGGCAACCCTGGCATCGAGCTCATCCTTCAAACCTTTCACCCTATCAAATTCAGCCCGGGCATCCTCTAGAAAGGCCTTGGTAGCATGGACAGGGGACTCCCTAACAACCCGAGATAAGGCCACGCCAACATTGGCCATCCAAATACTATTGCTCGTTATAAAGTCAAGGTGATGAAGGATCGAGATGTCGTCTAGAGGGACTTTACCATGTGGAGCAATCAATTCTGTGGCAAAGGCCACACCATCAAATTCTTTGTCATCGAGATTATACGTCCCAACAGTCTTTTGGCGCTTGGGAGGCGGGCTAGCAGCATTAGGAGAGGAGGCAGGACCAGAAGTCACCTGAGATGGATCAGATAGAATTGTTCGAACTCTAGGAGTCGGGATGATCTTTCCCGGGCCCTGAGAGTCAAAAGTCAGCTTCTTCGGGGGCACTTGAGAAGACCCTTCCTCCGAGGTCTTCGCCGTCAAGTTTTGGGCAGCTGTCGCTTTTTTGGCCCACCGGGAAAGCCTTCATAGAGTCTGAAGATTTCACCATCTCTGAAAAGGAAGCCAGAAAACAAGTTACAATAACAGAAAGGGATAAACTCACAAACAAATAGAAGAAAACTATCTAAAAGAAGTCGGACGCTACCTAGCTTGGCACGGAGGAGGGAAGGATCTCCCAGTGCTCCTCTAGAACACTCACAAAGGCTTGTTCTACTTCATCTAGACTCTCCCAAGAATATTTGGGAGTTACTATATCTTTTTGCCACCATAAAGGGAAGGTGGGCTCATTATTCTCATCCAAAAAGAAAGGACGAGCATCCTCAACAGCTCGGACCTTGAAGTAGTAGTTCTTAAAATCCCGAAAGAACTCGTCAAACATCGAAAATACTTTCTTTCCCTGGGTAGCTCGGAAGAAAATCCAAGAAGCTTTCTTCTTGGCCACTCCAGGTTTTGTCAACACAAAAAGGTAAAGAAAAAGGGATGTAGTAGGTCGGAGACCTAATTCTTGACATAACAGCTGAAAAATCTTAATAAAGGCCCAAGAGTTCGGATGAAGCTGGGAAGGGGCCACATTACAAGTCCATAAGAGCTCGGTCTCAAAAACAGTAAAAGGGATGGTGATATTCAGCTGATTAAAGAAATAGTCATAAGCATAGAAGAAAGGGCGTTCTCCCTAAGTTAAGGGAGGGAAACTAACCCTCTCCTTAGGATCGGGCGACAACGACTCATAGTTCTTTTCATCATCCCTATTGCTACAAATCCTATGGAATCACCTAAGCCTCACACAGTACTCTGGATCGGCCACAATAACACACATCAGGACTATAGAGTCTAGCCAGTTAGCCATGCTAGCAGGGATTTTGGTAGACATCTCGACAATATTCCTACGGGTAGACATATAGCAACTACACCTACAGTAAAAAAAAGGAAAGAGGTCACTACCAAATAACTCGGACAGTAAGAGAATAATAAAGAAACAATCAACAAGTGTCAGATATGGTAGCAAAAGAGAACCCCAGGACTCGCAAAGAACAGAGGATCAACACCAAAAGTTCAGGGGCACCCTTTGGAGGCAACAACAGAGCAAAACTCGAAAAAGAAAACGACGCAAAAGACAGAGCCCTAACCCTCTCAAACAAAAGAAAATACAAGGAGTTTTAACCTAAGTACCAGCATTTCTTCATACAAACAACAAAGATAAAAAGACTATAAAGCAAGAGCACACGAGAATCGCCTTTGCAAGTTTTCAACCTTTTTTCAAGAGAAGTTCAACAAAGATCAAAACTTTGTACGAAGGAAAAGCATGCAAGGGTAAAAGCGATGAGAACGACGACAAATAAAGCATGTAAGAAGAAAAAGTATACAGTAAAATACCAACCTGAGGAAGAAGGTAAAACAAGCAGTAAGCCACGAGCAGTCTTCACCAACAAAGCTTCAAAAATCCAAGAAAGGAGCAACCTTGAGGAAGAAAAGCTCTTCTTTTCTGAACAAAAGAAATGCACGAGAAAAGCAGGTTGGGAGGCAAGGGCGAAGAACAAAGCAAAACAGAAGGGAGTAGGAGAAAAGGGCTAAGTTCAAATTCTTCTCTTTTCAAAGCAAAGAGGGAAAACAAAACGGTAAAAGGGTTAAAAACCTAATCAATGAGCTTTAAAAACAATCGCGCGTTCCCAAGGAAAATTAAAACGCACGCCAAAGGCACGCTGCAAATAAAGGAAGCTGAAAACGCCTCGTATTCAAAAAAGGTGATACCGAACTCGCACAAGGAGAAACTACTCAAGACCGACCAAAGTCAAAGATGCTCGAGCACGACTTCCTCAAAGGGGTCGAAGTTCAGAAAACACGACCTCAAAGGAAGATCGAGGCTCAAGTAGGGGCCCTGTTCATATACCCTGGGTTGAGATAGGAGAGCCGGATTGGATAAAGACAAAAACGACCGACCTCTTATAAAGGTTGGTCGACACCGACCTCTTCCCAAAGAGCTCGACCAAATTGCTATAAGGGCCTAAGTAGGCCCAAAGCAGAAGAAACACAGCCCACCTAAAGGCGGCTGGCCAAAGATAAGGGGACTCACCCACAAAAAGATAAGATAAGATAACTAACTTATCTCAAGGGAGGTCACTCCACACTACTATAAATACACTGGAGCATCCACATATAACTCATACTCTGATTCTACACAAAAAACCTACTCAAAACCCGTGCTAACTTAAACATCGGAATCTTTTGCAGGTACCACCCCCTCCGGTGATCAAGGATCAGCAATATCTCAAGGTTCAGCAAGTCAGACACGACAGCTCCGACCACAACAGCAAATCTCCTCCGAGATCGACCTTCAATTTCAGGTAACTCTCAGAGCACTATCCCTCCCCACAACATCAACAGCAGCTCCACTGCTATCTCGGCCAAATACCATTGGTACCACCGCCACCACAATGACAATAATAGAATTAACAAGAAGCAGTGCAACAATCATACGCACTAGCCATTGAAACCAGTACAACTACCAAGCCCATCACATTATCACTAACATCACCAACAATAACAACAATAAATAATTATAGGACTACGTACCAACAACGACCCTACCACCAACACCATTAATAAAATTCAAATTGTTGAATTATAATTACTTATATTGATTTGCTTCATAGGTGATTCAGACGAAAGGTGAGATGTGTGTGGAATTAATTAAAGAGGTGTTCTTTTGGGAGGGGGAGGGTTGTAACTAAAAAGAGAGGTGCAATTTTGTAAAATTATATTTGAAGTAACAGTTTCAGTCAACAATATTTAAATTGTTTATAAACATATTAGGAATGATTTTGATATAAAATGTTTTAAGAATTATTTTGATTATAAATACCAAATTAGAATATGCTATTAAAGCCAACTAGCTTGCAAGATGTTACTTGGAAGATTTGTATATGTGTGGTGAGTAGTATGAAGAGAAATAAGGAAGACTATTATAAGAAAATGTGGCCTAGCCTACTTGTTTACTCCTGATCTTACTGGCCTGACGTATTTAATAAATAAAAATTTGTATAAATACTAAAAATAGTAAAGTATCGTTTTTATTTTTAATGTTTGGAGTAAGTTCTAAAGTTGTCCCTAAAATTGTTTCTAATGTTTAAATCGTCATATTTAAGTTTCTAATATTTTAAAATTGACTTAATATTGTCTTGTCATTAGGGATCTGTTAACAGTATTGACGGCAGGACAAAATTGAGACAATTTTAAAACGTTAGGGATTTAAATAGGATGAAAACGTTGGAGACAAAAACGATATGTATAAATAAATTTTAATTTTATCCTTCAATAATATCAATTTTTTACGGTACATAGTTATTCAATTATTTTTTAATCATATCTAAATAAATTACACTTAATCACATTACTTAATTTATTCTTTAATAATATTTTCTTCAATAATTTTAATTTTTTTACGACAAATAATTAATTGATTTATTTTTTAATTTTGCTCTTAATCAACAATAAATTCACTTAGAAATAAATAATGTGATTAAGAATAAAATTAAAAATATAATTAAATAATTATCTACCGTAAAAATTTGATATTATTAAAGAATAAAATTAAAAAAAAAGTTTAACTAAATTAAACATTAAAAAATTTCGATACATTAAAGACAAAAGGTAAAAATTTATACTTTATTATATATGTATCATTTTTTTTCACAAGTTTATGTACTAGTCATTCTACAAACATTTCATCATGAGTAAAAATCTCTAAGAGTAAAATTATAAAAAAATAAATTTATTTAAAATGAAAGTAATGTGACTAAGTGTAATTTACTTAGATGTGATTAAAAAAATAATTGAATAACTATGTACCGGAAAAAATTGATATTATTGAAGAATAAAATTAAAATTTATTTCTATGTATCATTTTTGTTCTCAACGTTTTTGTCCTACTTAAATCCCTAACGTTTTAAAATCGTCTCAATTTTGTCCTGCCGTCAGTTCTGTCAACAGATCCCTAACGGTAGGATAACTTTAAATCAATTTTGAAACATTTGTAACTTAAATAAAACAATTTAAACGTTAAAAAAAATTTTAAAACTTACCCCAAACATTGAAGATAAAAACAATACTTTACTCATACTAAAAATTAATATATTTTATTTTTATATAAATATATATGTTATTTAATTTATTTTTAATATATATTTTATATTTTAATATATATTCTACACTAATACACAAACAAATAACTGATTTATGGATGAGCGATTATTTTTAATATATATCTAATATGATTGTTAATAAATAAGTTTCATCTGACTATTTTTAAATTAGCTATAAATACCGAATCACTAAACTTACTTGAATATTGGAGTTCATACATTATATTTTTTTATTGTCCAACGAGATATCTCATTCATCTAATAAGATAAATTTAAGTTTTTATAAAAAAGTTATTTACTTAGAGAGGTCAAACTTAAGTTCTTTACAAAGTTTGTGAAGCTAGGTAAACTCGTTTGATAGATTATGTATATATTGTTAAAAATTATATGACTAATTTATTAAGATTCGAATAAAAATGTATAGAATTTATCATTACATTTATCTCTTATCTTTTAATCACCATAACAAACAAGTCATTTGCACCTATATTATTAAATAAGTATATTTATAAAAATTGTGACATAATAATATAATTTTTTCTTTTACTAAAGATAAGAAAACTCAAACATGCTGTTATCTCTCAAATGAGTATAGAAAAATTATGCCATTTGATGAGTTATAACTCATTGGCAATATAATAATATAATTAACATATAATGATATAATAATTTATATAATATTTTATCTTGATGATAACTTTATGCATAATTTTAGGCCCGAGTATTTTTAAGAGTTTGACCATGTTTTTCTCTACATAAAATTAAAGCTAAGCACAAGCTTAATAGCCTGCTAAGAAATTTTGTTAGATTTTTAAACCAGCTTCATTTATACTATACTAGGCCAAACTTTTTCAATCAAGAAGAAAAGCAAGATACACACAAAATGTATATATATATATATATATATAATTTTAACAATATTTCATAATTACTTACGAACTCTACTAGGGAGACAATCAAAAATCTTGATAATGTGTAGACTGGATTTTAAATTTAGCCCAATACAAAGAAAAAAAAACCTAAACAGTTATTTCAAAAAATTAACCATTCCAACCCTAATTTACCAATAGAATTTATCCAAACACCCTCTTTCCCATGTATCCTCATCAATCATCCGGCCAACCTCTCCGGCGTTAGAAGCTCTGATCCTCACCGGCCATCAAACAACCATCCACGTAGTTATTAAAATAATCATCCGACTACCTAGTAAAATGATCATCCAGCATTTGTTAATGGTATATACTTAAATTGAATCAAACAAAATAACCATCCAATTAAAAATTAAAATAACCATCTACATACCTAATGAATTGAACACCCAGCATCTAAATTCGTTCGTTGATGTATATACCTTGAAGACGTAAGGGAAGCGAAATCTAAGAAAGTCAAGTTGGCCGTGCAAGACAGGGCATTTTTTAAGTGGGCTACGTTTGCATGTACAAAAACGGAAACATCATGGACTAAACTAATTGCTTGCACAATTATTGTTGTGCTATCCTACGTTGATCTTGGACTTATACCTATATAGATGGAGGCGACGTTGTTGAAGGCAGCGACGGCCATGGCGGTCTTGGGCTGCGCGACGGACGCAACATGCACAAAGGGAGTGTCTCTATTTACGATCTTGTGAGGCGTGATGGACGTATGAAAACAACACACTTGTGTGTCCCCTATACGTCGCAAATGATGACGTTGAGAGGGAGAAACCGCTGACGCGGGGAGGGGGCCGTACGACTGACGCAATGCGGGACTACAGGAACAACGCAAGCTGCGCAACGGTACTGCTGGACGTTCGTGGTGCGCACGTCGGCGTGAGCTATGGGCGGCACCAGTGAGAAAGGAAGAGACTGTGCGAAAAGGTAGTCACATCAGATGGGAAAAAGGGGGCCGTTGTTGGAGTTTACGTAACTGTTACAAATCCTTATTTATTTTGAATTTTAAATTGGTAATTATTAAAAACTAATTATTTATTTATCATTTGATATTAATTTTTATTTTATCTCTATTATACACGTTATACATTAAATTTATTGGCTCTCCATACTTTTTCATTACTAAATCATTATAAATACAGAGATAAATCATTCTAGTATATTTATACTAAAGTAGCTATAATATTTTAAAAAATATTACTAAAATTAAAATAATATCTTATTAGTTAGTATACTTTTAAAAAATATTATTAAAATGTAAAAAAAATGTGACTTCAACATTTTAGCTTTAATAATAGCCATTATAAACATAAACATAGATATACTGGAATCCACATATTTCTATTATGTTTATTGTTATAGGATAATATTAGAGAAATAAAAAATAATCAGAACTTTTTTTATTTAACATTCATTAATAATTACAATAATTAATAAATGTTAAAATAAGAAAATTTTAGCTGATTTTAGTTCATAATTCTTTGTTACCAAATATTTTCCATTGTTATATATATAAACACACCAGATAAACCACAAAAGCATCTAATTACCCCAACCATTTCTAACTACCGGGGTCTGATATTATAAACGATACAATAGAAGAGCAAGATCAAGAATTAGCTCAATAGAGCTAGTAACAGATTTTCTATAATTAGTTACCCTAACTGATAGGTAGTTATATCTGTTATGTTCACTGTTATATATAGTCTAACTACTCTATCAGCTTGTATTCTATTCCCTTCTTTCATTCTCTCTACTCTGAAGTCTATCTTTTCCCTACTTCAATTTTCTTGAGTTCTCTCATCACTGCTCATTAGAAACCTTCACAGATATACTACCAATACGCTAAACAAAGCTGAACGTTTCTTTCTTCATCATGTCGTTGCCAAATAATAATAAGTTATAATGATGGTCAAGTGTCCTAATTATCTCACAAAAAGAAGTAATTAATAATAACAATAACAATAACAAGCACACAAGCTCTGAGTTGCATGAACTTCTATATATGAAGGTTAAATAGAGCCAAGAGAACCCACTAAACCTTAACAAGCCAAAAAGAAAATTGAAGGAAGGAAGGAAGGGAAGGCGTTTCCAGCTAATATACAAATACATTACCAAATGCGCTCGTTCAGTT
The DNA here is from genome assembly GCF_000816755.2 of Arachis ipaensis. Lineage (NCBI taxonomy): Eukaryota > Viridiplantae > Streptophyta > Magnoliopsida > Fabales > Fabaceae > Arachis > Arachis ipaensis. Next base: position 125,910,585 of record NC_029790.2, read on the forward strand.
CTCGTTGATGCTTATCATTTTTCACAATACTCATCGTCACTTCCTTCATTAGGTATATATATATCACAAAGAATAAAAGTATGCACAATTTCTTGTAGTAGTAGTAGTAGTAGTTCGTCACTGCCACAAAGGCTGAATACAAAGCATGAGGTGGAGGATCAGGTCTTATTGGAACCTGAAGGTGGAGGTTGTTGGTGCTGAAGCTGCTGGTACATGGCAGCAATCCTACTGTACGCATCCATGCTCATGGGCTGCAACCAATTTAACACTTTTGTTAATTATTATAATTAAATATGTGAAAGTAAAGAGCGTGTACACCAAAATCAGTTATCAGTATAAAATATATGCTAAAATACAAATACACATTGAAAATAAATTAAATTACACATATATTTATACATAAAAATATTAGTGGCTGATTTTAGTGATTAATTTTAGTTAAAAATAGCATTTTTGAAAAGAAAAATATCTTTATTCCTATCGCATCAGGAAGCCAATGATGTCAATCTTGATATCACATTAGACACATGCAACAATAATTAATTAATTATATCTGTGTATATCAATTGGGTCTGTTGCTTAAAAAAAATATTTATTTTTTTATTAAAAATATAATTATTTATGTGTTTTTTTTATTAGTTTAATTTTTTTGATAAAAATTAATTTTTTAGTCATCATATTAAAATTATTATGAAAAAAATCTAAAATTTGATTTTTGTTAACAAAGAAAATAATACAAATCAAATATAAAGAGAAAGAAAATTTATATAAAATTTAAAGAAACTCAAAAAGATATCCTTGTATAATAATCATAATATAATAAAAAATATACCTTTAATTTTAACAACACTTACATAATTACTATAACTATCATAATATAGTGATACTAAAATTTATCATTTAGGTATCATCTTTTATTAATTTAAATTTTTAGGAAGAATAGATTTATGTCATCTTCCAAGATAACTAGATAAGTTAGTTATAGATACGAATAACTTTGAAAAAATGTCATCGAATGTCGGTATCAATAATGTATCTGATACTAGCTAGCTAGTTATATCAACTTAACAGAATATATGTACTCTTATTCTATGAGTTGCAATGAGAAAACCCCCTTAATAGTAGTAGTCTATATGTGATTCCTTTCAAAAGAGTGAAAAGGTGTATGTTTTCTAACTTTAGTGTCGAGTTGTTTGGGATTTGAAATCAAGGAAAGCTACTTCTAACTCTAGGGATCAATAATTGTCTTAACTACTTTAGTGAGTGAAACTGATTTGTTTTAGGTTTAATAGGATTTAAGAGTATTTTCTAGCTCTAGTAAGTCTTCTGGGGTTGAGATCACTTAAAATATTCTCCACCAAAAAGGCAAATTAAAAGATTTGCCTTTGAAATAAAAGTTCACCACAAAAATTGATGGTACAATTTTTAAAATATAAACGTTTTATGTATTATTTATTTGTATATATATCTTTTTATATTTTTTATATAAAAAATAATTGATAAAAATGAAAAAATAAAAATTCTATACATAAAAAATGATACAAATATTATTTATTTTTATAAAATTTACAAATTAAAACTGCTGATGTTAAAAAATTTTATTCCACAGAGAAATAATTTTTGTAACATTTTGTGTGCATTTTTTTGTTTATATTTTTATTATATAAAAGCAAATTTGTTATATTCTTTTATTTTTCATACTAAAATATAAAAGATTTAAAAATAAATATATAAAAATACTCATGTAACTTTTTTTTATACGCAAGAATGCTAGAAAAATGGTCCTTAATTAATTAACTTTGTCGCTGTCCTAAAATCTCAAAACAGAATAGTAATAACGCCATGAATTTGATTTGACTTGTATGCATAACTTTATCACTAGTGTCTCTCAAGTTTCAGTGTCCAGTCAGTTCGCAAACAGCAATGAACCACCATGTTATTTTCAATCATTATTCGAATTTTGAACTTTCTACCCTTATCCCCGAAATAAGTCCTAAATTTGACTACTATAGCAAAAATCAGAGTTGATTATTCTAATAGAAGCATAGGCCAAATAATGAAAAAACACACACATACACATATGATGTTATCATCATTAATTAGTTATCATGCATATCACATTTTTTTTAACAAAATTAACTAACAAATTTAAAAATACTCTAAAAATAGAAGCATATCTAATAAGAAATTAACTAACAAATACTCTAAAAATACTTATCATAATACCAAATATAAGAAGTTTGTATTAAGATAATTTAATAATTTTGTTAATAATTATGTACAGCTAAAAAAATTAACTAAAAGAAAAAGAGTAAATCTTAACTAATGTTCTAAGCAAAGTCCTTTTGATAATAAACATTACTCTATTTTTAATAAAATTACGGATAAAAATTAAGGATTAGAAATATAATTATCCGTGTGTCTTTTTTTGTCGGTTCAAGATTTTGAAAAAAGTAATTTTACAATATAATATCAAAGTTTTTATCATAAAAAAAATTTAGAGTTCGATTTTATTATTCTTATGTGTACACTAAAATTAACCATTAAAATCAATCATAAATATAAAGTACATATTAAAATATAAATATATATTATAAAAAAATTAAACTATACATGTATTTATACACAAATATATTAATGACTAATTTTAATAACTAATTTTAATGTACGAATATATTTTTAAAAGAAAACTTATACGAAAATATCTAAAAATTTAAAAGAGACTTTTATATGAAATGACTTGTTAGAATATAACAATTTATGTGATTCATTCCATCAATTTAAACTTCAAGAGAAATAATTTTACACAATAAGTATAAAATAATTTTGGAGCATTTGCTCACCTGTGATGGACATCCGAAAAATGAGGATAAATGGTCAGGCATGGCGGAGGGTGTAGGTCCTTGAAGTCGGTCGGCAGCTCCAGTTGCGGCGGCAGCAGTGGCGGTAGCAGCAGCATCCCAAGAAGGCATAGGCATGAAGGGAGAAGGGTGGAGGACTGGAGGGATTCCAGGAGGGATATTAGTGCGACTAAGGGTGTTCATATCCATGCCCATGCCCATCCCCGCCATGCCCATGCCCATCCCCATCCCCATTCCCATGCCCATGGGAGCCATCATTGACATTTGAAGCTGTTGTTGCATGGTCATGGGAAGCATCATGGATGACATGTTGATCCTGTTCACCATCTGCACTTGTGCTTGCAACTGTTTAAGATATTCTATCACTTCATCCAACATTGAAGCTTTGTCCGTCTGTTACAAAATAGTATCAAGTATTCCAATAAAGCTAATTTTGTCGTGTTTTCATGTCTAATCATAATTAAATAGGTCAATTATATGCACATATATACATACACATGAAGAAATTCCATATAGTAATTATTGCATATAAAAAGTTTTAGAATGTGTGCTACTTGCAACTTGCTAGTTGATATTACGTCTTTTGACTTGTTGATAATTGATTTATTGATGATATATGTTCGATTAAATAAGTAGCATCGAAATAGGTTTATGAGTTTGAATCTTTTTAAGTAATATTACTGTAGAAAAATTGTTTGTTTAAATTTAACTAGCTTAACGAGTATAGTTAGGAAATTAATTTTTTATATTTTCTTATATATATATATATGTCTGTGTATGGATGTGTACGTACTTTTGCTAATGCTACTATTGCCATAATTGTATTCACATTCTAGAAATTATAATATCTTTCAGTTTGGTGGTTTAATTCATGGATGAGCTGTATCGAATCTGCAGGAGGCAGCTGTTGAAATGTTGACTTGAAAACTGAAGTCTTTTTCCTTTTACATGCTTCTTTTGGAGTTCTTATCCAGATTGTGAATATCACTTTCTTGAATATAATTTTTTATTTATATCCAAATGATTTGGAATTTTGGCAATTAATTTTGCTGCCTGATGAGTTGAGGCATTAAATAACATAAGGCCCTACCATCACTGGAAAGGTTTTTCTCTTGGAGCAGTTGTGTGTCTCCTCACTAAACAGGCTTGTGATATGAGAAATAAAAGTGTCACAATAATTGTGTAAACTTGTGTGGATACAGATACATATGGTTGCAAGCACACACTCTGGAATTCCTATAGCCATATATATATATATATGATTGGAAAATGCTCCTTAAGCTTCAATTATTCCTTTATGAAGGATCATTTTCAAAAATAGAACTTGAGTTGTATTGGCAGACAAAAGTTTTGGTAAATTCTTACTTATAACCCAATGAGTTATAGTTCAAATGGCATAATCTTTTCATATTTATCTAAGAGATAGTGGATTCAATCTCCCTATTTTTGATAAAAAAAAAATTCTCACATATAGAATAAATATATACATAAAATACAAAATACAGAATGCGAATATATTTGATAGTAAAATCATATTTTATTTAAAAAAATGATAAAACTTACTTGATTTATTATTAATTTTTATTCTCTCTATACTTTTTACACAGTTTTATTTGGCTAAATTTTTTTGATATAAAGAGAATTAGTGTATAATGCATAGTTATTAAAAATATTGGTGTTTTTTTTAATATAGAGTTTATTTTTTAAAAATTATTATTGAACAAATCAGACGATTAAATTTGTTGAGAAAACAAAATCTGAGGATCTAATTTAAATAAAGTATACAAATCTAAAAGTCATCTGATGGTCTAATTTATATTTTTTATATTCAAATTAAACACACCATACTTCAACAATTTTGTAAAATATTATATTCTTTTCAATATAAAAATAAAAAGTGATTTTATTTTGTACGAGTGAATACCAAAAATTTTAGCGAATACAGCTTGGATATCAGTTATATTTATGATTTCATCAGCATTTTTTTTTTGGTGACTATGATTTCATCAGCATGATGGAATGATATACCATTATTATTTGTTTTATTTTTGTCAGAAATGATCAGAGATATTTTACGGACCACGTATATCTCATCACATATGAATATAAGCCCCATAAGGTTGAAAAGTCAAAGTAAAGAATAATGGCATTTAAGTATTTAACTTAATAAGTTTTGTTTTAAAAAAAGAAAAGAAATGATTTGAAAATCATTTTATCGTTACTGGAAGGTCCAAAGAACTCGATAACAAATACATCAACTCAGAGAGACCCTATCTGAACTGGGTTTTGTAGGGTGGAATTTCATGGGACCGCTCTATGAACTACAGTAAAATAAATGAAAAAAAAATTGGAAAAAATTCTGTTATATCAAGTGCCACTTGCATTGCCATGCATATCTTTAAAATCTTTTAACTAAAAAAGTAATATCTTATATTCTTAAAAAACAAATGTTCTAAAAAACCCTTATGTCATAATACTATATATAGTTTAACGACTATGTTAAGATACACTTAATTATTAAAATCAATCATGAGTATAAAATAAAAAATATATTAATAATTAATTTTAATATATAAATAATATTTTTGATAATTTAATTATTTATTGGTATTATTGGAACCATTAAATAGATACTAAAGAACTGGCTCACAAATTATTAGGTCAGCAAGAAAAGCCACTAGCTATAGTTGCAACTACTGTTGTATATGACATACCTTGCTAGAATTTGGGACCAGCTTTTGCAATGTCTTCATCCTTTGGTTTATCTTATCCCTCCTTTTCTGAAAAGCAGATACACAAGGAACCAATGAACATTAAAATCTTGATTTTGTTGATAGAAATGGCATCGTAGACAAGTTGTTGCAATAATGTCTTACCCTTTCAGATTGGTTGTGTATAGCTGCGGCTCTACTCCTTTTAGTGGACACAGAAGATTTTCCAGTTTCTTTCTTCTTCTCCTCCTCATTATAATATTAAAATTTTTATGATTCAAAAATTTAGAATTTAATTCTTATTAAACTAAAAATAATAATTTTAATGCAACACTAATAAAAAAAAAAGAGAGAAAGAGTAATTAGTTTTTCTTTTCAAGTTAAAACTACAAGATTTTAATCAACTCCTTGCAAGGATTAAGCTCATTTTAACTTTTGTGTATAGCTTAATAAATTCAATTTGTATTGATTTATATGCTATAAAATAAGTGAAAATGATAATTATTATAAATAATGGGACATATTAATGTTAATTTTTACAAGTGAAAGGCGTACGTACCATTGATCTACTGTGGCAAACGGAATCATGGTCGTCAATGGTGTTGGTCTTGGTGCACTGCTTTGCAGAGCTTGTATTTTCCGGCGACCCCATCGACGTCGAGGTAGTGAAACCCACTCCGAACTCCCTCTCGCACGTGTCAAGTGTCACGTGCCGGCTTTCCCTCCCAAAGGTGGCGCTGCCACTCACACTCTGATCCCTGCTACTCATCTCATGTGCCGACACCGTCGGTGCCGGGACACGTCTCACCATGGCGGCGCGTTTTTCAAGGGCGCCTCCATCTTTGGCATCACCGGCGCCCATACGTGTGGTGCGACCCGCCATGCACGCTCCAAGCCCTCCGGAGATGGAGTCCATAACTTGAGGCGTTCTTTGCTCCTCTACCCGGTTTGAGCACGGTACCAGCGCGTCCATGGTCACCGTGTTTGAAGTTCCCGGAGAAATAACGGTGGCCGGGACACGGTGGGGATCAACCCATGGGACTAACAGATTTTCATAGACACCGCCGAAACCGTGGACGGCTGTTGATTTGGCGTTTTGGGGTGTGGTAGTTGCTTGGTTGACTATGGATTCCAATGTGCCACTTGCACGAGGCTTTTCCCATGTGTACTTATTGGCGGTTGTTGTAACCGCCGAGGACTTGGTCGGCACTCGCGGGAACCCTAAGCCATGCATTGATAGCTGTCCATTTTCCCATGTTAGTTCTGCGACTTCATAGTCTAACCTGTGCGATTAAAAATCATTAGATAACAATTTAGTCAAAACAGTTATTTTTATTGATGCTATTTATGAAGAAAAAGTAATTGGTTTTATGTGTATGTATGTGTGTATTAGTGAAAGAAAAGGAAGATACATGGGAACGTCAGGGATGGTTGAGTTGGAGTTGGAACGTAGAGAGGGTCTTGGGGGCGGTGGATTGGTATCCTCCACCTCCCAGCTGGGAACACACTGGCTCATCTCTTGAAGAAAGAATAAGAATTGATGAACACAACTGTGTGTGCTTTCTCTTACATGATGGAGGGGGAATAGTAAGTAGTATGTAGTGGTGGGTGTGGGAGAAAGAAAGAAGGAAAATATTGATTGGTAAATGATGGGATACGATGTGATATAGTGGCGAGTAAGTGAGCCCCCCTTAGATTATTAATAATAAGGGAAGGGAATGAATATAATGCAGTTTGTGGATTTTATTTCACAATGGGAAAAGAGTGAATCTAGTCCATATGTATTGGAGTGAGAAGGGGCGCTAAATTTTCTAGGCATAGTCACTTTTGTTTTGTCGTTTCAATGATTCACAATTTGTCCGATCCCTTGCACTGTCAGAGACTCGTATATAAGGATATACTACTCTATCGTATGCCAAATTTATTTGATTACATAATATTTAAAGTTACTTTCTTTAATTAACAACTCTTTTATTATTCAATAATAATAAATAAATAACACACAATTAAAAATATTTTAGTTAAATGTAGATTTTTGCTAAAATTTTGTCAAAAAATTTGGCAAATAATTATGATTTTCTATAGATTCTGTTAAAAAATTTAAATCAACAAGATATGTTTTGTAGATAATATATAATACTTGCCACATTTTTTTAAATTCAAAAACAACTTACCAAAACAACAACAAAGCCTAATGATCTTATTAGGTAATATCGATCATATGAATTAAACAATATCATTAAATTCTATTATATATTATGTCTACAGTAAAATTATTTACTCATAGATCAAATTCAAAGACAATTTACTGTAGATTTTTCCAAAAATATCCCAAAAAAATGGCATGTACTTTTGTAGAAGACGGGAAAATTTTTTGCATGTACAAAATTTGCAACAAAATTTACAAATACACTTCGTAACAAATTCCTCATATTATATATTCAAAGATAAAGTTGCAAGTCCTCTTTGCAACAAAAATTGTCGTTAAACATTGTAACAAGATTCACAAGTAACAAATTCGTAGTAAATTTTGCAAATAAAATGTAACACATTCGTAGTAGAATCTATGAAACAAAATTTGCAACTATTTTAGGGACAAAAGAGTCTTAACTATTTGCCTGGTTGATATTTCTTCCCTCACAAGGAAACTTTTCTTGGTGTCTATTCGTTGAAGCTGTAGATGCTTTTTTTCTCTTCAAAATAGATACCTAGTTTGCTTCTTTTGAACATGAAATCATGAAGCATGTTATGGTTGGAATAGATGTTTCTAAATCACTCTCACAACTTCCATGCAACGTTTGACTTACTTTCAGTCCAATTCAGATGCAGTCCATTACAATTCTAAATAATGTTTTTAGCTTTCTTACAAGTCAAACAGAACATGATTCAGAGCACTAAAACTCAAGCTATATGATCCAAACATGAAAGCATAGTAAATTGTACAATTTTGAAGATATTTCCACCAAAACTCAAATTGAAGTCCAAACTCAGTTGTCATGTAATAAATAACATATAGTTAAGCATAACAAAGGATTAGGAAACTAATTATGAAGGATATTGCTGGTATATAATTTCAATACACGCTTGACTTATTCCTATAAAGCCTAAAATACTGTTAAATACTTATTACTCACCCAGTTAGTGTTTGTTTGGGCGGTATTTTTAAAAAAGATTTTTTTAAATGATATTTTTTAAAAAATATTTTACAAAAGTAAAAGTAATTTTATGTTTGGATATCTTATGTAAGAAGATTTTTGTATATGTTAATTAAGTTTGGGTAAAATAAGATAAAAGTATTTTTATTTATTTATTATGTGAAAAAAATCTTTTTTTTAAATGAAAAAAGATCTTTTAAAAAAATATGTAAGTTATAATTTCTCAAAAAATATATTTTTTATTTTTCTTGTACTTTTATTTTTACTATTAAAAATTTGTCAAACACACTAAAAAATAAAAAAATATAATTTTTGTTGAAAAAAATTACTTTTTTATAAAAAATAATGACATGTAATACCTAATATATAGATATTTGCTTAAAAAATAAGACTAAGATTATTCTCATAGTAGAACATAAATTTGTAGGATCGTAATATGAAATTGTGATAGATCATTTTCTATGACTCTCGGAAATTTGTCATATTTAAGGTTTTTTCTGTTGCAAAATTTATCAGTAATTAGTGATAAATAAAAAAATTTACTGATAATAACTATTTATTACTATTTGAAATTTTCAGTTGGTAAATCTATCGGTATCAAATGAATTTCTTTTAGTATCTTTGCTTTTCAGGTTAGCATCTTCACATATAGAGAGTATCTATAAAAATTCTAATACTTAAATCCATTAGAGGTATGTTTAAAATTCTTATACTTAAAAAAAATATAAATGATAATTTCTTAAAAAAGATGTTTTTTTTAAATTTTTAGTGCTTTTACTTTTACTATTAAAAATTTGTCAAATATACTAAAAAAAAAATTTATTAATTTAATGACACCTAAATAAAGACTTAGGGCTTGTTTGTTTGGGTGAGCTTTTATGAAAAGATCTTTTTTTGAGTTATTTTTTTTTAAAAGATCTTATAGAGAAGTAAAAGTAATTTTATGTTTGGATATCTCATGTAAAAAGGTCTTTTTATCAATCAATTATGTTTGGGTATAACAATATAAAAGTATTTTTTTGTTTATTTATTACATGAAAAACATATTTTTTTAAGGAAAAAAGATCTTTTAAAAAAAGATGTAAATTACAACTTTTCAAAAAATATCTTTTTTTTATTTTACTAATGTTTTTACTTTTACTACTAGAAATTTACTAAATATGTTAAAAGATAAAAAAGATCTTTTTTCATTGAAAAAAGATCTTTTTTTTAACTAAATAACGGGGCCAAAACATCCACTTAGTACACAAAAGAAGAATATGGTCATTCGGAGGACTTATTCACTTTCTCTGCACTAATTGAGATGTTGGAATTTGAAATAATTTTATATAATATATGTAAATCAATGGCCAACAACTTGGTTGGTTGAGTGTTTCCCATTTTATGGATAAACAATTGTCTTAAAAGCAAATGTTTGTCAAGTCCTATTAATAACACTATTTGACAAATCTACCAAATCTTTCAAGTAAAAAGGTGATGAGCAGAAAGAATATCATTTCTACCAAGGATAATTTTATCAAACATTATTTACTATGTAATTTTTCTTTAGAATATCGATTTGGATTAAAAGAAGGAAAACAAAATTCTAGAACAAAATATATCAATTAAAGGAAAGTTACCAAGTACCAGAATATGCCAAGAGGCTAGTTTGGTTTAGATCTTAGATTAGTTAATTTAACATTTCCACTTCAATTGAAATTAGAGATCAATGGAAACATTCAATTTGTTGCAAATCAATCCTTCCTTTGTTAGATCATGTTAATTTCTTAAGAATGTTCACATAAGAGTTATTTTATTTAAATTAGAGATAAATGTGTACTA
>NC_029790.2:125921427-125939625 GCF_000816755.2 Arachis ipaensis
TTTCTTGTTTTTCTTGTTGGCGTCAAAGAAGAAGGTATACCAAAAGGTACCATAGAGATCATTTCTCTTCAAACAAGTAGAATGTTTAAGAACAAGTTCTAATTTAAAAATTCCACACAGTAACAATAATTGTCTATAAATCTTGAATATCATGACATGTGCCTTAGAGCAAGCACTTACACAAATGTGCCCATTCATATATGAACACTACAGAATGCCTATCATAGGCCAATTCACAACTAGCTCTTAGACTTAGAAAATTGTAGATACTGGAAGCCAAAGAGCAAAATTAAATCACTGTTAAGACGGTAAGTATTCTGTGAAAGTTCGAGGTTTTTAAACTCTTCAACTTCTATATTTATATATACTAACTACTTATTACACATAATTATAATATCTATTATTTACTAAAGATAAATACAATTAAACTTAATTGATTCTAATTTAACTAATTGATAAGACACTTTACTGAATATAATATCAACATTCTATCTCAAGTTAGAATATTACATCATATACACCAAATTTGTTATAAATATAATTTTTACAAAGACTTCTGAAAGACTTTATAAAAATATCAGTGAATTGATCATTAGAATTAATAAATTGTGACCATTTCTTTAAATATAATTTTTCGCCTTATGAAATGACAATTCACATCTATGTCTGTAGTTTTTTTATGGAATACTGAACTAAAGTTAATATGAAGTGCTGCTTGTTCTAAAAGGAATTGTTTAACAGAAGCCACTAATGCGATGGCACGATGCTCAACCTCTACACTTGATCGGGCAATAACACTTTATTTTTACTTTTTCAACAAAAAAAAAAAATACAATATCCAAAAGTAAATCGTCTATCAATAAAAGTACTTTCATAATCTGCATCACAATATTTAATTACTTGAGTTTTTTTTTTTTTTTTTTTTTTATCTTTGTATAATAGTTTTTGGTATGGAACTTTCTTGATATATTTAACAATTCATATTATAGTATCTCAATTATCAGGATAGGAAAACTGCATAAATTAACTCACTACACTAACTGGATATAAAATATCTGATCTAGTAATAAGGTAGCTAAAACAATTTGATAAGTCTTTGATATTTTCCAGGATTAGAAAAAAGTTTCCCTTGATCAGATAACAATTTGATACTAGGATTCATTAGACTACCAACATGTTTGCAATTCAACAAACCTGTTTCTTCCAATATATCAAGGGCATATTTCCACTCTGAGGTAACACCATCTTTAGATTCAGCAACTTCAATACCAAAGAAGTACTTGAATTTACTTAAACTCTTAGTTTGAAAGTGATGAAATACATATTTCTTTAATATTGTTATTCCCTCCTGATTATTACCATTAATAACTATATCATCTACATAAAAAATCAGATAGATGCATTATCCAAATGAGTTATATTAATAGAATACTTAGTTTTAATGTGTATTTTATATTTCAATATGTATTCTATATTGATAATTAATTTTAATAGCTAATTTTGATACATACTTAATTAACATAATTATTTTTCCTTTTGGTCAATTGAGCTTAGCTTATTTTGTTTGCCTTACATAACACACATACCAACTCGCACACAACATTACTACTTATTCAATGAAATAAGTAAGTCTGCCATTTGTCCAAGCCTCAGTTGCAAGTGTTTTTTGTTTTTGGTCATACATCTTAACACACACTAGCACACACTCCTTCTCTCTCCATGTCCCTTTAGGTAGCGTTTGTTTTGAGGTACTAAGACAGAGACTGAGAGATTGAGACTCAGTATTGTGTTTATTAGTTTAGAGACTGGTACTAAAATTTCTGTCTCTGTCTCTAAAATTTCAGTATTTCAGTATCTCCAAAAAGTAGGGACACAGGGGACTGAAATTTTTAGAGATGGAGACTGAAACTTTAATAACATTTTATACCTAAAATACTTTTATTTCAATTAATTAATTCCAATTTTACTTTTTGTGCAAATTAAATTAGAGTTTCATTCTTGTTTCAATTTCTGTCTCTCATTTTGCATCAAACAGAATACTGATATTTATTTTAATCCTGTCTCTTAGTCTCTGTCAGTCTCTATCTCTCCACCAAACGCTACTTAATAACTACTTTGTAGACGTAGTTAAGATTAGAATCCTATGTACTCTCTAGCAAGACATACATAAATGTCACTAGACCAAGTCTTAGAGTGCTCATTTAAGATCATGTGTGTCTCATTTACTAATACAATATCTTAGCTATATATATTGTTTAAATACCAATATTATGAGCATTAATTAAAATTTAACTAACCCAATGCCAAAAGAAAAAAAATTAAATTAAATTAAAGTGAGTTACAAGTGTTTACAAATGAATAGTACTGCGACATATCAAGCATGGTCCCTGCAAGCCAAACCATTATAGAGCAGACAGTAGAAACATAAATAGATAAAGTTTATGTCCTTTCAGTTTTAGAATGTTTACATATTTATGAGAGAATAGAACTCATACAGTTTTGTTAATTATTAGCTTAAAGCTCTTCTTATTTTTATCAGTTTAGGTAGAGGAGTTTTATTTCAGCAAGCATTTTAGTAGGGGTGCACAGACCCGGCCCGGCCCGAAGGCCCGGCCCGGTCCCGAACACTTTTGGGGCTAATTTGGTGTGATTTCATCGGGTTTAGGGTCGGGTAAGGGTCTCAAAAATAGACCCGGTCATTATTTCGGGTCGGGTCCGGGTCATATCTCGGGTCACCCGAAGTCGGCCCGATGACCCGGTCATCATACACAATTAATATTTTGTGTTATTAGTGATGGATCATGACTATTCTTATGTGGAATTTAAGTATTGTAAATCTTAATATTTTGTGTTATTAGTCATTATAAAACTATAAGTTAATGTTTTATGTTTATAATGCATAAGACTTTAGACTAATGCATAATATTGTGTTATTTGTATTGATTTAAATATTTGGTATTATTAGACAATATTAGTATTGATTGTGGTTATACTTTAGTATTGATTGTGGTTATGCTCTAATTTTGAAGAAGGGTTGGTTCTTGTTATATTTTTCTAAGTGAATTTTACCATGTTAAATAATGGTTGGAGTCTTGGAAATTTGGATATTTTTACATGCTAGCTTACAAGAAGGTATCAACGTAATGTAATGTTAACGGCCCGGTTTTCACCCGGTTTTCATCCGGTTTTTACCCGGTATAATTGTGGCCCGAAAGTGTATTGGTTTCATCGGGTCTAGGGCCGGGTTCGGGTCTAATAAATAGACCCAGTGTATATTTCGGGTCGGGTCTGGATCACATCAAATCCGGCTTCACCCGGCCCATGTGCACCCCTACATTTTAGTATCAAATAAAGTAAACATCTTATCCTGATGTTGATGAGTTTAGGGAGAAAGAGTAATTAGAATAATAATTTTTGTTTTTTAAGTTATGTTAAGTACACAAACAAACGGAATGATGAGCAATTACTGATGATTATTCAAAAATGACAAAATAAGATAACCAATGATCTAGTTCTGTTTAATTTATTAATTACTTTACGACTTTATTAAAGTGTGATTTAAACAGATGATACATACACAGACATCCTTAAATAAAATTGGATTAATATTTATTACTAGATGAATGATATTTTGTCTACTTTTATGCACAGCTTTTTTTTTTATCCGACAAAGTAGAAAAAGACAAACTTCACATGTATTTCCTCTTCTTAATTATTATGGTTTAGGGTCATATATATACACTGATACACAAAAGTAAACAAAACATCATTTCTCTATCTTATGTTTCTTTTGGCAAAGAAAAGCATCCCAGGAAAGAAATAGAGCGGGAAGAAGTAAAAATAAAAAAGGATTTTGATTGGAAATTTAATTTTCATAAGCCTGTTTGGTTGAAAAGAAATCAAAAGAAAAGAAAGTACAAAATATATTTATCTACTTTCTAAATCTACTTTTTAATCTTTATATTTATCTATATATCCTCTAAAACGCGGCCGCAATATCTCTCCACATTTCTGTCTCTTTTTCCTGCACAGTATCCACACAATATAACTTAATGATTAATTAACCCGAACAACTCCAACCACAAATTGCACTACTTAAGTAGTAAGCACCAATAAATAATACCCTTCCAAGTAAATCCCTGGTTCTGGAAAGGGCAAAACTGTCAAATAATTCTTGTAAAAGACCTTCAACCCCCCTCCCCACCCCTTTAATTCCCTCTCATTCATACGGAAACATATTATATTATATAATAGTAAAACAATAATAAAATGAGTTCTGTTAGAAAGCTAATGGAATACCTATACTGTTATACAATAAGAAAACTTTCACATGTGTCAGGTAATTTTATTGGTATATTGCTATGCCATAATGCAGAGCCGCTGAGATATATATTAAAAAATTATAAGGATGGAGATGAATTGATAGAGTTATGCAGTAGAGTAAGGAGATAGAGGGTGTTGGCTGGTCTTCTAACAGGTTGAAGGGGGAACCAAATTAGAGTTGGTAAAAATTACATGGTGGGCAGTTAAATGCATTTTTTTGTCTTTTTGTGAAGCCATTGTTTGGAACCAAGCCGCAGGAGTGTTATGGAGCCGATGCAAAGATTGGGTCAATGAATAACACTGTATAACAGCAAGAATGTGAGATGGACCATTAAATATATATGGCAACAATAATATAATGTGACTATTTTAACAAATAAAATTTATATTCCAGCCAAAAAACAAATAAAATTTACATTAGGATATTTTTTTTATTGCAACAAATAAAATATAAAATAAATAAATTTTATTGAATAATTTTTTAAAAAAAATTATTTATATTTATTAAAATTCAATGATTTATAAAATGTGCTACTTTTAATGTGCACAAGTTATTTTGATTCATTTAGACACTCGTTGCTTGTAATTTGTCTTAATCGAATCAATTGATTATCAACTTAATTTTTTTAAGTATTTAAATTTGGTAGAAATTATACACTCTAAGTTTAACTTATTCAAAAGAATTGTTCATAAGATTAAATGCTAAGTCGATGCTAAAATGAATCGAATTTGAAAACCTTTGTTTACGTTAACAATGACTTGCAAAAACATGTCTGCCACAGGAAGTTAATATGTTTCTTGTTGCTCATAAGTGAGTATTCAAGTCGAAATAAATGTGATGTTAATTGCATAATATTATTGTAAAATTCAATTTATTTGAATTTGTAGAAGTTTATAATTTGATAAGAAACAATATTAGAATAGTTCTTATTCATACCCTAACCCAAAACATAAGTCAGACCCAATAAAGTTAAAAGCGCCAATCAAGAAGAGTGGCCTTATCCACTTATCCACTTATCCGACCTCTTCTAAGAGGTCGGAACAAACTGAAGCAGGCAGTTCATACTTATCTAAGTGAGTAACTGCCTCTGTAAATCTCTCCCCCACTTCTAGAAGGGAGACCTCAACAACCCCTAGATAAAATGGACGGTTATCCACTAATAGTGGATCCACTTCAACGGTGGTTATTGGCACATCACCTATAAATACACTGACACCCTTTAGGTATCTCTAAGTTCCAATACTCTAAAAACATGTTTACCCCCTTGCTAACTTAGGCATCAAAGTATCTTTGCAGGTACTACCCCATTCTTTCACATACATAACTCGGACGGAGGCTCCCAAACGTAAAACAAGTCGGAGGCCACCATTCTTTAGCGCTTGAGCCTTACAAACAAACCCAACCACCATCCAGTTCTAGGTAAGCCCCGGAACAGTTCTCCATCTGATGATGAACATACAGATTTTTATATATTCTTAATTCAAAAATGTTATTTATACATTTACATGAGCTATTATGTATTTTTTTAATATTTTTATATACATATAAAGATCGAATACAAATCAACCTCTCTTATTCGGATTTGGATCTTCTAAATTTTGAATTTTACTTTAGAGAATAAAATATGATCTATCACCATTTATTTCATAGGTGGGACCAAGAAAAAACATAAAAGGAAAAACATCCAATAATAAAAGATTTCACTTTATTTTTGAGAATCCAAATTCTTCTTATTCGATCTCTCTCTTCATCGAACACCAATGGCGGAACCAAGGAGCCTAGCGTAGACCATGGTCTCCCTTCAAAAAAAAACTTTTAATTACATATGTGTGTTAAATTATTAATTATTTGCTTCTAAATTTTTTTAATTTATTAAACAGTTTTAGTACAAATGTATATTGTAATTTTATCGATTATACTAATTTTTTAATGAGTGATTGAATAATTATTATATAAAATATAAGGTAAAGTATCGATTTTTTTCTCAATGTTTGGGGTAAATTCTAAAGTTGTTCCTAACGTTTCAATCGTGTCCTATTTAAGTCCCTAACGTTTTAAAATTGACTCAATATTATTCTGCTGTTAGGGATCCGTTAACAGAATTGACGGCGGGACAAAATTGAGACGATTTTGAAACATTAGTAGAATAGTATTCAATTATTTTTTAATCACATCTAAGTAAATTACACTTAATCATATTATTTTCATTCTAAATAAATTTATTTTTTTTAATTTTACATTTAAATTTATAAGTTAATATAAAAATATAAAAAAATTTATTTGAAATGAAAGTAGTGTGATTAAGTGTAATTTACTTAGATGTGATTAAAAATAATTAAATATTATATACAGTAAAAAATTAAAATTATTAAAAAATAAAATTAAAATTTATTTCTATCTATCGTTTTTGTTCCCAACATTTTCGTTCTATTTAAGTATCTAACGTTTCAAAATCGTCTCAATTTGTCCCGCCGTCAATTCTGTTAATGGATCTGTAACGGCAGAATAATATTGAGACAATTTTGAAACGTTAGGAACTTAAATACGACGATTGCAAACAACTTTAGGACTTACCCTAAACGTTGGAAACAAAAACAATACTTTACTCTAAAATATATTATTTTATTTTTGTCAATTTTTAAAATAAGATTAAGTACTCTTCTTTGTTTTATGTATGCAAATAATATTTTAATTAAAATTGGACAAAAAAATATATTTCATTAAAAGTTATCGAAAATATAATTTATTTTATATTTTTAATGTGTTAAATACATAAAAAAATTTAATATTTTTATTATTATACGAATATAAAGTGCTCTTAGAATAAGTTCATTATAATAAAAAAATTAAAACTAAAAATATTGTAGATTTAATATTAATTATAAGTAGTACCAAAATTTTAACTTTTTGTCATTTACTGCACCCTGGCTCTATGAAGGCGCAGTCCAGTAGCTTCGATCCTCCCCACCTTAGCTATCTATCCAAGCGGCTACTATTTCTGAGTATTTTCGTCTTTTCATCCACCGGTTCAAGGGTTCTTTTGTAATTCTCATGCTTACTATAAGACAAATTATAAACTTGCTACTTAGCCGTACATGGCATAGCAATGTGACAGTAAAGTTGCTTGGCATATGTGAAAGTCTTCCTATACAATAACTATAATGAGCTATTTTTAAAGCCTAATATGAATTAAAAGTAATTATTAACGAGTTAATAGTCAATTTCGTCCTCGAAAGTGTCTTCGATCTCCATTTTCGTCTCCGAAAGTCAAAATTAATCAAAAACGTCCTCGAAAGATACATGTGTTGATCACGTTCATCCTTCCGTCTTCTCGGTTGATGAGATGGCAAACGGCCGCTTACGTGGCCCTTAACTGCCAAGGTGACAGTGAAGCAGGACGACATCGTTTTAGTTGAGTGAGCCAGTAGCGTTGAAACGTCGCCATTTTGTCTTCTGAAGAGGTATTCAAACGTTGCGATGCCTTACCCCTGTCTCATATCAACCATCGCTCTGTCTTTCGCTCCAAAACGTGTCGTCTCCCACAAGGTATGCCCTAATCGTTTGACTGAAGCTCTGCACCACCCCGACAAGGATCGTTAGTGCTGCTAGACGATTACAGTGGAAAGGCTTTGGCCGTTGAATGCAGAGTTGATGTTATACTGGAGCAGCATTGCTAGTAAAAGAAGGCATTGAGACGTTGAGAGGTAAGGATTGAACTCATAATATGATTTCTGACTTATTCTATGATGTGGTGTATTGTTACTGTGGTGGTGTTAATGTTCGTCTGATTTAGGGTTTGGGGTGACGAAGGGTGTATTAGTGTTGTTTTAGTATTTTCGTGTATGAGATTGTGTTACTTTGTATGGCTACGTGATAGTAGTCAGTGATGTTTGAATTTAGTGATGATTCTGTTGCATGTTTTTTTTCGGGTTAAAGGTTGATTGGTACCAACTGGGTGTACTAGGTGGTGATTGATACAGAGTAGTTGTTGCTGGTCATGTTTGTTTATGATGTTTTCGTGTTTGTCATTGTAGATGGAGGGTCCTCCCATGACGTTTGTTTTTCACCATGGTGGGTTGTTTAGGACGGGTGAGGATGGAGACATGGTTTATGAACCTGATAATACAGAGGTATTGATGGGTGTTGAAGGAGACATACTTGATGTGTTTTTTGTAAGGGGTTACTATAAGGAGCTGGGATACATTGAGGCTGGCAATTGTTGGTGGAAAGTTCCTGGAGTTCCGATTGCATCTGGGTTGAAGAAGTTGGTGACAGATGCTGACTTGATTGCAATGTGCAAGGATTTTGTAAGAGGAACCAACATTTGATCAACCTATACTTTGAGGATTGCATCTCACAGCCCTGTGTAGTGGACAACATAGGAGAAGGTGTAGCTCTTCTGGAAGCAGGAAGTAGTAAGAAGAAGAAGTTCAGTTCCCAGGCCAACATGCACCACTCCCAACCTGTGAAGACTCCCACAGTGAAGCGCCCTCAGCCCAAAAAACCAACCTCTGAGCCCACTAAGGCAACCTCACAGCCCAGTAAGCCCAAAGCTCAGCCTAGTAAGCCTAATTCCAGCCCACGAAGCCAGCCTCACAGCCCAGTAAGCCCAATAAGCCTTATTCTCAGCCCACCAAACCAACACATCAGGCCTCAAAGACCACCTCTCAGCCCATAAAGACTCCCTTGCAGTCAACAAAACTCCACCCTCAACAAACCAAAACCAACAATCAGGGGAAGACAGCCCCACATCATTCCAAAACATCCTCTCAACCAGCCAAGAACCCAGAAAGTAATAACAAGAAAGGAAATACCAGTGCATGCAGAGTAACAAGATTCGGAAGAACTGTAAGAGAAGGTCCCATCCAGGATGAAGATTCTGACTCTCATGACTCGTATGAGAGTACTGAAGATGAGTTGTACAAGCCTCCAAAAGTTCTAGGAGACAATTTATACAGCTGTGACAGTGATAGTGACAGTGGAAAATGTTCACAAAGAAAGCAAAAGAAAGCTGAAGCGAAGGAGAAGCATAGGCCTCCTAAGTCTAGACTTGCGGATAAAGAAATTGACACTGATGACTCAAGTTATGAGGGTTTCGAAGATGAAGAAAGCTCTGAATCTGGATTGCTACTGTTTTAATATTTCATTTGGCCAAATTTTAATGTCTTCCATGTTATGATTTGGTAGATGCAGACGAAGATGATGATGATCTTGGAAGTTTCTCAGATCCTGACTCATGGCATTCAGAGGATTCTGGCAAGGAGTTAGACTCTGATGAGGAGACACCTACTGTTTATCCCCAATATAATGAAAAGACCAAATTTGGAAACCTGAAGTTTGAGGTTAGTATGACATTCAAATCAAAAGCTGAATTTATACAAGCCACTAGGGATTATACTATCCAGTGGGGCAGAAATATATTATTTACCAAGAATGATAGAGTTAGGGTTAGAGCTGTTTGTAAGTTAGACGATTGTCCATGGGTGGTTTATTGTGCTTGTAACAGTAAAGACTTGTCTTGGCAAATTAAAACACTAGTTGATAATCACACATGCCCTAGAAAGAGAAAAACAGGGCTGCAACCCAAACCTGGACACTTAGCAAGCTAGTACCCAAGCTTAGAAAGCACCCAACTATGAAGCATCGAGAGGTGTATGATTGGTTTGTCCGAAAGTGTAATGTGTACCTCAATAGCACATGCATCACCAGGGCACTAAAAGCTGCTAGAAAAATTGTAGAGGGTGATGAGATATCCCAGTATGGTTTGGTGTGGGATTATGCAAACGAGTTACTTACTAGCAATCCAGGATCCAGAGTGCAAGTTGGTGTGATCCCTGTGCCTGAGAGTCCTCCACTATTTGATCGGTTCTATGTGTGTCTTGATGCTTGCAAGCGAGGGTTTAAGGCGGGTTGTAGACCTCTAATTGGACTAGATGGAGCGTTTCTGAAGACACTACACGGAGGACAAATTCTTACTGCTTGCGGACAAGATGCTAACAATCACATCTTTGTGATTGCCTATGCAATTGTCAGTGTGAAAAACAAGGATAATTGGCAATGGTTTCTTGAACTGCTTCACAGTGATCTAGGTGACTAGAGAGAGCACAAATGGTGCTTCATCTCAGATATGCAGAAGGTAATGAATTCTGTAAGGACTAATTTGATTTACTAAATATTCTTTGAAGGACTAGTTTGATTTAATGATTTCTATGTTGAGCACTGAAATGATTTAATATCTTTTCGTGTTTGGTCTTTTGGTGCAGGGTTTAATCCCTGCTGTTCAGGAAGTTTTTCCAAGAGTTCACCACCGCTTCTGCGTGTGGCATTTGTGGCGTAATTTCTCGAAACAGTGGGGTAGTTGTGAGTTAAAAGACCTTGTGTGGGAATGTGCAAGGTCAAGGACAACAGCTGAATTTGATAGAAACATGAGGAGAGTTAAGTTGATCAACGAGAAAGCTTGGCAGTATCTTGATAAATGGCCAAAAGAGGCATGGACGAAGGCGCATTTCAGTGAGGTTCCGAAAGTGGATAACATATGCAACAATGCCTATGAGTCATTCAATGCAAAGATTAAACACGAAAGGAGTAAGCCTATCTTGAACCTAGCTGAGGAAGTTAGGAGAATCATCATGAAGAGTATGGTTGATAACAGAAAGAAGTTACAGAACTACCAAGGAATTCTCCCTCCTGTTCAGCAAAGTAGGTTGGAAGCTATGACAGTGCTGTCCCGCCATTGGGCTCCTCAGTGGTCTGGTGATGAAAAAGAGGAGTTGTACGAAGTGCATGGCTGGCCGACCAATATGGTGGTTGACCTGGGCAAGCACACATGCACCTGCAGGTTTTGACAACTTACAGATAACAACTTTCTTCTCTTACTTAATTAACAATGTCTTCATTCATGATAGTATGTTTACTATATCAATTTGTTTGGCTTGAAAGGAATGTCGTGTATGCATGCAATATCGGCCATACAAGATAAGAATGACAAGAGACCTGAAGAATATTGCCATGAGTGGTTAAAGATGGAAGCTTATAAGCGTACTTACTGTTATAATGTCAATCCGGTTAAGGGGCAGGATCTATGGAAAAAAATGCCACATCCAGCACCAGTCCCACCCCCAGTGAAGCCTAAACCTGGGAGGCCAAAAAAGAAGCGAAGAAGGGACAAAGAAGAACAACCGAGTGGGTCAAAGACAAAAATGAAAAGAAAATACAACCCAATCCGGTGCATGTACTATGGTGAGGTTGGACACAACAAAAGAGGGTGCGCAAAGAAAAAGGCTGTGGATGCTGAGGAACATGCCAAGCAGATGCAGCTACAATTGGCAGTTGTTACCCCTGCTACAGAAGGTGTTGAACCCGAAGTAAATGCTGCCCCTACTGATACTGATATTGGTACAAAAGCTGAGGCACCTATGCCTTCACTTCCATCACCCACTCAGGCTGACTCAGAGAGTGACAGCAGTGACTCGGAATGCATCCCACCAACCCAAGAGCCCCTACAGGTAGTATCATCACTCCTAACTCCTAAAAAAATTTGAATGTAGCCTAATCATGTAACAAACTCATTTGGTACTGGATCATACAGGATAAATTGATAGGTAGGCCACCTAAGTTGCAAGTGATCAAAAGAAAAGCAAGGTTAACGTCCTCCCCTACGCATATTGCAACTGGATCTATGGCTATTTCTGCTGAGACCGTTAAGGGGACAAGTTCTGGAACTACTAATTGGTTGGAAAAATTCATGACCTTTGTGCCTACTCCATGCTTCAAGGCTCCAAGGAAGACTGATGACAAAGTTTGATTTGTTAGGAATGTGTAGTTGTTTACTCATTTTGTGTATGACACAACATTCTGTTTGTTCCTTTGTGTGTGGTAATTTAGTCTATGGACAATGTATTTGTCAGTTAAGAACCTTATGACTTTGTTCTGCTATTTCTCTATTAAGACAATGTGATAATTAGCCGTCAATGACAAGTTACTATTAAGATTACTTACTATCTTCATTTTGTTTATGCCTCAACATAATTCATGCAAACACAGAATTAATTGCCAAATTTTATAAAATTATCCACATTTGACAGGGAATTGCTTCCAACTTCAAATAACTACTCCCATTCAAATCAACAACTTCAATACATCATTACATGTTCATAGAGGATAACTGGTTTCATTTAGAAGTACATAAGAAACAACAAAGTATCACAACTACTACAAACAGCAAAATCATTAGCAGTTTCAAAGCTCTAACTTCAGCTTCCAAAGTGCCCAACTTCCACGCTACCTTCACCCTCCATTCATCATACTCACCTTCAACCTCCATATCAGCTCCTGCATCTTTCTTTGTACCACACACACCCACTACTTCAAATTCATCATCATCAACCCACTTAAAATAATTGCAGTGACTGCCCTTCTGCAATTTCAGATGGGAGTAAACAAAAAAATCAGAGAACATCCAACAGCATATAACAACATGAAAAAGCTTTAACTTCCTTTACCATCACTCACCCGGTACCTTGGACATGCATGGAACAATCTATTCGGATTCTCCGCTGTCCCAGATTTCTTAATCACAGTCTTCAGCCCACAGAAACATGATCCATCATGAGCATTCACCCTCCTCCTTCGCATCGAAACACTGGATCCATGACTGTCGTACGATGCATGTGACAAACCGCCACCACAACCACCATCTCCTCTCTCCATCCACGCAGACAGCCAGGGATTACACCTCCTACTTACCTCTACTGCCCCCGAAAGTGATCACCTCGATGTATTTATCGTTCGAATTGGGATTAGGGTTTATAAACTTGAAGGACTAATTTGATGTCTTAAACAAAACTTATCTTGTCAGCAACAACATGCTACAGCCTGGCGTTGGCCAACTTGGCAGTTAACGGGCCACGTAAGCAGCCGTTTGCCATCTCATCAACTGAGAAGATGGAAGGACGAACGTGATCAACACAAGTATCTTTCGAGAACATTTTTGATTAATTTTGACTTTCGGGGATGAAAATGGAGATCGAGGACACTTTCGGAGACGAAATTGACTATTAACTCAATTATTAACACCCTTTTACCCTAATTAAACTAAATCGCTGTTCAGTTTTTTTTAACAATTTTTTTTCAAAATTCCCCCAATTGTTGTATTCAGAAAGATAGGCTACGGTTCTCCTAAAACCCCCCATTGTTAAAGCTGAACATCCCCTCCCAAGCAGCTGCCGCATGACCGTCGACCTACGTCACTGCCGCAGACGAGCTCTGGAGCCAACCTCACTCGCACACGCCCTCCGTTGCTGCCAGCAATTCCTGGACCTGTGACGGCGAAGCGTTCCCCTCCGACGTGTCGCAGGACACCGACTTTCCGCCGCGCACTGCCATCCTAGCATTTGCAACTTGTCCTATCATTCGCGGCTGAATTCGCTGGCGCTACGTCTCCGCGCAATCCAGAGCCCTAATCTCAGTCTACGCGCCCTGCACCCCGACCGTCATTTGCCCTCGCCGTTCTGCGTTAGCCGGAGACCTTGGACCTCCTCCTGCATCACCATTGCATGGTTGAAACCCATCATCATCAACGATTAGCGGTTAGTGGCTTCATGTCTTTTTATGATGATTCATACTTCTGTTGCTCCTCATGCTGAATACTGTGTATATTGATGAGTTGTTGAATTTCTGAAAGTGAAAACCTCACTTTGCTGCATGATTATTGTGTCTAAACTTATTGATTACCATTGTGCTGCGGATGGTTGCTTTCGATGTATTTTTTCGCGGGAAAAATTACAAAATCTTGGTTCAAATATGCGATTTTTACTTTCCCGCGCTGTGTCGACCGTTGTTGATATTTAGTTGACTCTGTATGGATGGTTACTTCAGCAGGTTTTTGGATGGTCATTTTCCATCAAGAAGTACCTATCTGGTTAACGAGTTATTAGTTTTATGCAGGCATTGCATTTTGTTCTTTATTTTCTATTGCTGTTTAGCAATTAATCTTAGTATATCTGAAAACTATTGTATATTTTCTAAGAAAGTGTACTTGTATATTTGCGTAAGACACAAAAAAAGAGAGTACATGCTTATTGTGACATGAATGTCATTAAAGAGCATTCAAATGGTCTGTAGCTAGTTCTTTCAACATCAATACAACATCCCAAGTAGGGTGGACCACCACATATTTCACAAAATTTTTAAAATATATTTTTCTTTTTAATAGTGTGGCACCCTAAACACAGCTATTAAAATTTGAATGATACAAGAACATTTAACATCAATTGTTCTTGATTTTCCTATCAAGAAAATAATACAATATAATTTTTTTTAAGTGGCGGGGTGAGTTGAGGTGGAAGGGTTAACTCAAATTCCTCTTAACATCACAAAATTATAAATTAAGAAAACAAATGAATAATAATACTATGTTATTCGTACTTATTTTTTCTTATAGTCGAAGCAAAAATATATCTCTGCCTATTGGATAACATGTCTTAATTTCTTATAGTATAACCTTGTTTCCGTGAGTTATTAACTGTGATTTGTTTTTATTTTGGTTTTTTCTTCGTGAGCACATGATAAGTTAAGACTTGAATCTGTTAGTTAGTTTACCAAACATTTGGATGGTCGAGTTCAAAGATGGTAAATGCTATTTTGATCCAAGTACACTAGCAGCTTCTTTGCACGATTTGCTGTTTGACCGGACTCTTGTTTTAGTTAGTATGACAATGCATACAAGAGAAAGGAAGTTAGATCACCATTCACTGCACTTAGCACGAGGACATTGATATAACAGGCGGAAGGATTACCAAAGGGGAGGATAATCAAAGGGAGGAAGAAGTAGCTTTCTTGGGTTTAACTACTATGAATTTATTTACCATATGAAACTTAGCTTACTTTATGCTTAGATTAATCGTGATTTATTTATGATACATTTCAATGACTTGTTTCCAGTAAATTTTTTATTTTTAAAACAAACTTCTATGAATCTTTTCGTTTAAAGTTGTTCAGTCATGACACACTTACTATTGTGGCAAACTGAGCATCCCTTTTGATTAGGAAATTAACCATCTAATTGCCTATTGAACCGAACATCTGGTTTGTTATGTCTTATCACAGGTGTGTCTCTTTTTATTTCAAATTTGACTTCAATACGTTAAGTTATGACATCATTATCACTGGTGTTGATATAAGATCCATCTATTCCTTTGGGATGCATGATGCATATATTCGTTGAAATACCCGAAGAACAACCATCCACACCTACTGAGAAACTGAACATCCAAAATCATACAATAACGAACATCCAACGTAACGCGGTAAAATTAACAACGTCATTACCTTGTAAAACGACCAGCTACTTCACAAGTGACCGTGTAAAATAGGAAAAATAACATTCAAAAACTGTGATAGTCAGATAAAACTTAACCAGCAATCATTGTACACAAGTAGTTACCCAAGAACCCAAGAATAACCATCTATGTTCACAGTAAAATCGAACATCCGAATACGTACATAAATAAACATCCCAAGTATTATAAAAATAAAAAAACATGTAGTCACTATCTAAAACGCAAAGCTACGTACCGAATGACTATATAGTATAGGATGAAGCGAATTAGTACAAATGTAATAATCTAACTCGTAAGTTAAAGAATAAACATCATCTGTAATCATTATGCATTCAGTTCATTTAAATTCATAACGTAAAGTGGTTCATGCTGGCCAAAAAAAATTGGTTTACGTAAATTACGCAAGTATATACTCTTGCAACAGCTGCCTACAAATCTTAAAACTATATATTAATAACATAAGACCACCATCTTCATCTAATATTGATAATAAATGGATACCAATATGAATCCTATAAACATGGAGATTAAAAATAAACACAACCACAGCCATGTCCAACTTACTCTAAATTTTGTTGAAGAAGCTTAACAAATTCATGAAACCACCAGCTTGTTGGGATCATTCCGGCCAATAACAACACCGAAATTTATATCTTGAGATGCCTCCGGACGAACCACCTACTAAACACAACCAAAATGACTACAATTAACTTTTTGCACAGTACTATACTAAATAAACATGCAAAGTGAAGATTGATACGATCATGTATCGGGGAGGCATTCTTGTTTTTCCTCCGAGCATATTTCTTGAGGGACTTCTCCATACATATAAGCATATAACCATGAAAAATCAGCATATAATATGCTTATATGCTTATATACTTACTAATTAATTTAAAGTTAGAACAAAAAAATAAAGGAACTAAACGGTAGTGCACATTTACTTACTAAAATCCAACAACTAAACTATGAAAAAAAAAAGAGTACATGCTTATTGTGACATGAATGTCATTAAAGAGCATTCAAATGATCTGTAGTTAGTTCTTTCAACATCAATACAACATTCCAAGTGAGGTGGACCACTACATATTTCACAAAATTTTTAAAATATCTTTTTCTTTTTAATATTGTGACACCCTAAACACAGCTATTAAAATTTGAATGATACAAGAACATTTAACATCAATTGTTCTTCACTTTCCTATCAAGAAAATAATACAATATAATTTTTTTTAAGTGGCAGGGTGAGTTGAGGTATAAGGGTTAACTCAAATTCCTCTTAACGTCACAAAATTATAAATTAAGAAAATAAATAAATAATAATACTATGTTATTTGTACTCATTTTTTCTTATAGTCGAAGCGAAAATATATCTCTGCCTATTAGATATTATGTGAACATCCAAGAACAGAAAAATATATATCGATTCTGTGTACAAGACAGAATGAATACACAAAATATTTTCCTTTCTCACACAACATTTCTCTAAGGCACAATAAAATTGAATAGAAGAATTGAATCCCAAACCATTTGGTCACATTTCAAGATTTTGTAACAAATTTACCTCAACCACCTTCTAAGATCACTAGTTGAAGAAGGAGAAACTTCACCACCAAGAGTTGGTGGTGCAAATAAAAAGCTCTCTATTTCTGTTCCTCCTAATCCATATAATGTAGGAATAAGGTATGGAAATTATGGCCGTAGTTTGAGGAGTCCAAGTTTCAAAAGTGTGAGTGCTTCACATTTTGGGTTAGAGCAACAATCCAATTACTCTTCTTACGACGGCCTCTGTCTTGGTACACTCTTGTTAGGCAATGTACCGTTACTTCCACTACTTGTTCCAGCTCGTTCGCCATTTCGATATAAGCTACCGGTGTAATGATAATTTATAATTTTACTATCTATCTTTGCTAATAAAACAAAATGACATACTTACTAAATGTTTATTATGCCATAGAGAGTATTTTTTTTCTAAAAATTGGTTGGAATTCTTTAAAAATATTTAATTGTTAGAAGGGTACTATACTATATACCATATAATCCTCAAATTGACCATTCGTTTTTTTATTAGGCCACAGAACTAATTTACGTTTTTTACGATTGACCTTATTTTAGATATGACATATAGGTTTTCAACCCAATATTATGCTTTTGTCCTAGATAACCTCTTAATGTAAACCAAGTTCACACTTATATTTATTTTTAAAGAGTTTAACAAAAGTTAACACTTATATTTATTTTTTGTTCTTTTTATTTAAAATTTGTTTGGTTCAAGATTATTATTTCAATTTGGGCCATTTTAAAAGCCCATTATATTTTTGGATTAATATTACTCATATTAAACTATTATAATATTTAAAAAAAATATTATAACATTATTATAAAAGATTTAAAAAACTGAAGTGAAACATATATTTTCGTATTAATTTTAAAAGACTAAAAGCTTTTTAAAATTAAGGGTAATTTACATAAATAAATTGTTACACCTTTAAAATTACACAAATGCATTATTTTCAAAATAAAGACGCAAATAGA